>NC_046161.1:20584614-20933364 GCF_011064425.1 Rattus rattus | reverse complement strand
AGAGCCTGAGTCTGGGGAAAGGGAACTCCAAACCTCAAGTCTGACAGCATCAAAGCCAAGACAAAGGTTGGGTATTGATTCCCATGAGTGACCAATTGTCAACTCCAAATCTTACAATAGTAGCACTAACTCCAGAAGTGCCACAACGAGGACTTCTACAAAGTCCAGGGTTGAATAGAGATCTCCTAATAGATTAAAATGGCCATGAAAAGGATAATATGAATTCTGTGGAACGAAGACTTTACCTGTTGATTCCTGGCTTTTGAGCCATTACGTAATCAGAGAAAGACTCCAAGGAGAAACCTTCTTAATGTATAGAGTATGAAGGGGTCAGTATGCCTTTTATGAGATAGGAACAGGAAGCTCCAAAATCAGCAGAATAGTCTGTGAGGCGGCCATTGTCTACCTGAAAAAAAAAAAAAAGAAAAAAAAGCAAAGTGATTCTAAATACAGAGGAAAAATTTAATCCAGTTGAGGACGGGAAAGAAAAGAGTAGATACCGCAGGGAACTGTCCCAGTAATGACGTGAGGAAGCTGAAGCAAAGCCTTCCCAAACATGAAGAGAGCACTCAAAATGTTAAGCTGGTGATAGATGGTGGATTGCCAGCCTGGAGTACAGGTAACAAACTGGAGAAACTTCTCTGTCAGGATACTGGCTTAAACACTAAAAAACTAGCAAATTATATTTCACAGAACAATAAATGTGACCTGTAATAGGAAAACCAGGGCTAAGGAATGAAGCATTCATTAGTAATGCTACAGAATTCCCAACAAAGGGAGTAGTTTGGTGACCGAAATAACCAGATTAAAAATAAAAATATTATACCAATATATGTTTTTTTTTTAAATATTTGGCTAAATCCAATACTCTTATGCTCCATATCCAGTCAGAGTTTTTCAGGTAAGATATATATGTTTTCTTTCAAAGTTATTTCTTTTTAATTTGTCTTGTGGTACTATGATTTTTAGGTCAATAAAACCAGTAAATATGAAACTCTTCCTTAGCCCTCCTCACTTCCACCAAAAGAGTCTCTTGATTTGCTTAAAGGCTCTGATTGCCTCCTAGAAGGTTTTCCCTGGTCCTTCTGTAGTCTAGGCATCTGGTCTCCAGAATTCACTGGTCTGCAGCTGCACAGTAGTCCCTCGGTAGGTGAAGCAGTCGCTTTGTAGATCAGGCGCTAGGTTTCATTGTATGGAGCCACAGTTCATGATCCATTTCATGATTGGACCAAGGTTGGTTCTTTCACCGTCTTCTGTGACCATGAGTTGACAATGCTGTGGTGGCCATGAGGGGGTTGGAGTAAAGTGATTAGTCTTGACTATGTAGACATGGAACCTCAGGACCTCACATGGAGGCTGTTCTTAGCTCTCAGATCTCCCAGTGAAGGTTAAGATTTATGTGACATTGAATAACTGAGGAACTTCCTTGGCCTAACCCAAACAGCTTATTCTTACATACTGCTTTATTTATTTGTTTGTTTGTTTGTTCATTTTTTTCACTTGCTATTCATGCCAACTACAATGCTTGCACTGGTTCACCAGAAAAATACTAACCCTAACATCTTTGAGAGAGAGAGGGAGAGAAGGGGGGGGGGGGAGGGGAGAGAGAGAGAGAGAGAGAGAGAGAGAGAGAGAGAGATTTCATTCTACATCCTCTTAGAATAGCATAAGCTAGTCACAATTATCTTTTTATCTTTGCAGGGCATCACCACTGTTTAACTGTGAGCATGCTTGACCTCTCGAACATATACCACAAACTGGTAAAAGCCCACGGAGCTCTCAGTCACATCTCCAGATTTGGCTACAGTGCAGCCTTTAGAACTTTACACAGCTTGTTTCTTCTACCAGAATACACAGGAAGATGTTGCTGTAAAAATAGACTTTAAACGGTCATTTCTTAGGATGTCAGATCGCCATGGCCTTCTGTGGGGAGGGCATGGCGCCTGTTCTAGTCTAGAGAAAATGCCCACGGCATTTGTGTGAATACCTGAGGTTCGTGAGAATAGTGAACAAGAAGGACCGTGGATCTGGGAGTCAGGAAATCCAGAGTTTGATTCTGAAAAGTCTTGTATCTTGATATAACTTTCTTGATTAGGTCTGGGGCTCTGGTATCTTCGTGTATTATAGGGAAACACTGGATGTCATTTTTCGGTCTAAAATTCATGTTACTTTAATCAGTTGAGTCTTCTCAGTTATTTAAAACAAAGAACTAGCCAAGATAAGGAATAGAAAGTTTCCTAACGCTATGTTAATTAGCTAGCCCTTTGACGACAGAGAAAGCTGACAGTCACATCAAATAGTCTGTCCCATCCACAGAGTGATTTGTGAAACTCTAAAGCTTATATTTTACATGCTGTGAAATACATCTATTAAGATAAAGCATTTAGACTCTGTTTGTACTGGACTGATTATTCTACCTTGATTTCTAGGGTTACAGTATGGAGGTCCATTGGTCATGTTGTAGCTAGTCAGATGCCAGTTTTTGGAGTCCACACTGGACGGAGAACTCATCTTACAGCTCTCAGTGTATGCAGTAGCTCAGTACAATCCATTCGGTTCTTGCTTAACCACATCCCTGCACCATCATAGGAGTGTGCTCTCTCTGGAGAGCAGTGAGGATCACTTAGAAGGTTTCTGTTTAGAAAATCATTAGCAGGATCATCCTTGTGACAATAATAAGTGTCACTTTGCCCCAAGGAGATGTGACCACAGTTGTTCCCAGGCCCAGAAGGTTTTCTGAAGGGCAGTGGCTTCTCCAGTAGCTTCAATCTGCCATTCAGCCTCCTGAGAGCAACCTGGAGGGATTTCTTGTCCTTCTAACTCTGATTTGTCCAGAAGTGTCCTGGGACCAGCTTTTCAGCTAGATTTTAGCACCTCTTGCTCTGGCTTCAGCTGGACCAAAGGGTAAAGATAATCGAGCTGCTAAGAGTATTTCACCTGCCCACACTTAAAATAATCCAGGCTTCTTGGGGGAGGTCAGGGCGAGCCCCATGTAAGTTGCACTTGGAGGGTAAGTGGTGTTGAATCCTGTCATCTTTCTCCAATTTTGCACAGAGGCCATCACATCGACTCTCGGGCTCTGACTGGGGTGTTGAACCATGGAAAATTAAGCAAAGGTGATGTGGGTTTTTTATGTTTTAACACTTTAAAATGCTTAATTATCCTGTGCTACATAAAATTGGCTCTAAGGTTAAACAGATGTTAATAAACTCCAACTCTGAGGTTGCCAGGTCACAAACAGAAGTAGACAGGTAAAGAGGAGGCCATCTTTGATGTGCTTATGGAATACTCCTTAGACAGCTGAAAAGACAGCTACAGAATTGCCAATAGGGTGCAGGCTGGATGTGGAAGTTGCTCCAATACCCATGGTTTTAAGAGTAGGAACCTCTGCATTCTTGAGGAAACGAGCAAAAGCTGCTACTAGGACCATAGATTTCACAGCATCTGTGGATTGGTTGTACATATGTGTTTGTGCATTGTATTGGGTTCTCTAAAGTTCTCGTGACTTTAAAAGACAATAATCCAGGCTTGAATTATTTGTTTTTAAAATATTAAATTTACAGCAATAGAATTGCTATAATTTTTAAATATTAAATTTACAGTAATAGGTTCGGCCAGAGTCCCGGACCAGCGGAGGATCCCTGCCTTCAGCAGCTCTCTGCTCCCAGGCCCCCCGGAGGGGAGTTCTGGCCCCCTGGTCGGGCGGGCACTCCTGAGGCAGCAGAGCGGAGGAGACCACCAACGCTGCCCACCCCTGCCCACATCCCTGGCCCAGGAGGAAACTGTATCGGCCTCTGGGTACCCGTAGAGGAGGGGCCCAGGAGCAGCAGATCCACTGCGTCTGAGACACCGCACCTGAAGGGACCGACCCGGATAAACAGTTCTCTGCACCCAAATCCCGTGGGAGGGAGAGCTAAACCTTCAGAGAGGCGGACACGCCTGGGAAACCAGAAGAGACTGCACGCTGCACACAGTACTGACCCCAGAGGAAAACAAAAGCTATCTGGAACCCTGGGGGACGGAACCTCCCGGAAGGGGCGGCGCAGATCTTCCTGGCTGCTGAGGCCCTGGAGAGCTCATAGGCAACACCCCGCGAGCAAACCTGAGCCTGGGGACCACAGGTAAGACAAACTTTTCTGCTACAAACGACTTGCCTGGTGAACTCAAGACACAGGCTCACAGGAACAGCTGAAGACCTGTAGAGAAGAAAAACTACGAGCCCGAAAGCAGAACACTCTGTCCCCATAACTGGCTGAAAGAAAACAGGAAAACAGGTCTACAGCACTCCTGAAACACAGGCTTATAAGACAGTCTAGCCACTGTCAGAAATAGCAGAACAAAGTAACACTAGAGATAATCTGATGGCGAGAGGCAAGCGCAGGAACCCAAGCAACAGAAACCAAGACTACATGGCATCATCGGAGCCCAATTCTCCCACCAAAGCAAACACGGAATATCCAAACACACCAGAAAAGCAAGATCTAGTTTCAAAATCATATTTGATCATGATGTTGGAGGACTTCAAGAAAGACATGAAGAACTCCCTTAGAGAAACACAGGAAAACATAAACAAACAAGTAGAAGCCTACAGAGAGGAGTCACAAAAATCCCTGAAAGAATTCCAGGAAAACACAATCAAACAGTTGAAGGAATTAAAAATGGAAATAGAAGCAATCAAGAAAGAACACGTGGAAACAACCCTGGATATAGAAAACCAAAAGAAGAGACAAGGGCTGTAGATACAAGCTTCACCAACAGAATACAAGAGATGGAAGAGAGAATCTCAGGAGCAGAAGATTCCATAGAAATCATTGACTCAACTGTCAAAGATAATGTAAAAGCGGAAAAAAAGCTACTGGTCCAAAACATACAGGAAATCCAGGACTCAATGAGAAGATCAAACCTAAGGATAATAGGTATAGAAGAGAGTGAAGACTCCCAGCTCAAAGGACCAGTAAATATCTTCAACAAAATCATAGAAGAAAACTTCCTAACCTAAAAAAAGAGATACCCATAGGCATACAAAAACCTACAGAACTCCAAATAGATTGGACCAGAAAAGAAACACCTCCGTCACATAATAGTCAAAACACCAAACGCACAAAATAAAGAAAGAATATTAAAAGCAGTAAGGAAAAAGGTCAAGTAACATATAAAGGCAGACCTATCAGAATCACACCAGACGTTTCGCCAGAAACTATGAAGGCCAGAAGATCCTGGACTGATGTCATACAGACCCTAAGAGAACACAAATGCCAGCCCAGGTTACTGTATCCTGCAAAACTCTCAATCAACATAGATGGAGAAACCAAGATATTCCATGACAAAACCAAATTTACACAATATCTTTCTACAAATCCAGCACTACAAAGGATAATAAATGGTAAAGCCCAACATAAGGAGGCAAGCTATACCCTAGAAGAAGCAAGAAACTAATCGTCTTGGCAACAAAACAAAGAGAAGAAAAGCACACAAACATAACCTCACATCCAAATATGAATACAACCGAAGCAATAATCACTATTCCTTAATATCTCTCAACATCAATGGCCTCAACTCCCCAATAAAAAGACATAGATTAACAAACTGGATCATAACGAGGACCCTGCATTCTGCTGCCTACAGGAAACACACCTCAGAGACAAAGACAGACACTACCTCAGAGTGAAAGGCTGAAAAGCGACTTTCCAAGCAAATGGTCAGAAAGAAGCAAGCTGGAGTAGCCATTCTAATATCAGATAAAATCAATTTTCAACTAAAAGTCATCAAAAAGATAAGGAAGGACACTTCATATTCATCAAAGGAAAAATCCACCAAGATGAACTCTCAATCCTAAATATCTATGCCCCAAATACAAGGGCACCTACATACGATAAAAAAACCTTACTAAAGCTCAAAACACACATTGCACCTCACACAATAATAGTAGGAGATTTCAACACCCCTCTCATCAATGGACAGATCATGGAAACAGAAATTAAACAGAGACGTGACAGACTAAGAGAACTCATGAGCCAAATGGACTTAACGGATATTTATAGAACGTTCTACCCTAAAGCAAAAAGATATACCTTCTTCTCAGCTCCTCATGGTACTTTCTCCAAAATTGACCATATAATTGGTCAAAAAACGGGCCTCAACAGGTACAGAAAGATAAAAATAGTCTCATGCGTGCTATCGGACCACCACAGCCTAGACCTGGTCTTCAATAACAATAAGGGAAGAATGCCCACATATACGTGGAAATTGAACAATGCTCTACTCAATGATAACCTGGTCAAGGAAGAAATAAAGAAAGAAATTAAAGACTTTTTAGAATTTAATGAAAATGAAGATACAACATACCCAAACTTATGGGACACAATGAAAGCTGTGCTAAGAGGAAAACTCATAGCGCTGAGTGCCTGCAGAAGGAAACAGGAAAGAGCATATGTCAGCAGCTTGACAGCACACCTAAAAGCTCTAGAACAAAAAGAAGCAAATACACCCAGGAGGAGTAGAAGGCAGGAAATAATCAAACTCAGAGCCAAGAAATCAACCAAGTAGAAACAAAAAAGGACCATAGAAAGAATCAACAGAACCAAAAATTGGTTCTTTGAGAAAATCAACAAGATAGATAAACCCTTGGCCAGACTAACGAGAGGACACAGAGAGTGTGTCCAAATTAACAAAATCAGAAATGAAAAGGGAGACATAACTACAGATTCAGAGGAAATTCAAAAAATCATCAGATCTTACTATAAAAGCCTATATTCAACAAAATTTGACAATCTGCAGGAAATGGACAATTTCCTAGACAGATACCAGGTACCGAAGTTAAATCAGGAACAGATAAACCAGTTAAACAACCCCATAACTCCTAAGGAAATAGAAGAAGTCATTAAAGGTCTCCCAACCAAAAAGAGCCCAGGTCCAGACGGGTTTAGTGCAGAATTCTATCAGACCTTCATAGAAGACCTCGTACCAATATTATCCAAACTATTCCACAAAATTGAAACAGATGGAGCACTACCGAATTCCTTCTATGAAGCCACAATTACTCTTATACCTAAACCACAAAAAGACCCAACAAAGAAAGAGAACTTCAGACCAATTTCCCTTATGAATATCGATGCAAAAATACTCAATAAAATTCTGGCAAACCAATCCAAGAGCACATCAAAACAATCATCCACCATGATCAAGTAGGCTTCATCCCAGGCATGCAGGGATGGTTCAATATCTGGGAAAACCATCAACGTGATCCATTATATAAACAAACTGAAAGAACAAAACCACATGATCATTTCATTAGATGCTGAGAAAGCATTTGACAAAATTCAACACCCCTTCATGATAAAAGTCCTGGAAAGAATAGGAATTCAAGGCCCATACCTAAACATAGTAAAAGCCATATACAGCAAACCAGTTGCTAACATTAAACTAAATGGAAGAAACTTGAAGCAATCCCACTAAAATCAGGGACTAGACAAGGCTGCCCTCTCTCCTACTTATTCAATATAGTTCTTGAAGTTCTAGCCAGAGCAATAAGACAACAAAAGGAGGTCAAGGGGATACAGATCGGAAAAGAAGAAGTCAAAATATCACTATTTGCAGATGATATGATAGTATATTTAAGTGATCCCAAAAATTCCACCAGAGAACTACTAAAGCTGATAAACAACTTCAGCAAAGTGGCTGGGTATAAAATTAACTCAAATAAATCAGTAGCCTTCCTCTACACAAAGAGAAACAGGCCGAGAAAGAAATTAGGGAAATGACACCCTTCATAATAGATCCAAATAATATAAAGTACCTCGGTGTGACTTTAACCAAGCAAGGGAAAGATCTGTACAATAAGAACTTCAAGACTCTGAAGAAAGAAATTGAAGAAGATCTCAGAAGATGGAAAGATCTCCCATGCTCATGGATTGGCAGGATTAATATAGTAAAAATGGCCATTCTACCAAAAGCGATCTACAGATTCAATGCAATCCCCATCAAAATACCAATCCAATTCTTCAAAAAGTTAGACAGAACAATTTGCAAATTCATCTGGAATAACAAAAAACCCAGGATAGCTAAAACTATCCTCAACAATAAAAGGACTTCAGGGGGAATCACTATCCCAGATCTCAAGCAGTATTACAGAGCAATAGTGATAAAAACTGCATGGTATTGGTACAGAGACAGACAGATAGACCAATGGAACAGAATTGAAGACCCAGAAAATGAACCCACACCCTATGGGCACTTGATTTTTTGACAAAGGAGCCAAAACCATCCAATGGAAAAAAGATAGCATTTTCAGCAAATGGTGCTGGTTCAACTGGAGGTCAACATGTAGAAGAATGCAGATCGATCCATGCTTATCACCCTGTACAAAGCTTAAGTCCAAGTGGATAAAGGACCTCCACATCAAACCAGATACACTCAAACTAATAGAAGAAAAACTAGGGAAGCATTTGGAACACATGGGCACTGGAAAAAATGTCCTGAACAAAACACCAATGGCTTATGCTCTAAGATCAAGAATCGACAAATGGGATCTCATAAAACTGCAAAGCTTCTGTAAGGCAAAGGACACTGTGGTTGGGACAAAACGGCAACCAACAGATTGGGAAAAGATCTTTACCAATCCTACAACAGATAGAGGCCTTATATCCAAAATATACAAAGAACTGAAGAAGTTAGACAGCAGGGGCAAATAACCCTATTAAAAATGGGGTTCAGAGCTAAACAGAGAATTCACAGCTGAGGAATGCCGAATGGCTGAGAAACACCTAAAGAAATGTTCAACATCGTTAGTCATCAGGGAAATGCAAATCAAAACAACCCTGAGATTTCACCTCACACCAGTGAGAATGGCTAAGATCAAAAACTCAGGTGACAGCAAATGCTGGCGAGGATGTGGAGAAAGGGGAACACTCCTCCATTGTTGGTGGGGTTGCAGACTGCTGCAACCATTCTGGAAATCAGTCTGGAGGTTCCTCAGAAAATTGGACATTGAACTGCCTGAGGATCCAGCTACACCTCTCCTGGGCATATACCCAAAAGATGCCCCAACATATAAAAAAGACATGTGCTCCACTATGTTCATCGCAGCCTTATTTATAATAGCCAGAAGCTGGAAAGAACCCAGATGCCCTTCAACAGAGGAATGGATACAGAAAATGTGGTACATCTACACAATGGAATATTACTCAGCTATCAAAAACAATGACTTTGTGAAATTCGTAGGCAAATGGTTGGAACTGGAAACTATCATCCTGAGTGAGCTAACCCAATCACAGAAAGACATACATGGTATGTACTCATTGATAAGTGGCTATTAGCCCAAATGCTTGAATTACCCTAGATGCCTAGAACAAATGAAACTCAAGACGGATGATCAAAATGTGAATGCAGATCGCTCATGAGAGACACAGCCAGAATACAGCAAATACAGAGGCGTATGCCAGCAGGAAACCACTGAACTGAGAACAGGACCCCTGTTGAACAATCAGAGAAAGAACTGGAAGAGCTTGAAGGAGCTCGAGACCCCATATGTACAGCAATGCCAACCAACCAGAGTTTCCAGGGACTAAGCCACTACCCAAAGACTATACATGGACTGACCCTGGACTCTGATCTCGTAGGTTGCAATGAATATCCTAGTAAGAGCACCAGTGGAAGGGGAAGCCCTGGGTCCTGCTAAGACTGAACCCCTAGTGAACTAGACTGTTGGGGAGAGGGCAGCAATGGGGGGAGGGGTGGGAGGGGAACACCCTTAAGGAAGGGGAGGGGGGGAGGGGATGTTTGCCCGAAACCGGAAAGGGAATAACATTCAAATGTATATAAGAAATACTCAAGTTAATAAAAAAAAAAAAAAAAAACAAAAAAAAAAAATTTACAGTAATATTAAATTTACAGCAACGGAAAGACAATGTCTGTCAGAGAGAAGTGGAAAAAGAAGCTGAAGGATGTATTTTGTGGAGACAAGTAGGAGATGTTCACTCCAGAAACAGGAGGGTTGGCAATTTCCAGTGCTGCTGTGATGTCTGGTAAATGGTTGGAAACCTTTAGGACAATCAGGCCATTAGGAGAGAGAGAGAGAGAGAGAGAGAGAGAGAGAGAGAGAGAGAGAGAGAGAGAGAGAGAGAGAGAGAGAGAGAGAGAGAGAGAAAAAGAGAGAGAGCAACTAGGATGCCTAAGAACCGAGAACTCAGTGGGCATTGCAAGCTAGAGCATGACATGCTGACCAAGCTCATAAAAAAATGTAATCCGTTTATAAGAGGAAGTGACGTGCTGGGAGCACAGGAGTGCCAGTGCATGATTACTTGTCAGGAGAGACACAACACATGAAGAACCATGGAGATGGTGACAAGAGAGTGCCCAAGGAATGGTTTTTAGAAGACAAGGGCTTGCTGGCTGAAGGTACAGGGGTTGTTCAGGAGAGTTGACTGGACTACGGCAAGCCAAAGAGGAGATGTGATGGCACCCTTGCACATTGCAATGAGGGTAGCCAGGAAAGACGAACGGCATTGATCTCTTCATTTGCCAAGTATGGAGGCTGATACTGGGTGTCTGAAACCACCAAGGGCAGAGGTGAATCTGCAGGCCTTGGCATTGGCTATCTTGGTCACCAGTCTGGGACTGGAAAAGGTGTAACACTAGTGTGGTGGGCTGTGAAAGACTTGGTGATGTCCCTGAATCACTCTGATTGGGCAGCACAACCATCAGTCCCCTCTCCAGTGCCTAGCTTCCAAGGGCCAGGACAGAACGTTTGGAATGCTCAATGTGTCCCCCACACCACTTCCCCATGCCCCTTTTCCTGATGTGATTAGCCAGGACCTGTGCCTTTAAGGAGTGCCCCCTTCCGCCGCCCTCCCCCCTTCAATTACAGCACTAATTTCAGTAATGGAGCATTAATAGAGTAATGGGTGAGTGAGGCTGGCCTGAAGGAACTGTGGAGCTCAGCACAAATTGAGTAAATAAACCATATATTAGATTTCTAAACAATACTTTTAGTCCAGTCTCCAGGGAAAGAGTCGTCAGGACTTACTTAAGTCTTCCCTGCAAAGTGTATGTAAAAGAAGTCTCTCTATGGGCCTGGGTTGTTTGCAGAAGCAGAAAATATTTCTCTCTCTCTCAGAGTCCGCCTCTCAGGGGATGGGGGACTGCAAAGCAGCTGCTGCCCCCACAGGTTCCCTTTCTCATTATTTCCCCATTTCTCTTTACTCTGACAGACGTGTCTGAGGTGGAAATCTCCAAGGTGTGTCCCTTCTGGGGACCCAAGAAGGGTGAGCATTCAGATGTGTCCTGGCCAAGGGAGTTTGTGGGGATCAATGGGAACCAGGCAAGTGCAGGAGCCAGGAAGGGGAGGAAGTTTGAGGGGAACGAGGGGAGATTAGAAGATGGGGTTATAATGGGATATTGATCCCAATGTTTGATGGGGTTCCCCTGCAAAGTCCCTCCAATCCAGCCTGGACTACATGGTGAATCCAGCTTAAGTTAAAGTGAGACCCAGTCTCAAAACAAAACAAAACAGAACAAAAACCCAAAAAAGAAAAACAAACAAACAAAAAACAACTCAAGGGGTTGGGGTTTAGCTCAGTGGTTAGAGCGCTTGCCTAGGAAGCGCAAGGCCCTGGGTTCGGTCCCCAGCTCCGAAAAAAAGAACCAAAAAAAAAAAAAAAAACAACTCAAGCCTGTCTCTATTGTGTTAAAGAGCAGTAGACAGATGAAAGGTGTGGGTGTCAGGAGCGGGAGATGATGCACTAGGCCTTCTTACTCATTAGCTTCAAGACCTTGGGTAAATAATATAGTTTCACAATGCCTCGGCTTTCCTGTCTGTAAAATGGGAAGAGGTCTTTCTGCTTGATCCCCGAGGACTATTGTGAGGAACAAAGTGGATTTGTGTCCCAGATGATGGGAGTCCAGGTTGAGATGATCACTGCAACTTAATTAGAGCTAGGATCATCTTGGAAACACACCTCTGGCTGTGTCTGTAAGAATCTTTGTAGAAATGTTGAACCGAAGAAGGAAACCTCACTCTGAATGTGGCTGGCACTACCCAGGGATTGATATTCTGACCAAGTAGGAAAGATAAAGCAAGTTGATCACCTATTTCTCTCTGCTTCCTGAGCATGG
The DNA here is from genome assembly GCF_011064425.1 of Rattus rattus. Classification (NCBI taxonomy): domain Eukaryota; kingdom Metazoa; phylum Chordata; class Mammalia; order Rodentia; family Muridae; genus Rattus; species Rattus rattus. The sequence continues at coordinate 20,921,253 of NC_046161.1, read as the reverse complement.
CTGTGGAGGGAGCAGCTGCTGTAACTCTCCTGATTCTGTGCACTCCCTGCCAGGATAGACCATAGTTCAGACTGAGAGCAAACGAACGTTTCTTCCTGTTACAGTGCTTTTACTGGGATTTTTTTAAACTAATGAGAAAAGTATGCACTGTAGTGGTAGACTCATACTTCGGGTTTCTGTAGCATGTGGCTAGAACCCAGCCCTATCTGCTGAGGGGAAGAAGAAGGATGATGGCAGGAAGTCTTTGAAATATTAGTCTAGGGTCCTGTCTTAAGTACGATTCAATTTCTGGGAAGAAGCACCATGACAAAGGTAACTTATAGAAGAATGCATCTAACTGGGGACTTGCTTATGGTTTCAGCGAGCCAGTCCCTGACCATCGTGGTAGAGAGCATGGTGCAGGCAGGTCAGGATAGTGCTGGAGTGGTTTCTGACAGGTTACATTTATCTGTAAGCAGCAGGCAGAGGAAGACAGGGAACGAGAGATAGAGAGACAGACACAGGAAGACAGAAATAAAGGGAGAGGAGGCCTGGTACAGGCTTTTGAAATCTCAAAGTTCATCTCTAGTGACAAGCTTCTGACACAAGACCATGTCTCTAATCCATCCTAAGCAAGTGCATCAACTGGAACCAAACCTTTAAATATATGAACGTAGAGGGTTCACTCTCATTCAGAGCACCACAGATCATCAGATGTAAGCACATGTTTTGTCTGCTTCATGTCCATGGTGATAATAAACCCTGAAACTCTTGAGACAGCATGTCAGTGTAGAGGCTAAAATCATCAGTCTTGGTTCTGTTTTCTGCCATGGTCCAAGCACTGAATATGTACTGAGGGCCAAGACATGACGACTCTTTGTTCCACAAAGGGGTTCCTGTCTGAAGAAGGACTTACCGACAGGGCTGTGCCCCGCGATGATGAGGAGTCTTCAGCCAAGGAACTGGTCACTGTGTCACTCTCCTAAGGTTTCCACAGGTTGCTTCTCATAACTTCTCAGTCTTAACTTGTTAAGAACTTGGGTTTTGACTTCCAAGTTGGATTATGACCTTGACCTTCTACCTCTTGGCTCTGTGACCATGTATGATTTCCTTCTTACCACTGAGCAGCAGTTTCTTGTAAACAAATGTGTGAGGTGCTATACTTTTAAAAATGTAATATTTTTTATCAATTCTTTGAGAAGTCCATGTAATGTATTCTGATTATATTTACTACCCCACCATTTGTTCCCATAGATCCTCTCAGATCTACCTTCCCACCTCCCACCTGCTCCCAATTTCCTATCATCATCATCATCATCATCATCATCATCATCATCATTATTATTATTATTATTATTATTATTATTTAAATAACCCACATACTCCAAGTCATGATACCCATACTTTCATGGATGTAGGGGCACCTACGGGAACATGGTCCACATGCCAGGGGCTACAATCTTGAAGAAAACTAACTATCCTTCTACTAGGAGCCATCCACTGTCAATGTCTGCTTATTAGGAATAATGGCTTGTGAGCCTGTCCCTGGGCTATGCTACATTGTTGACTGGCTTGAGTTTGTGCTTGTCTTGTGCTGGTAGCTTCAACTGCTATGAGCTCCTGTGTGTAGCAGTCTCATCACGTCTAGAAAACAGGGTTTCGCTTTGTTCCTCCCCCACCTCTGGCTTCTACAATCTTGGCACTTTCTACTCATTTGTGATGAATGCATCTGTGATTGAGCACTCCATTAACACTTATTTTTTTGCATTTTTAACCAGGGTGAGTTTCTACATTAACCATTGTCCACCACAAAGAAGCTTTTCTGATGAAGTCCTAAAGATACAAATTTTGAGGGCAGGTTGATTTTATGCTTAGCAGAGTCATGGGAGTGGGTTCAAACCTGGGGCCTGTGATCTCCTCAGCCTTGGGCTCTTGGCCCTATTTATAGTATCAAACGTGTTTCTTTCTGTAGAAAAGACTTATATGTGACCAGAAAACAGTTGACTAATACCTTAACATTTATACCACTATTACACAGTCATTCATATAATCTGTAATTTACATAGAAAGATAAACTTTAAACACACACACACACAAAACTGAATTGAGTCTAGTTAAGACATAGCAGGACTAGACCTGTTCAGCCTCTAGACCTGGCTTGGGCTCCTCTCTCTTACTTGTGATTCCTTACCACCGGTGGTCATAGAGTCTAGTTTCTGGAGAAGAAATGTGTTGGTCAGCTGGCCATTAGTGTAACAATTCTATAGATCGACTCACCAGAAGTTACAGTGCACTGGCAGTGCTTATTGGTCCCACTGTTTTTATTCTTGGTGAGGCAGTACATCTTGTTTTAGAAGTAAAAGGTAGGAAGAGAAGAGTATCACAGTACCCTTTGAGGGTGATCCCTCAGTGATCTAAGGAACTCCTAATGGGCCTCATTGCTTAAAGACTCTACAAGATTGTAGCCAAACATTTACCTTACCAGCCTTTTGGAGGCACTGCAGATCCAGACTGTAGAAGATAATAAACCATTTTCCTTTTACTGGCTAGCTTAGATAGGTCCTTAGCAGGCTAGCCTGTGCTACATAGTGAGTCCCAGGTCAGACAGTAGGTATCTCAGATCCTTAGACTGAACATAACCATGACCTGGAAGACACTTAACATGTTCAAGTCCTTAGCCTGTGGGCTGTTTTTGTCCTGGTCAAGCAATGCAACCTGGGTATCTTCTCAAGTCATGTAATGTATGAAATAGAAAACTTCAGAATAAATCATAAGCAATAGATACTATGCAGCAAAATTAGAATTTTAATGTTATACTCAAAATTGCCTCTTAGAATGAAAATATCAAGTTTATACAAACTGGAAATAACATACTCTATATGTAATCATGAACAACATTGTTTTTGACAATGTTTATAAATTATTTCAGAGATTTTTAGGAGCAGACACATGAAGCACTATTTTAGTGATAACTTACACTCTAATTCTGTATCGTCTGTTTGTTGAGGAGACAGAAGTACCCTGGGATGATTTGAGCATGGCTGCCGAGGCACTTTTGGAGTACTGTTTGAAAATGTCTGGACTAGACAGTGTCTGAGACATCAACATGAGCATGTATCTAGTTCCATGGGCTAAAACCCAAATTACCTGAGGGGAAGCCTTCCATTCATGGGGTTGTGGTACAACTAGTGTTGGATAAAAGTGGTAAGCAGGAGGATGGGACTATCATGGGCTGCCAGCTTTCAGCCAAGGATCCTAGAGCATCCCACAATGCTACCCAAGGCTCAGACGTCTCACTCACTGTCCGTCCTTGCCAGACATGTCTCCTGCCTGTAGCTCTGGTTTCATCTGGTGGCTCCATTCCTGCTCCTGCCTACACCTTCAGAATTGGATGCCAGCTGTAGTGTTTCCACTTGACTGTGGTCATTGAGTCTCAGCTTCAAATATGTTCTTCGAAGAGGGAGGGATTACACTGCATGTCTGAGGCAGTAGGGTTTATCATGTTCTTTTTCTTCTCATCATGGGGTTTACTGCACTGTTGTTGGGAAGATAGCAAACAAGTTAGCCACAAGTTAAACAGAAAATCTCCTGTCATTATAGTCATTCCAGGCACTAGCAGATGGACACAAGGACAGGTCATAGCCATCTAAGGTGCTGGTGTTGAGACTGAATGTTGAAATCTCCCATAACTGAGGTAATTACTAAGCAGAGTTAAAAAAATGATTTCTTAATGCTCTGAGGGGGCAATGTCTCCACTTTCACCTCATGTAGTGGTCTTGCTGTCCACTCTGTGGTCCTCTGCTGTCCACAGATACCTTGCAAGCGCCCTGTTCAGCCTCTTCTTGAAACCTGAGGACTTTTGAGGGCACCTGGCAGAGATCAATTAGCAATCTTATTCACAAAGAAAGGGTCATTGATTTCTGTAGCTTCCAGAAAACACTACTGCTCTAAGGTTGGCAGAGAAAAACGCGAGTGTAGAAAAGTTCCAGACTTTGGAGGAGTCAGGATGGATGCCCTCAAACTTGGGGAACAGGTCTTTCCGTATCCTTTCCCTGCATTGCGGGTGACTGGGACACAGGCAGCCAAGATCGCTTTTGGGTGCCATGGGTTTTATCGTACTCTTAAGTGATTGTGAAAACTCTGTGTTAACTATTATATGGCTTCATTTTTGTTTCCACAATGAAATAATTGAGGCAAGATACTTTATAAAGAAAAAATATATTTGTTTTGGTTCCTGATTCTGGAAGGGAAAGATTTAGAGGATGAACCAGTGATGACTTCCCTATCATAGAGTTCTGAGAGTAAGAAGGTCATTGCACAGTCAGAGACAGGGAGAGCCCACGTGCATGTCTGCCTCTCTGACCACTCTCCCTCATTTTATAAAGAAAGCAGAATTCAGTCATGGGGATCCATCCTTATTTCTTTGTCCCATCCCAATCGGTTCTCAAAGACTCTCACTTTTAAATACCATAGTAAAATCACTTTCTTTTAGAAAAATTAAAAAAGTGTGTGTGTGTGTGTGTGTGTGTGTGTGTGTGTGTGTGTGTGTGTGTGTGTGTGTGTGTGTGTGTGATGATTGTGAGCTTCCATGCTGGTGCTAGGAACTAAACCCGGTCTTTTGCAAGACCAGTAAGTGCCTTTTAACCACTGGGACATCTTTCCAAGCCCCACTTTCCAACTTAAGAGGTCACAATTGCCATCCAACTTCAGCACATGAAACCTTGGGTGTGGCACTCCAACTGTATATAGACCATAGCAACTCCAGACTGATAGAAAGTAGATATTAAATATCTATGCTCTGGACTTTCATGACCCAGGTTCAATTCCTGGCTCAGCCACTTATTCACCCTGTAGTCTTGAGTAGAGCATGTCAGCTCTCTGAACTTTCATTTTGCCATCAAAGGACAGAAAGTACTAAACCATGCCTTACCTGGTTTTCCTGCTTGTTAAATGAGATAAAACAATCTTTGTCCCTGACGTGTGGGAGTCAGGGGATGTTTCTCTGCTAGATTGGTGTTGTAAGAAATAAATCATGATCTATTTTTAGTATGAAGTCCATTCAGAGTTCAGAGAATCACAGATAAGCAGGGGGCACTAGGTCCCTGCCTTCCCTAGCTGGCAGCTGCTTGTCTAGGTACCCTCAGCTCATCCTAGGGTTAAAAAATTACAGTTAGCCACCTACATGCCTGAGTTCACTATCAGAAAAGGAGGGAATCCTGAGCCCTAGAGTGCACATTGGGCAATTCTTTTTACGTCTGGAACCAGTAGAATGGAGAAACCTGGGAAGGGATAACACTGGACATCGGGAAGGTTCTATTCCCTGAAGATCTAGCCAACCCAGGAAGCTAGGAGATAAGGTTAGGGATATTAAAACCACTGTTTCCTGCCAGGTCAGCACACCAACCTTCTCTTTGTCTTTTCTTCACATTGATGCTCAACTTTGCAAATTTGAGAAACAAATTGCCCCACTTTTGATACTCCGAGTCTCTGGTGCTCTTATTATGAAGTGAGGATCTCGCAGAATTAACAGGTAGACTCCTTGAGTTTTACATAACCATTGCAGAGGCAATGACAACCAAGTCACCCATGTTTCCTATACAGGCCTGAGGGAGAAACAGGCTTAAACTATTATTTAGCCCAATTTAAACTTCTTAGGGCTTCCTAGAGGCATCAGTGTCTCGGCTTGCCAAAAGGGTCTGTCCAACCTTAGACCTTCTACCTGGTACTAAATGCCAAGAGCTCTGCTTGGGTGGTCAAGGGCTGTCACAGCAGATGTCCTGCATGAGGCTCCATTGTGTCCTGATGGATAGTGCCCTCTTAGCTTTTTATTATTGAGCATAGAAAATGGTCACAATAAGCCCCATCCGTGGTCCAGCAAGTATGCAGACAGGCGGATAAAACAAAACTACTGTGGAAGCAATGGAAATGCCAGGATGGCAATTGAACTTCGCAAAGGGACAACATAATCCTCTGTGTATTCTGTAGTCACTGAAGCCAGCATTTTTTTCTTTAATGCCCCTTTGATATTTTATAGGATCCTAACAAGGACTCAGTCCCTTAGGCACTGACATTTCAACATGGCCCTGGTTTGCTAAGCACTGGCTGGCGTCAACCAACTCTTCGACCATTGCATCATTCCTGACTCATGTAGGGATCTCAGTCTCATGTGAGGCACCAGATGCCAGCTTCTGACTACCATGCATGTTCCCAAAGGTTGATCTCAGTCATTCCATGACTAATGGTGCCACACAGGCCTTCAGTGGAACAGACTATTGCTTGCCTATTAGTTCATGACAGCCAGTGATTGGTACTTTCATGACTCTAGGTTCCCTGGGGTCATTGCCCAGCCTTCAGGATTAATTCAGGAGCTGTCTCACTTGAGAGCCAAGTGTCCTGTGAAATCCTCATGCATAACTTCCTGCTAAGTTTGGTGAGGTGCCAGGACTCTCTCTCTCTCTCTCTCTCTCTCTCTCTCTCTCTCTCTCTCTCTCTCTCTCTCTCTCCCCCCTCGCTAAAAAAAGGCAGTGGGAAAGGGATAGAGTTGGTTGAGGAAGGATGGGAATTAAGGTGTCTTATCTTCAAAGAGTTAAGCCAGTATAAGAAGGGATCAATTCAGCCAAGTTGCATATCAGCTTGGCAATAGACCATGCTATCTTTGGAATGAGACATTTCTATTTGATATGCGCATCAGAGTGAACAGCCAAGCAAGTAAAATCATCGTGCTACCATATTTTCAACGTATAAATGCCAGTCCCCGGACTTGTGAGTTGTAACGATATTTAAGTTTCCCTATTGCCTTATTTGGACTTCTGGAATAAAAACAATTAGCACTTATATATTACAGAGGATGTCACTAAGGCCAGGGAGCTCAACCTCAACCCAAAGGCTTAAAGGGGCAGCTTCTGCCTGCTCTGAGTGTTGTAGTCACATGTATGATGCTTGTTTGTTGAGGCCTTTCCTGCAGTGGACACTGGGCTATGTAACGGTGTCAAGGACTAACCAAGGACCCGAGAAAATAGCAACGTAGGGAGATGATGTGAGCTGAAGTTTTTACTCCAGAGAGAAACGCTTGGACCCATGTTTCAAAGCACACAACTTTGAAGCTTTAGAACTCTCTCTGTCTTTTTCCTAGCCAGCTATGCTTCCATTCCATTTCTTGCTTGGCCACGGTGTGTTTGTATCCTCATCAGCCTTTTTGCAGATAGGGCTCCATTCTTTATTGTTATGACTTCAGTCCCTGCCATGCCTGCCTGTCACACTGCCATTAACTACCCCTCTGCCAGGCCTTGTGCTGGCTCTTGAGGGTACAAGCCATGGTTCCATCCATTAAGATGATCCAGGCTGGGACCACGTCCAACCCACTGCAGTGATTAAGAGCCAAGCCTCGTCCAGATCAGCCTCCAGCCCTGCCAAGCAGCTTAACCATTTTGACTCTTGCGGCTTCCCTCTTCTGTATACAACCTGCTTAAGTGGGAATAGCAAAACTCCTCCTGTGTCGAAGCTAAGTATCAGTTGCTCATGCTTTCTGCCCTGTGGGGCTTCCCTTCTTTTCTTGATAGCCAGCACTTTTCCTCTTTAGTGGCACTGGCTCTTGGATTTTGATGTTGATTCCCTGACGAAGTGACCTTAATTTAAAACTGATTACAGGTTATGTGTTTGTAATGGGGGCTGGAGAGATGGCTGAGTGGTTAAGACCACTGCTCTTGAGGATCGGAGCTAGGATCATGGCATCTACACTGGGTAGATCATAACCACCTGTAAGTCCAGGTTCAGGGTATCTAACAGCCTCTTCTGGACTCTGGGGGTAGCTGTACTACTATTTACATGCTAATCCATGCAATATATATATACATATATATACATATAATTAAAGTTATATATATAACTTTATCTATATAAAGTAATATATATACATATAATTAAAGTTAATTTAAGAACATTTTGAAAAATACTTTAAAACTTCTCCCACACATACTCCAGTAGTCCATACTTGCAGTAGCCAGCCTCAACTCCCCAGCATGCAGACAGCACTTACCTTTGGGTTCAGTGTACTCCCCATTCATATCGGGCACACCCATCTCCAGCATATTTGCAGTTTTCAGGAGGGGGAAGATAGCTCAGTTAGAAAAGTGTTTGCTGTGCAAAAGGAGACTTGAATTCAAGCCCCAGGATCCATGTCCAAATCCTCCTTTCCTGTCACCCATCTGTAACCCCAGTACCAGTGAGACGGCGACAGAAGGAATCCCAGGGCTTGTTGACCAGCCAACCAAGTCTAATTCAAGCCCCAGGTCCCCTTCACCATCAGAAAAACCAAGATGGATATCTGAAGAGTGACACTCAAGATTGACCTCTGACCTCTAGAAACACATACACCTGCACATACATGTACTTACATATATGAACATGTACTTGCACAGGCAACCCTCACATTCACACACCAAACATACTTGCAGTTTTCTTCAGGATTGATAGCATATTATAATATCTATAATCCTTTTATTATTTCTTTGGTTTCTCCACATTGTATAACAAGATTATTCCCACTTTGGGACTTTAGTTCATGGCTGTTTTTTTTTTTTCTTCCCTGACTAAAGGAAGTAATTTTCATGCACTTTCTTATGTACTGATTCTTCAATAACCTAATTCCCAGGCTTGTTTTAAGTGCTTCTCATACCTATAGCTTACAATAATACAATACAATTCTCATACAACAATGTTGAGAGTAAGTATGAAAACTTTCCCACACTGCATATGTAACAAGTTCTGTGAATAGAATGAAAAGACACAGGAAACAATATTTACAAAATACATTTCCGATATGGAACTTAACTAAAACACTCTAACAACTCTTACAAGTCAATGGTAGGGAGACAGATACCCTTGTTTAAGATGAGACAGATTTGAATTAATATTTTGCCCAAGGAGATATTAGCAATGAAAATATGTCCAGCATCATCAGCCATTAAGAAAATGCAATTGAGAACCACAATGAGATATCAATTCATAGGAACTCATTTTTGAATGAAATAAATAAAAATAAGTGTTGCAGAGGCTGTGCATTGGGGATGGGGGATGGCAGATGGTTAAGCTATGTACAAAAGCATTTGTCAATTTCTTTAAAATCTAGGTTGATATTTACTATGTTCTCAACAGACACAGCATAGCTACCCAAGATACATGAAAACCTGTCAACACAATATATATATATATATATATATATATATATATATATATATATATATACACACACACACACACTCACACATACACACACACAGTCACACATACACACACACACACACACACACACACACACACACACACACACACACACACACACACACACACACACACCATGGTAGGCTAAGGCTAAAATACTGCAAACCTCCATCATGTGATTCAGTCATCTAAAGGAATAAGTGCATGCTAACACATGTTATAAATGGATGAAGGTCTAAAACTACCATGCTAAGGAAAATTATATCAAGTGTCCAGAAAAGGTAAATCTATAGACACAAAAAGCAGGTTGGCTGTTGCAAGGAGTTGTGGTAAGAACAACATATTCCTGAATATGTTCTTGAGGGGTTACTTATAGGGTGATGAAAATGACATAAGACTGGATTGAGGTGATGCCTGCACAACTCGATCAGTTGACTAAAACTAATTTTACTGAAATAGCTTACAATGGCAGATTTCATGGGTTATAGAAACTAGATACCGAAGCTAAGAATTAATTACCTTGTTTCTGGATGTAGCTTTGGTATTAGAATGCCTGACCGGCAGGCATGAGAGCCTACATATGATCCTCAGGACTAAATAAATAACCTACTTGTAATGATATTTCATAAAAACCATCTGAGATGACAGATGAACCAGGGTAGAACTGGGCTCAGTTCCCCTTCGGTGCTCTCTAGCTGGCTATGATAGAAAACTTGGTTGTCAACTTGACACACCATGGAAGAGGGACCTCAACTGAAGAGTTGGTTTCATCAGATTAGCCTACGGCCATGTCTGTGGGGGAATTTTCTTGATTGCTGATTGATGTGATAAGGCCCAAGTCACAGTGAGCAGCATTGATCCCGGGCAGGTGGGAAAGAAGACACCAATTGATCATCAATACCAAATTGTCATTCCTAAAACCATGCATACCAGTAACATTATATAGGCTGAACAGGCTGTATTTAGGAATGTATATGTATACACATATATGTGTATGTATGTGCATGTAATAGCAATGAATGGAAAAAGGCTATGACAAAGAGAGAAGGGAAGGGTATATGGAAGGCTTTGGTGGGAGGAAAGGGACAGTGGAAATGATGTATGTTATAAATCTCAAAAGAGGAATAATGAAAAGGAAGGAAAAGCTAACACACTAATATTCAAAGATCAAAACCTTTGGCCAAGGTGACAGTGCCAGAGCAAGAGGCTTGGAATGAATTGAGAGACGCTGCTGTGACGTGGGTGTGGGATAGAGAAGCACCTCAGGATAGCAAGGTGGCAACATGGTCAGCTGAGTCCTTCTCTAGGAGTTGCAAAGTCCAGAAGACCAGGTTACTGAAATCATAGAAAAAGTTTGTATTAGAAAAGTAAAAGACTTTATACACATAGAACGTGTTCTTTGGACAACTGTGGGTTTGTCTGGGATGCCGGCAAACTTCATTTTCAGAAACAGTTTGAAGGTGCGATATGCGGCCTTGAAGACCTGCGTGTTCTTCACCACACTTGGCTTTTCCTCTACCACTGTCACTTACAAGCTCTTTGTAACTGGTGCTTCGCACTGGGGTAACAAAGCAAGGAAAACTGTGTTCTAGGCTCACTGGTTATCTTAGTATGTGGTATTTCTTTCTTTCTTTTCTTTTTTTATCTTTATTAACTTGAGTATTTCTTATTTACATTTCGATTGTTATTCCCCTTCCCGGTTTCCGGGCCAACATCCCCCTAACCCCTCTTCCTCCCCTCCTATATGGACTTCCCCTCCCCATCCTCCCCCCATTACCGCCCTCCCCACAACAATCACGTTCACTGGGGGTTCAGTCTTGGCAGGACCAAGGGCTTCCCCTTCCACTGGTGCTCTTACTAGGATATTCATTGCTACCTATGAGGTTGGAGCCCAGGGTCAGTCCATGTATAGTCTTTGGGTAGTGGCTTTGTCCCCGGAAGCTCTCGTTGGTTGGCATTGTTGTGGTCTTTCTTATCCCAGCGCTTTGGAATCTTATAAAAAGGAATGTTTGACAGTCACATATAGCTCTGTTCTACTGCCACCAAGAGGAAGGGTTTGACTCCGTTGGTTACTCCCTTGTCAGAATGGGATGGAAGCATGGGCTGTTCCTCTACTTCAGATAGTGTTTGGAGTGTTTCACGGCTTACACCACTATGCTCTTAGTCAGTGGTTTTTAATCTTCCCAATGGTGTGACCCTTTAACACAGTTCCTCATGTTGCGGTGGCCCCCGACCATAAAATTATTTTTGCTCCTATCCCGTAACTGTAATTTTGTTACTGTTATGAATTGTAATGTAAATATTTTTGGAGATAGAGGCTTGTTGAGGGGTTCTTGACTCACAGGTTGAGGGCTGCTGCTCTAAGTAGAAGAACACATGAGAAAATCTGAAGTTTAACCAAGGAAAGAGCGGAGGGCAGCTCAGCAGAATGAATCATTTTTGTAATGAGGACTCAGGCACTGGTCAAAGAGCATAAAGTTAACTCTGCTCCTTTTGTCTAATATTTAGCAGACAGTAACTATACGTGCGAAACAGACAGACAATTAACAACAAAGTTCAGAACTTATCAATTCTATTGGTGACTCGACCATGCATCAATACGTTCTAATCTTTGAGGAAGAACAGGTGGGAGAGCACGAGTCTGAACAAGCCGGTAAACAGAATTCCTCCATGATTTCTGTTTCAGGTTCCTGCCCTGCCTTCTTGCCTCAGCTTCCCTAGTGCTGAACTGTAACCTGTAAAATGAAGTAAACCCTCTTCTCTCCCATGTCGCTCTTGATCATAGTGTTGTGGAAGCAGCAGCAAAGCAAACGTTAGCTTCATATCCACAGTGTGGCTGGCTCTTCTGCATCCCTGGCTTTTCCTGCATGGTGTGCACATCGAATGTGTGCAGTAATGTGTTATTGTCTACCAGAACGAACAGCGGCGGCTGCTATTTCTCCAAATACTGCTTGGAGTGTTGAGACAGGGGAGTAGATAGTCCATCAAAGGCACCCGCCAGAAGAACAATGTAGTGACAGGGCTGGCTGACAACAAGAGACAAAGAGCTGTGCTGTCCAACACTGCCCAGGGCAACCTGTCTCTTTCGGCACAGCCCAGCAGACTGTTAAAAGGACCACAAAAGGCTGCTAGGGAGATGACAAGAGCTTAAGAATTTGCTGAATGTGTTACACTCGATAGCCAGGGTAAACCTGAGTGACCTTCCTGGGACACACAGGAGAGGTTATTAAAAGAATATGGGCCAAACTGGAATCTAGACAAGATGTGTATTTTAAAAGTCTTGGAATATACTCACAAGTATTTGAGCAACTCAATATAATTAATTACTTTGTTGGAATCTGATATTAAAATTATGGGGTTTTTTTTACAATTTGAAAATAAAATGTTAGGAAAATTGGTTGAAAACTTGAAACTGGGAGGAAAAGATTATTGGTGTGTTCTTAGTTGCATGCTGGGTATTGTCCAGAAAGTATATCTTTTGATTGGCTTTTTATTGACTAAGATATTTCACAAGCACAAGGGTGGAAACCAAGTTGAAGAAAACCTTAATAACAGTACAAATAACTGTTGACTAGAGCAGACCAGGTTGTTTCCTGCAGTGGATATAGAACAGATTGCCCTTACCGTCACATTTGATTTCCCTTTCAGACAGTAACCAATTTTGTGCACTTTGGCTAATAAACGTTTTAAATAATAAATTTTGGTGAGGCATTTTATCAGACAGTTGAAGGGTTCTTCATTTCTCCCTAGCCCTGAAACTTCCTCTGATCTTTCCAGATCAGCTGGGCAGGCTGTTGTCTCCAGCAGGAGTCCATTTCTCACCGTCAGGTCTGGATGGTCATCTTCACCGTGTGACGTCAGACAGCATTCTCCTCGTTCAGGCCTCACTTGTCCTGCCTAATGGCACACACATCCACCGAAAAGAGTGAGGATCCAAACAAAGGCAACACAAGGAGAGGCACCAGGAAGCAGTGGACAAAACACACTGTACCGCCAATTCCGCCCATGGTTAAGGACCGGATGACGCATCCTACTGGGGCACGAGGCAAATTCAAGAAACAGCTAGGAAGGCTCTGAGGAGCCCACCTGCCATTCCGTAGTCGCTCTAAGTGGGCTGTTTCCTTCTTCAAACCACCAAATCCAAGTCTCCTGGTACACAGTGGGCCCAAGCTCCAAACAACCACCGTTTGTAGAGAGAACGAAAGGAAATGTGGCTAAGCTCCCAAGGGACCACTTCATATGGCCAGACCTTGTGAATTCAATTCAGATTCTTATATGGGGCCAGCTCTGCCTTCTTTGTTCCCATCTCTTTCCTATGAAGCCAACCTCAGAGAGGATGTATGGTATGTATTTTCAAAACTTATAGTTTTCTACTTTTCATATATAAGCTTGGTTTAACGTCAGCAATGGCTTTATCAGTCTTGTGAAGAATCAGCATTTCAGGTGGAACTAGTTCTCCTAAATATGTCTCCAAAGGTTAGAAAAGTTATTAATTTATACATTTGTGGGCAGGCACGCCTGTCTACAAACAGCAAGATTTCAATATTTGTAAGATGACCTAAAAGACATGGGACAGAAATATATATTATATATCCAACACACCAAGACAAATAATGTTAAATTCACAGATACTTATGATTTTAAAATTCTTATTACAAACATGAAGATAGTTATATTTAGTTAGATATAGTGTGTGCTTTGTTTATGGTATACTTTAAATGACACAGAATGTTTGAAATAATAAATATGTATACAAAATTGGCAATACTAATATTAGACCAAGAAATTTCATGGAGAAACTTGGTCAACCAATGACTTAATTCATATAACATTAAAAATGATGTCTCGTTGCTGTCATGAAGGCTGCGATGTAATTTGTAGACCTATCTGGTGGGCAAGTGTTGCCATCACAGTGTGACTACCAACTGTATGGTAATGGCACCTAGAGTCGTTTTTATGACTTTTAAATTTTGAGCATTATCAAGACCTCTAAGTAAGACTGCCTGGAGGTACTTGGGAAGAGAGAAGTATTTATTATAATAAATGTCAATACATTCAGCTCAGTTGTCAACCAAACAAGAAGACAAAAACAGGTAAGGACCAAGAGAACCTGTATAATATGATTACTAATCTTTGCTTAATAAATCTATTGGAAAATTTAAGATGAGAAAAAAGTACTTTTTAGGTTGAAAGAATATTTTTAAAACCTAGTTGTTTATCAGCACACATGAACACACAGTGAAACCCACAACACTCATACCAAAGAGAAGAAATTACATGAGCAATGTTTCAGATCAAAGTTTCAAAAGTTAAAAATCAAAAGTAAATTCCCCAAGTAGCTAAACAAAAATGTCAAAAATCATAGCTGCATAAATATTCCTAAACATAAGCGGATGCATCCATACATATATACAAATGTGTGTATGCGTGCAATAACAATTGGTTGAGAGAGAGAGAGAGAGAGAGACTGAAGTTGATGGAAAGAAGAGAGGGTTTGGAGAGAGGAAAGGAAAGAAATAAATGTAATTAAATTATAATATCAAAAATAAAAAGAATCATAGTTGCAGACAGTTTTATAATGGTAGTATAAACATTGCCTTTTAAAACAAACAAAAACAGTGTTACTAAAATCTTATGGGAGATTTCACTATTCTTTCTGTGATTTGCTTTTTTCCTGCAATAGGAGTCCTCTATATCTATGTTCCTTCAGCACCCCCCTCCCCATATCAGTGTCTTCAGTCCCCATATCTATGTGTCCTCGGCCCCCCTCATATCCTTGTCCGCTAAGGGTCAATGAGGAAATTTCTGTCCAAGCAGAAATAATTAATTTAAAATTTGGAGACATCGCATGAAATCCAAATAATTCTTTGAAAAGGGCCAATTATACTGGCAAGCTCCACAAATGTAATCACAATAAGTTCAAAACCAAAGCATTTTAAGGAAAACGTCAATAATGAGAAATGGATTTAAGTAATGCGACAAAAATTGTAAAAATATTAAGAAAATTGAGTGAATTTCTCTAGGTGCATTTTAGTACCTCAAGTAAATCAAGGTCATAGAACAACTAACATGTAAGTGGTCGAATTCTATAAAAGAAGTTGAATAAAGAGAACAGAAACAGGCAATGGAGAAAATGCAATTGAAGATCTCTTACTAATGGTTCTGCATGCAGAGAAATTGTAGAGAGCTTACTCCGTATAGTAAAGAAACACACAAGTGTCATACTATTGAAATGCTTCATTATTTCAGAAGAAGAAACAAAACCCTCAACAATTCAGTTTAGAAAATGGACATAAGCCTGATTCTAGACTAGAATCCAAAAGGGAGACAACTGCAGGGAAATGAGAAGCTTTGTAAATCTAAACATCCTATGTAACACATAGGTAAATCATAGCTCCAGCTTTTGTCGATTATATGCAATGACCTTTGACCAAATAAGATAATTACAGACATATGCGATGAGTTTAATCGGGCGATTATCAGTGTGCTCAATCGTATTACTAGAATGAGGGATAAAATTTAACAAATAAAAATCTAGTATCTAGTCTCTATTTTCTAATCCTCTGAGAGAAATATATGGTTAATCTAGTTAAGAATACTGAAGTTAATATCTTTAAATGAATAGCACAAAATAGAGGTATTTTCCTCTAAGATAAGAACACTTATAGTAACCGTGGCTACTGAGTTTAATGGCAATGAGGTAAGGAGGCAAAATCACAGGTATAGAAATTAATAAAAAATAAGATTTTAGCAGAAGAGATTCTATCCAAAAATATTAAGAAAACAAAATACACAGCATATCTTTTCCATGTTTAAACAGTAACAATTAGAACAAAGAGAGAGAAAGCTTCATCCCACTTCAGTTGAAGTGGAAACTTTAGGGTTCTTTGGAAAGTTGGTTGGATGGTGTTTTGTTGGGGCGAACACCTGAAGAAACATTTAGCTGAAGTGAACACAGGTGAAAGGCTAAGGCGGACTCATGAAGGAACGTTTAGCTGAAGCACGCACAGGAGAACATGCTAAAAGAAGCATGTGAGAAGACACATGATGAAGGATTCTTGCTTACAACACACATGTATTGGTCCGCCTTCCATTATGTAGTAGAGCTCCATTTGTCGGTACTCCATAGACAGAAATGCACCAACACCAGCAATGCAGGTGGTCTGCTGCAGCTCCTTGCTGCTTCCTGGGCTGATTGGCAGAGTGACATCAGCTGAGACAGACGTACGTGCAAGACCCATGAAGGACACATGATGTTTGCAGGGAATAAAAAGGACTCAATGGACAGTGATGGAGGCCGAGCTAGGTTTGCTTATAGAGCTAGCCGCGCAACACTTGTGAGTCCCTAAGAGAGACATAGCAAAGAACTTCTCCCGGTGTCCCTCCTGGTCCTTCCTGCTGATTCCTGCTGAGGCTGAGGCTGAGGCTGAGGCTTGACTGTCTCTGCTAGGTAGTGCCACCACTCCTGAATCATGTTTGCTATCCTGACTACTGACCTGGACTGCTGGTTTATCTCTGAAGTGTTTGCGAGTGGATTGAGCTGCCACTGCTCAATCTGAACTGAACTGAACTGAACTTCTGATTTCCAGGGAACCTTTCTCAACAGGTCTACTTCCCCCATATTTTCTCTTTCCCACTGCCTCTGGTGGATGGTGGGCTACAAGGGAGGTTAAAGTGTTTAAGAACCATCATTAAAAATAGGATTTAAAAAAAATGAGAGGTACATTCAGTGCAGTCTTAAAATAGAAAGCACCACAAGATAAATTCAGTGGAAAGCTTCCAAGGAATCTTCAAGGATCCATAACTTCCTTAGTTCTAAAGACATGACATCCCTATGGAGACGGTTTTTATTAAGAATTATATTGTGTTAACAAAGCTACACAGTGACAAAACCATAATGGGATTCTTAAGAGATCATTTGATTCTCAGTCATTCTTGAAATAGTAAAGTTGGAGATTAACTGAGAATTAAGTGTTTTCATGGGGAGGATGTCTTGGTGTATTGAATGGGGTGGGTGTCTTGTGTATTAAATGGGATGGGTGTCTTGGTGGTAATGGAGAGACAGATGGACCTGGTGAAGACTGTAGGACATTCAGAATGGATCCTTGTTAAGATAAAATGGCTCATTTTTTTTTATAATTTTTTTAAAGATTTATTCATTTATTATATATAAGCACACTGTAGTTGTCTTCAGATACACCAGAAGAGGGCATCGGATCTCTTTACAGATGGTTGTGAGCCACCATGTGGTTGCTGGGAATTGAACTCAGGACCTCTGGAAGAGTAGTCGGGTGCTCTTAACCGCTGAGCCATCTCTCCAGCCCAAAATGGCTCATTTTAGTAAAAGAAAATTTTGACTGAGAAAGGCTCAGTAACCCCATAGAATTCTTTAAAGCCACTATTATCAGTTATATTCAAAAATAAATGTTTTCTAGTTTACATTTGGAGTTCATGTGATTTTAAAAGTCATATTTTTTCTTAAAAATGCAAAATATATAAGGATGTATACATAAAAAATAAGTGCACTGTACAAGCACACAAGCACACAAAGAGATACACAAAACACATACACACACACACCAACACAAACACAAACTCACAGAGACACACACCAACACACCAACACACACACAGAGACACACACTAACATGCACAGACACACACAGAGACATGCACATACAGACACACACACAGACACACACACAGACATGCACATACACACACACACACACACATACAGACACACACTTAGAGACACAGAGACACAAGCACACAGGCACACTTGCTCTGCCTTCTGACTGCCTATGACACCAGTTCTAGTGACCCTTGAGGATCTGTCATCCTCCCCCAGAACTTCTCCTCCTCTTACAACAAATGGCCTCAGTAAGGGTGGCAGAGGTCTGCTTCTCTTGAACTGTTCAATTGGAAACTCCACTGTCTGAAGACAGTCTCATGGAAACCCAGCCCCAGCACAGGCCCACAGTGCAGCCCTGTGGGATTCTGACATCATGCTGTTCCGAGTTGTTTAAGTAACTCAGCCTGCTGCCGTGGTGTTTATCCCCTCCAGTCAGGCCGATGCTAGAGGAAGCTTGTTGCTCTGCACTTTCAGCAGCTGCTGCCTTTAGCATCCACTGAATGCATCTCGGGCTCATATCCCTTCCCCTCCGGATTTACTCACCCACTTCTCCTGCACTGGTGACCAATGTCTCAGCATTAATGCATCCCGTGGCACCAAGCCTTACTGGCCCGAGGAAAAACAATCGTCAAACAGAGATTGGAATTACATTTTTTAAATTCACATTTTTAATTTTCTGCAACTTTTATTCTCCTAGCTTGTGACCCACTGGGCCACACTAGACTGGACCGAATCTTTGATTCCTTCATATTTTCTTCCAAGACTTTCAAAAGATCGATAAACTTGTTCTAATGCACCAACATGTTTGATGATATTAATCTTCCAGGTCTAAAAATGGCCGCATTGCGTAGGCCCACAGGATGGGAAATAATCCATTTGCCCGTTCTGAAAGGTAGGCTATGTTTGTGGCCCCTTTGTGAAGAATAATCATTGTTATTTTAGGAAGACCCTGAGTTTATCCAGCTCTTGCTAGAAATGGATAAACCCAGACTCTCACAACAAAGTGGAAGTGTGAAATCCATGCTCTCTTGCAAAGTAAACACATATTATCATCTCCTGCATCCGGTTAGGGCATTAATAAAAGCAGTTTGTCTTGGCTCACACCCACGCACAGGCTTTCTGATAAGACGTGGAAATGGGATTATAGGTTTTTGTTTTTTTTTCTTTACTGTGAGTATTAGGTTGTTTCTAATGCTGAACAATTCTGACAGCTTCTGGGGGAAAAATTCTTCGTGCATTGTGACTACTCTCAAAGGACACTCTGTCACTTGAACTTTGCCACAGTCTTCCTCCACATACCCATGACAGTTGCAGAGACAGGATGGACAGAAGTCAGGCGGGACAAGTTTGATTCACTCATCTGGATTTTACTTACTGTCAGTAAATTAAGAACTACAGTTCTTCTTTGGATGAACAAAAGGTTACAGGTTCTCTGCTTAACATTTAGTTTTAGCTCTGCATTCCTGACTGAAATACAAACCTGTGAGACCAGGCTGTCTCTCTTAGGGTTGAGGGAAACCTTGGTAGGGAAGGAATAAAAGTTGGTATGGTTTTTTTTGGGGGGGGGGCGGTGGGGCGAGTAGACCAGTAGATTCCATACAAGATTATCAAGAATTTCTGTCATGACAATTTTAGAATTTTGGTTTCTTTAAAAAAAAACCCACAGAAATAATAAAAGAATATATTTTTGTTTTAACCCCACGTGTGGGATATGGACCTGTTTCAGATTGTCCACGCAGCTGACTATGATTTGCCCTGTGCTCTAGAAGGGGCATGATTTTGCCAGTGGCAGGCAGTTTCTGTGATTGTGTGATGTTGGGGATTCGGAAGACTTTTCAGAGGGGCTATAAATGCTAGGGCCTGGAGAGACAAGGTGGGTTGCTGGTGGTTGGTTGCTGTTCCCTGCTGTTGATTGCAGTTTGTTAAGTAGCTGTACACAAAGAAGAAAGAACAACAAATAGAAATTAGAGATCCTGATGATGAAGATTAAACCTGCCCAGAAGAACTCTATGTCCTTAATCAGAGGGAAGTAGTCTATCTTTTTTCTCTCCTATCTAGTGTTAAGGGGGTATAAGGGTATTAAAGGGGTGGAGAACGGTGGAAGCAAAAAGAACCGATGAAGTAGCCAAAGCTTGGCCACAGATTCCTTTCCCTAATTCCTTTCCCTGTGTACATCTGAGTTCAGGTGGGCCAAGAAGACATAGTACCTTGTTGCTTTGAAGGCAGGTCCCTTGTTGGTGATGGGTTGTGTCAGCTTATAGGACCAGGCCAGCACTCAGTATGGCAAAGCCTCCAGATTCCGATCCATCTTCAGCTTCTCTGGGTCTTGGCCAGGTGTGTGCATTGCTGAGGCAAAAACCATTATCGTCTGCAGTTCCCCTGTCATCAAGGTTGGAGGGGCTGAGTGATGGACAGGGCTCTTCACGTTTCCTCGTGGGTTTCAAGTTATCCTTCATCTTTCCCACTGTGTAGGCGTCCTTTTCTGAGCCTCATGCAGACTTCACCAGCCCTCACCACAGAGAAAAATCTGATCTGTGTTGTCTTGTATGGTAGATGGTCACCATGAATGGATTTTGAAATTAAAAAAAATTGATTAATTAATTAAAAAATTAAAATTAAATATAGTTGTCCCTTAGTGTGTGGGGATGCTGCCAGGCCACCCAAACATACTAACATCTATGTATGCTCATGTTTCCTAAATAAAACAATGTAATATTTGCCTATAATCTAAGAATTGCCTTCCTGATACTTTAACCTCTAGACATTATCCATTGCAATGTAAATAGTATGGAGGTAGCTGTTACATTATATTGGTTTGGGGAATTATATAAAGAAAGAAATCTATACCTGTTGAATATATATAAATTTTTAAGACTTTATTTTCAATGATTTCATTATTGTACAAAAAATAACAACAAAGAAGCAGTTGGTTGAATCTAGGAGTGTGAGATCGGTGTATTGAGAGCTAAGATGAAGAATGTCTCAGTTCTACTAGTGTAATTGTACACATGAGTCTCGTGCTGTGTTGTGGAATGAAGACTGTTCCTATGACATTAGCTTCCTAGTCTCCATGTAATAGCCTGACATGTCTCCTTTAGGACATTTTATACTTTATATTACCCACAGACATTTTACTTCCCAAGTGAGCCCTGTTGGATCACCATGTTGCTGTCATCATTTGTATTCTATATTTTATTTTGCTTTTGAGACAGACACTCAGGTATGCTAGGCTGACCTTGAACTTGCTATGTAGACCAGAATATTCTTGAACTTTCCCTGATCCTCTTGCCTCTAGCTCCACAGTCCTGAGATTGCAGTTCCGCCATCAAACTTGGTTAGAATTCGTTTTAGTCAGGGTTTCTATTCCGGCCCAAACATCATGACCAAGAGGCAAGTTGAGGAGGAAAGGGTTTATCCAGCTTACACTTCCACATTGCTGTTCATCACCAAAGGAAGTCAGGACTGGAACTCACACAGGGTAGGGATGGATGCAGAAGCCATGGAGGAATGCTGCTTACTGGCTTGCTTCTCCTGGCTTGCTCAGCTTGCTCTCTTATAGAACCCAAGACTACCAGTCCAGGCATGGTACCTCCCACAATGGGCCCTCCCACCCTTGATCACTAATTGATAAAATGCCTTTCAGCTGGATCTCATGGAGGCGTTTCCTCAAGAGAGGCTCCTCTCCGAGATAACTCCAGCTTATGTCTAGTTGACACACAAAGCCAGCCAATACAAATTCTTCTCTATTTTTCTAATGGACGTTGGAGTTACTCTCTACTGTCCTTTTTGTTACAGTTTGAATGATGCCCTCTGTAAGGCTGCCTTTCTCATTGCCAAGTCTCTTAGTTTTTATTCTTACTTTTCATTTAAACTGGAAGTCTTTCAGCTTCCTCTTTACTTTTGAGAAGATGATTTCTGAAGATTAAGTTCTTGTTTGGCAGTCTCACTCTTTAAAAAAGCTAAGAACGAACTGTTCCACTGACTTTTGGACTCTATGGCTTCTGAAGAAGCATCAACACTTCCTCATCAAAGGTCCCTTGTATATGATGAGTCCTTTCTGCTTTGTTTCTTTCAAGGTTTTCTTTGTCGTTAGTAGTGATTGTAACTTTCTAGATATAGACATTTGAGTTTGCCTTGTGTGTTTATTGAGATTCCTGCATGTGTTAAATAATGCCTTATCAATTTTGGGAAACATTTTAGCTATTATTTATCCAAGTATTATTTACCATCGCTTTCTCTCTTTTCCCTGGGGTATATATTGGCTTGCTTGATTACGTCTCTGAAGCTCTGTGTATTTTTAAATGCTTCTGTTCTTTAAATTGGATAATTTCAGTTGGCTTTATCTCCAAATGTTCTGACTCTTTGATAATTTGATCTGCCAGACAGGTCTATTCATAACCATTCTTTGTAAATTATCTTTTGAAAAATCACCAGTCTTTATGATGATTAGCCAGTGCTAGTTTCTATATTGATTACAGGTTGCTATTTTGTAAACTATTGTAGAGCAGAAAGAAGAGAGGCAAGGATGAGATAAAATGTCCTGAATCTTGCCATGTATTATGAGTTGATTGTGAAGTGTCCTGCACAGACTCAGATACTTGAAATCTTAGTCTCTAGGTAAAGCTGTTTTGGGAAGTGGTGGAGAAGGTGGGTCATCAGAGTAGATCTCGTGAATTATAGCTCAGTCTTAATTCTGGTTCTTTGTTCCCTTCTTCCACTCAGTCCCAGTGAGGCCTAGATATCACAGGTTTCTACCATAGGTTGAGCTTCTGAAGTCACCCCTTCATGACAGACCTTGCCCTTTAAACAGAAGCCAAAGTAAACCGCTCTCTGCTTAAGATGTCCCTGTGGGTCTTGCACCACAGCAGTGACAATAGTCATTGAAATGCTGTTTTACTGAAGTCCAGCTAGTCTTTTTGAATTGGAATGCTAATTCAAATTAGAATTGTTGAATTAGCTGCAAGATTTTAGCAGAGTTTTGAAAATGTATTCTTAATATTTTTAGCTATGTTTCTTTTGCAATGTTTTTTTATAAAAGAGAGTGGTCAGAGGTTCATGCTCAGCCATTTTTACTGATATCACCCAGAAGAAGAAACTCTGAAGACACTCTGCTCCTTTTCTGTGAAAACTGCAAAGCTGTTCATTTTTACAGAGATCATGGGTTACTGGTCTCCAAAGTTAGCACAGAGCTGCCGAGAAGTACATAGGGGTAAGGTGAGTTGTGAAAAATTACAACCTTCAGGTTATGTCATTGATATTTAGCCCATTTGTAGAAATAAATTAAAGCAATCAATGAGAAGAACAACAAAATGAATCTCCCTGAATTGATGCAAGACTTCGAGTTCAATTCCAAAGATCTGTTGGTTAATATTTGCCAGTTCAGACTTCTTATAACATTGAAAGAGGAAACAATTTCCAGAATCCCCAAATCTACTAAGTTTTGAACGTGTCACCCTCAAATGGCACTTTATGTAGATTACCACAAGTTATGCTTCTCTTTATTCACTTTTTTAATTTATTTTTCTTTCTTTTCTTATGCTTCCCTTTAAAAAGATAATAAAACTATGAAGAAAAGAAAATTCATCATTGTTTTAGGTACTCCAAGCTCAGTAACCTTTCTGAGATAAGAGTTGCAACTGGACACGTTAATATGTCATTTATGGTCATCGAAGAATGCTAGTCTAAATGTTTTAATTATTTGAATTTTATCAGGGCTACACGGGCAATATTGCTAGAACTTGAAAGAGTATTAAGGACGTTGAAATCAAGGACAGTCTTCTCTTTGAGAGACAGTCACATCACCAAACCTGCAAATAGGTCCTGTCCAATGCTGACTCTTGTTATCAGGGCATTCTTTCCAGGGATCAAACCGTTGGAGGGATGAGAAGGGCCAGATGCTATTTTTCTCCCGTTTTCTGTCTTAGTTCCTTCTCACCCAAGGACTTTGTGCCCCACTGTGTCCTCCAATGATCACAGGTAGTCTCTAGAGAGCTCTCTGCGCCACAGATCAGCACGAGAAACTCAGATCCTTTGGGAGCTATTGCAATGGAGTAAGTATTTACAAATGTCCACAGATGCTATTTAAAACACCGCATTCCATTCTCCTGCTTAGAACCTTTCTCTGGTTATCAGTACAGAAGCCGTCATACATGCTTGAGAAGTGTGTTTTTCACTTTTTAAAAAACAATGGCAAAATGTTCTTCATTTTCTGGAGGTTTTTGACTTATTTCAAGTGGATCCTCATAAAGAATTTATGAGTTCAGTATTTCTGAGACTTTTGGAGAATGTCTCATCAAGTTCCCTTAGTAGCACAGACCGGGGAGATGAGATGTACCGGTTTCCATGGAATGTTCCTTGGGCATCTTAGAGGTATAATTCTTTTTCCTGTATTTGTTGGGGAATAGTTTATGTCTCAGGTATGGCACCTGTGGACTGTCTTCTCGTAGGACATGAAGCAGGTGAACTTGAATGTTGCCTATTTTACTCCTAAAACAGTAAACATTGAAGGCCTTTTAACAGAACAGCTTGGTGTGTGAATATTTATACACACATACATACATACATACATACATACATACATACATACATACACACATACATACATATATGTGCACGCGCGCGCGCGCGCGCGCACACACACACACACACACACACACACACACACACACACACATTCTGAGTATCCATACCATGTAACGTGCTTTGGTCTTCCCCCATTCTTTCCAAGATTTGAAAGAACATATCACTTCTCTTGCTAGTCAAGATCTTTACAGGAAAACAATGGACTTCAACGAAGCCAGGGTTACGTAATGAAAACAGAGTAGATTTGAATAAACCTGGTTGCCTCTCTGTCTCACTCAGGTTTCCGGTGGACGTGACCCAGCAGCAGCTGCTGTGTGTGCTGTACTGCCCTCTGCTGTGTGGGCCCAGGTACGCCCCACCGTGCTACCTAGCAGGACACTGACATGAGATTCACCCTCTTAATAGAGCTTTAAGCACATGGTGTAGACTTGTTAGCAACAGACAGTGTTGTTCAGCAGTGGTGCACATGTGTGCATCTTATCTGTTGTATGGAGTTCTAGCTACACAGAAGCTCCCTTGGTGCCCTGCCCCTCTGAGTATGCCATCTGCCATCCTGCTTTTGGCTGCCATGAATTTGATAACTGGCAGCTCATGTGAGAATAATGATGCAGCTAGCCTTCTGTAACTAACTTACTTCGACACCTAAGAATATGCCAATGTTTCCTTCTTTGGGGGTTGAGCAATATTTCTTTTTATGCTTATTAGTTTTCTTGTCACTTTGACAAACCTTGATAAAGTAACCTAAGGAGGTAATGGTTTATTTTAGCTCACAGTTTGAGGACACAATCCATCATCCCGGGGAAGGCTTGGTGGCAGTGGTATGCGGCAAGTAGTTACATACTGTGACTTTAGACAGCAAGTTAGTTAGTTTGGTTAACTTGACATAAACTGAGTAACCTCAAAAGAGAGAACCTCAACTAGAGAATGTCTTCCTCATATTGGCTTGTCTGTAGGGCATCTTCTTGAGTAATTACTACTTGATCTGGGAAAACCCAGCCCACCTCTGGGCAGGTGATTATGTGTTGGATAAGAGAACGAACTGAGCAATCCCTGGAAAACGAGCCAGGAAGCAGCATTTTCCGTGGTTTCTGCTTCAGTTCCATCCTCCTGATTCCTGCCTTGAGTTCCTGAGTTGGCTTCCTTCCATATTGAACTGTAATGTTCAATAATGTGGAAATCTAAGCCGAGCAAACCCTTCCCCCCATGTTGACTCAGGATTTTACCACAGCAGTGGAAAGCGAACTAGCACGAGTGGGATGGAGACAGCTTCAGAGGCTGATCTAGTGACCCTTTGTCCTGTCAAGTTCATACTCAATGTTAATCATCACTGTATGTGTTTCTTCTTTACTAATTCATTCATTTACAAAAACATAGTTTGTTCCCACGTTTTGGTTATTGTGAATAAATGCCACTGTAATGAACTTAGCTCTTACATATTTTTTAAAACTTTGCCTAAATGACAGTGTCCTTTGCCATACAGAAGCTTTTCAGTGTCATGAGGTCCCATTTATTAACTTCTGATTTTAGTGCCTGTGCTAATGGTGTTCTGTTCAGAAACTCCTCTGTGCCAGTGAGTTCAAGGCTATTCAACTTTTTCTCTTCTATCAGTTTCGGTGAATCTAGTTTTATGATTAAATCTTTGATTCATTTGTAGTTCAGTTTTGTTCAGAGTGATAAGAATGGATCTATCTGGACTCTTCTACATGAGGTCATCTAGTTTGATCAACATCATTTGCTGAAGATGCTGACTTACCCAATATGTTTCTTCTTCTTCTTCTTCTTCTTCTTCTTCTTCTTCTTCTTCTTCTTCTTCTTCTTCTTCTTCTTCTTCTTCTTCTTCTTCTTCTTCTTCTTCTCCTCCTCCTCCTCCTCCTCCTCCTCCTCCTCCTCCTCCTTCTTCTTCTCCTCCTTCCCCTTCTCCTTCTCCTCCCCCTGCTCCTCCTGCTCCCTCCCCCTCCTCCTCCTCCTCCTCCTCCTCCTCCTCCTCCTCCTCCTCCTCCTCCCCCCCCCCCTCCTCTTCTCCTCCCCCTCCCCCTCCTCCTCCTCCTCCTCCTCCTCCTCCTCCTCCTCCTCCTGCTGCTGCTGCTCCTCCTCCTCCTTCATGTCTACAGGTGTGTGGATTTATGTCTGGGTGTTCAATGGAGTTCCATCGATCAATGTGTCTGGTGTTTTGCCAATATTATGCTAATTTTATTACTATTGCTCTGTAGCAGAATTTAAGATGGGGAATGGTGATACCCCCAGAAGTTCTTTTATTATTTAGGATTGTTTTAGCTATCCTGAGGTTTTTTTTTTTTTTTGGAGGGGGGGTTCCATATGAAGTTGTGTATTGTTCTTTCAAGGTCTGTAAAGAATTATGTTGGAATTTTGATGGAGATTGTATTGAATCTATGGATTGCTTTTGGTAGGATGGTCATTTTTACTATATTATTCCTACTGATTCATGAGCATGGGAAAACTTTCCATCTTCTGGTATCTTCTTCAATTTCCTGATCTCCTTCAGCTGAGACTTCAAGTACTATATTAAATAGCACGGAGAGAGTGGACAACCTTGTGTCGTTCCTGATTTTAGTGGGATTGAGTCTTTCATTTAAGTTGATGTTGGCTATGAGCTTGCTATAAAATCACCTTTATTATCTTGACGTATGTCTTTTGTATCCCTAATTTCTCCAGGACTTTTATTATGACAGGGTATCAGCTTTTGTCAAAGGCCTTTTCTTTTCCAAATGAGATAGGCATTTAGCTTTCGGCTTTCATTTTGTTTATATTTATCAGTTTACATATGTCGAACCATTCCTGCGTTTCTGGGATGAAGCTGACTTGATAACAGTGGATGATCTTTTTGATATGTTTGGATTCTGTTTACAAGTGTTTTGTTGAGAATTTTTGCTTCTATGTTTATAAGGGGAATTGGTCTTTATGTGGTTCTGGTATCAGAGGAACTATGGCCTCATAAATCAAATTGAGTAGTTCCTCAGTTTCTACTTGGTGGAATAATTTGAGAAGTAGTGGCATTAGCTCTTCTTTGAAAATCTGGTAAGATTTTGCACTAACACCATCTGGTCCTGAACTCGTTTTGGTAGGAAGACATTTAATTAATGCTTCTATTTTGCTAGAAGTATAGGTCTGTTTACATTGCTTATCTGATCTTGATTAACTTTGGTAGGTGAAATTTATTGAAAAAACTCTGCATTGTTCTTAGAATTTCTCCAATTTGGTGAAGTACAGGTTTTCAAAGTACGTCCTTATATTCTCTGAGTTTTCTCAGTATCTGTCACTATGCCCCTCTTTTGTCTATAATTTTGGTAATTTACATCTCTCTCTGCCTTTCGGTTAATTTTGTTAAGGGTTTGTCAATCTGACTTTCTCAGAGAACTAGATTTTTGTTTCATTGATTCTTTGTGAGTTTTCCCCCTTTGTTTCTACCTTCTTGAGTTCAGCCATGAGCTTGATCATTTCCTCTACTTTTGGATGTCAATTCTTCTTGATGCCCTAGACTTTTCAGGTATGCTCTTAAGCTACTAGCATGAGTTCTTTCCAGATATTTTTAAAGTGCTATGAACTTCCCTCTTAGAACTGCCTTCAATGTGCCCTATAAGTTTGGGTGTGCTGTGTTTTCATTTTCATTCTAGAAAATCTTTAATTTCTTTACTAACTTCTCTCTGGATGTATTTTTCATTCAGTAGTGACATGTTCAGTTTACATGAAATTGTAAGTTTTCTCTTGTTCTTTATGCCCAGGTTTAATCTGTGCTGATCAGAGAGACAGCAGGATATTATTTTAATTTTCTTATATCTGTTGAGACTTTGCTTCGTTCTTGAGTATGTGATCAATTTCGGAGAAAGTTCTATGAGGTACTAAAAAGAAGGTAGATCCTGTTGTGTTTGCATGAACTGTTCTGTAAATATCTGTTAGGTCCATTAAGTTTATGATATTAATTATCTCCAGCATTTCTCTGTTTAGTTTAGATGACCTGTCTATTAGTGAGAGTAGAGTATTGAAATTACCCACTACCATAGTGTGAAGGTCGATATATAATTTTAACTCTAGTGGGTGCACAAATTGTAATATTTTCTTGGCATATTTTTCTTTGATGAGTATTTAGTGTCCTTCCCCATTTCATCTGATTAGTTTTGGCTTGAAGTTTATTTTGTCAGATATTAAAATGATTATACTAACTTGTTTCTTAGGTTCATTTGCTTGAAAAATCTGTTTCCATCCTTTTACTCTGGGCTGATGTCTATTTTTCAAGTCTCATTATGTTTCTTAGATGCTGTCGAAAGGTCTATCATGTTTTCAAATTCAATCTGTTTCTCTGTCTTTTAAATTGGGGAACTGAGACCATTGCTGTTGAGTTATCGATGAGCAGTGCTTGTTTGTCCCTGTTATTTTGTTTCGGTGTGGGATTTCTTCCCCCTTTTGTTTTGAGGGTCAGAGATTATTTGTTTCCTATGTTTTCTCAGATGTAATAACCTCTTCGGGTTGGTTTTTCTTCTAGTCCCTTCTATAGAGCTGGATTTGTACATAGATACTGCTTAAAATCCAATTTATCATATAATATATTTTTTGCTACATCTTTTGTGACTGAGAGTTTTACTGGGTATAATAGTCTGAGTTAGTATCTGTGGTCTCTTTTACTGGGTATAATAGTCTGAGTTGGTATCTGTGGTCTCTTTTACTGGGTATAATACTCTGAGATGGTGTCTGTCATCTCTTAGAGTTTGTGAAACAGCTGTCCAAACTCTTCTGTCATTAAAGTCTCCATTGAGAAGTTGAGTATTATTCTAATAGGTCTGCCTTTATATATTACGTGGTCTTTTCCCCTTGAATCTTTTAATACTCTTTCTTTGGTCAGTATTTTTGGTATTTTTATTATTATGTGTTGAGTAGAATTTCTTTTCTGGTCTAACCTATTTGGTGTTTTTTATGCTTCTTGTACCTTGATAAGCACCTCCTTCTTTAAGAACATATTTTTCTATTATTTTATTGAAAATATTGTCTGTGTCTTTGACCTGGGTTTCTTCCATTATACGTGTTATTCATAGATTTGGCCTTTTCATGGTGTGCCAGATTTCCTGGATGTTTTTGCCTAGAGTTTTTTAGGTTCAAATTTTTTTTTGAACAGGATTTCTATTTTTCTTCTGTGTTATCAATGCTGGAGTTTCTTTCTTCCATCTCTTGTATTATGCTGGGGAGGCTTCCCTCTGAGGTTCCTATCTGAGTTCTTAAACTTTTCACATCCAGACTTCACTCAGTTTGGGTTTTCTTTATTGATTCTATTTCCACTTTCAGGTCTTACACTGCTTTGATCGTTTCCTTCCACTGCTTGTTTGTGTTTTCAAAGATTTTGTTAAGGGATCCATTCATTTCCTCTTTAACACTTCTATCATATTCATAAAAAGCTACATTAAGGTCCTTGTCTTTGCTTCAGCCATGTTGCAATTCTCAGGGCCTTGTGGGTTCTAGTGGGGACATGTTTTCCTGGCTCATATTGATGTTGTTTTTACGCTGGCGTCTAGGCATCTGGGTTTGGGGTGATTGCTATTCTAGGCATTTACCTGCCTTTGTTGGGTGGGTGTCTTGTTCCTTGGTTTCTATTGACCTCTCTGGTCCTGAAGAGGGTATGGTATGGTGGCTGCTTGTTGCTTGGTAAGAAATTGCTCTGGGATCCTGCCAGATGTGTCCATTGGAGGTTTCAAGTAGAAAATGTTTATAGATATTACGAGCTAACACTTAGAAATGGGGACGGGCTAGAAGGGGTGGGGCTGAGGGTGTCCATTGAGGGGGAATACAGGGTGTTCCTAGATGTGTTTAGTCCCCTGGGAATGAGGCCAGAGTACCCTATTATAGAGCTGAGGATGAAACTGGGGGATTAGGTCTGGATGCTATGAGGAAGAGAATATGAAGCTTGCCTACCTGCTTTGCTGGTCTACTTGCTTCTCTGACAAGGTTGGCTGGCAGGTGCCCAGGGAATGCCTGCTGGTGTTGGGTTGTAACAGCTGGATAAGTTTGGAGAAAAAACCTGTGATGCATAAGAGATGGGGCAGGGAGGGAAAAGAGTCAGCAGGTGATCTACTACAGAACTGAGACTGACTTTAGGGGATTGGATTTGAAGGAAAAGAGGGATGGTTAGAGATCCATAGTTGGCCTCGTTGCTTACCTGGCCCATGTGGAGTGCTGTTTCTCTTTTGCTTTGTTCTTTTCTAGACTGGTCCTCACACTGTTACACTGTGAAGCTGGCTTGGAAGTCATTATGTAACACGGGCTCAGCTGAACTCATAAGAATCCTTCTGCCTCACCCTGTGCTGCGATTACAGGTCTGTGTCACTATGTCAGGCTCAGCTTTCCTATGTGATAACAAGTAGAATTTTGTTAGTAAGGTTTATGCCAAGTGAGACAAAGCATGGTAGCTTTTAAAACTGGCTTCTCAAAATCACCCTGAGATTAAACAACTTTGATGAACCCAGGTGTTGGGGACTGAGTTGTGTCCTCTCCCTGCCTTTACATTTTAAAGACCCATTCCCTTGGTGCTTCAGAATGTGACTGTATCCAGGGAGGATCTTTGAAGGGATCATTACAGTACAAGAAGGCCTCAAAATAAGATGGGGGAGGAGAGTAGCAGCAAGAACTCAAACACTGAAGGTTTTGTTGTTTAGTTTGGTTTGGTTTTTTATGAATTTTGTAGGACAGGAGAACTGGAATCGTCAGAACTATGCCGGTAAAGTACAATATGTCAAGGTGCACTCTCCTTTTTTGTTATGTTTTTGTTACTGTGACTAATTAGAGAAGCAATGAGAAAGAAGTATTTATAATTAGAGTATCTGTTCGTAGCTGCCGTGTTGGATGGACATGGAGAGAATATGACAAGAGAATTTCTTCATGGTGTACTGAGGCAATGCTGGTGCAGAGCTGGCCTCTGCTTTATCCCCACTTATCCTGTCTAGGACCCCAGTCCTTGGAATGGTGCCCCCCACATTCAGGCCTTCCTTCCTCCGTTTATCTACCCTCAACAGTGTATCTCATCAATTTTCTAGGTGATCAAAGTCCAGTTGAGTTTATAATAAAAATTCACTATCACATGGTACAGTGTGTGTGTAAAGCATCTGTTAATACAAACGTTCATCTCTCCCTTTTAACTAATGTCTCTCAAGCACCTCCTGTCTGCTAGACACAGAACTAATCCCTTGAGTTCAATTGCATGACAGAGAAGTTAGCAAACCATGCAGTTTAAAGAATCTGGGACAGAAACGTTGAAGTTCGCTCAAGCACACACTGAATAATAACGACATGAGAAAGAGTCCATGTTACTCTTCCGATATTGAATGTAACGAATAACTACAGCAGGCATATGCTAATTAGTATTCTCCCAACAAGTACTAACTCCCCCAAGTAGGCACTTTGAAGTTCATGTCATCTGTCCTTCTGGTAAAGCAGCAAAACTTCAGTTTCTATCTAGAGCCTATGATGAAGAAGACTTCACATGAATACCAAACAGGGTAGGAGTGGTTTCTTCTGGTTTTATATGGAATAGGTTTTTAATGAAAATTTCCTTTAACTCAGTCCTTCTCTCATATTCATCTCCCTACTTAGGACTCTTGTAGAGGCAGAGCCTGTCCTGACTTTCAGATTCCTACCCAATGCTCCCATTGCATTCACATACCCCTTTCTAGGAGGTGGAGCTGCCTTACGAGGTGATAGCATTTATTTACTTTCCTGCCCTGCACACTCTGTCCTTTTCTATCTTGGGCACCCAGACACTGGGAAATGCTCAATTGTCCCAGAATGAATACAGGCACACTGAAAACCGTGAAATAAAATAAACGTGCGGAGAAAACAACAGAGAGCAGAGAGCAGGCTTTGTTAGTTATGGCCAATGTTTAGGAGCAGGTCAGGCTGCATGGAATTGACCCCCAGCTCTGTCACTTCCTTGTTTGAGATGATAGCAAACATATAGTCTCTCTGGGTCCTTGTGGTTTTGTCTGTCATGTGGGGAGTCATGAACAAAACATTCCTCTTAGCACCCGTGAGAATCACATGTGTGTAAAGGACTGAACATATGCTCTTCTCCTAGAGTCAAACACAGGCAGATTCTCAAAAAGGAATGGACCTTACCTTGGGTAGCACAAAGGAAAGTGGGGGGAATGGATGCTTATTAGGCCTTCTGCTGTCCCTGACCTTCTACTCCCTGCCTATATCATACAGAACCAACACTTCTGCCTGGCTCAAAACTCAATGCATCTTTACTTTGAGTCTCACCCCCCCCTTTTCTTATTGCCATAGTTCACATGTTTACCCTTCTGCCTCCCACTCCCGTTAAGTGTGTTTGATAACAAAATGGCCCTGGGCTGATTTGAAAGCCCAAGCTACTCATTTATCAGGAAATTTACAAAGCTTGTAGGCTGGTCTCATTCCATCAGGAGTCCAGATTCCACTCTGCATCCTGTAGCATGGGGGGTAGGGGGCAGGTTTGGTGGGTGGTAGGGAGCCCATCTCCACACCGAGCACTTCATGCACTTGCTTCTAAAATAGTCACTGCTGTTTTCCTGTTTCTTGTCAACTGGGAGCTTATTCTGAAATTAGACCAAGTGGAAAAACACAAAGGGTTTGTCCAGCTTTGTACCATTAAATCTGAGTGGCAAGTGTGATGGGGGAGGGGTGGCTTCATTATACAGTCAGAGGAGCCTTTTAGCTCCAGTAAGTGAGTCTGACTCAGGAATGCGTGCGATTGTATCTCAGGGAAAAAAATCAATATTAAGATGCACAATTGCTCCCCTGGTATCGAAAGAATTAGTTGATCTACATGCTAAATGACAAGGCTCTTGATAACAGGGATTATGTGACCTGCCTTTCCAGCCAAGGCTGCTAGGGACTGTCCTTTAGGTCCCCAAGGCAGAGATAATCTAATTAGAACAACAAAGGCCAGGTCCATTTGAGAAGAAAGTGACATGGGGTGGATGGGGGTGGGGTGACTGTTGAGTATATGAGGCCCTGTTAGGTCTTGAGGGATAGGGGTGGGTTCACTAAAGGCAGAAGCATGTAGGTAGGATCTGCTTGGGAGGGAGGTCTGGAGGGAAGGGGTGGACAGAGGTCACCTCTAAAACATGACTTAATCTGCACTTTGGCTCCACAAACACTGCCACGCTGGCTCCCAGACTCCAGCCTGATTTGACAGGACCAGTGAACAAGGCTCCAGACATCTAGACACTCAGGGGTCCTCCAGGAAGGAGACAAGCAGCCTGAGAAATATTTGGAACCTTGTGATCAGACTCCTTCCTCTGGGAATTCCCTGCATCCAAAGGCCAGGTCCTGGGGACCATTACCTACCCAGGACAGAATGAGAAAAAGGTCATGTTCTAAGGATCCCTTCTGTTATCTTCCTATCTTACACCTGCCCTCGGTTGACAGTACATGTTTCCATTTTTAAAAATGAGAAGTATCTTTCTCTCTCTCCTGCTCTCACTGCCCCCCCTCTGTGTGTGTGTGTGTGTGTGTGTATATATATATATATATATATATATATATAGAGAGAGAGAGAGAGAGAGAGAGAGAGAGAGAGATATGATACACATGAGATAGAGACTAATAAATAGGTCGGTAGATAGGTAGTCTGGGTTGCTGTGTCTTGCGAGTTTGGAAAGATCTTATCTGACACATTAGGAAGCTTTCCTTGATTCCAAAGATGTTTCTGAAATTTCATCAAACTTTTCAAAACAAAAATCAGTGAAGTCGCATTGCTGAATGCACTCCTTAGCAACTAGTTTTAAGCTTTATTCTCAGAAGTTCCTTTTTTGTCTGGAAAAGGGGGGGAAAAAGCCCTGTAAAGTCTGTTCTTAGTTTCTACTTCTCCACATCTTTTCTTCTCAGAAGCGGAAGCTGTATATCATGGGGTTAGGTACACCAGCACGGAGTCTGACTTACTGCTGCCTGGACGTCCTTGTGAGCACAGCAAAATGCCCTTCCCAGCTGGGAGAAAAGCCTAGGCTAGAGGAACGCCCTGTGGTACAGAGTGGGTCCCTGTACTGCAGCGGTAAACTGTTTCATCTGACTGCAGCTTGGCTGTGAGGACTGTGGGAGTCAGGAAGTCTACGCAGAGACTTAGTGTCATGACCTGATTGGATGGATGAGAGAATCCTGGATAGCATTCCGAAAGAACTAAGAGAGAAGAAACTGGTCAGAGAAGAAAGCCACACTCAAGGGTCGCTGGAAGGCTCCAACGCTGGCAAAGCATTCTTGGTTGGGGACTAGGAAATGAGACTGAATAGGAAGGTCAGGTTCCTGGCTTCCAAGCTCAATCCCAGAGTGGCCGTAGTCACTTCTTCATCCCTTGGTCCAAGACCATCACCACTAACCAACTGTGACAATTGTGTTCTTCTCCACAGCTTTGTGGAAAGCCATTGCTTACTGGGCAGATCTGACTTCCAAACTAGGTCTTTTCTCTTCCTATCACCACGGTTAGGTTTGATATCTGAGGAACGAGGAGATTCTGAAGAAGACAAGAAGAAAGGAGCTACATAACCCGAAACTGCCACTTATTATTGATTTCAACTATTCCTATTGTAATTATCCTTTAAGCAGGGGCTGGGTGTCCAGGGTAGAACCAAATGCTGGAGATACCAAATTCCCCCATCAGTGTCTAACTTTTTCTCATCTGTAAAATAAAAGGCTTAAAATGGTACAGTTTGTGGTTTATCCTGACAAGGAGTTGTTTTTTTTGTTTTTTTTTTTTTTTGTTTTTTTTTTTGTTTTGCTATTTCTTTTATTTTTTTATTCAACTTTTTTTCATCTTTATTACATTGGGTATTTCTTATTTACATTTCAAATGTTATTCACTTTCCTGGTTTCCAGGGCAACATTCCCCAACCCCACCCCCTCCCTTCTATGTGGATGTTCCTTCCCCATCCTCCCCCTCCTCCCCCCCCTTACGCTCTCCCCCAACAATCACGTTCACTGGGAGTCCAGCCTTAGCAGGACCCAGGGCTTCACCTTCCGCTGGTGCCCCTACTAGGCTATTCATTGCTACCTATGAATTGGAGCCCAGGGCCCGTCCATGTATAGTCTTTGGGTAGTGGCTTAGTCCCTGGAAGCTCTAGTTGGTTGGCATTGTTGTTCATATGGGGTCTCGAGCCCCTTCAGCTCTTTTGACAAGGAGATTCTTAGACTCCTACAGACAGATACCAACGAAAGGCAGCCAGGCTGAGCCTCTCAATGTCTCCTCTGGAGGAAGGGCGGGTGATTGGAGGGGCAGGGGAACCCTACTGAGGTAGGTTAGAACTGACTGCTCCCAGGGTAATTGGGAGTTGTAGCCTTAGAGGCTGTTTGTGTTGGATGGGTCTGTACAGAGCACGTGGCCAGGGCGCCTTGTGGTCTCCCAGTAGGAAGTCGATGAAAGGCCTCGTCTGGAGACAGCTTCCTCTAAAGCTCAGGAATACTGGAAAAGGTTCCATATCTGTTGTTTCCGTCTAGATTTCGACTTGGCCTTCTCCTCATCTTCACAGGGTCCCTTTGGCAGATGCTCCCACCCAAAGGGACTTCTCCACAAAGCCTCTTTTCTCACCAGTTACGTCCCCCGCTTCCTTGTCTGCCTTCTTTGGCCTCTGAAGGATGCATTTTTGGAGACAGGAGTTGAAGCTGGATTACGTCATGGCTCCATGGAACAGGATAGGGAAATGGTATCTTCGTTTGTGGCTGGAACTGCATGTCTTCCGTCCAGGGTGCGGACCAGAAGCTGTTACTGTTTGCCATGTAGCTATCAAGAATTTGGCTGCTGGGAGCCAGCTTGCCAGTGGCTCTTGTGAACCGTCAAGAATGCAGATAACGTTGAGAAGCTCGGGGCCATGGTATGGAATGTCCAGAGAGGCGTTTTGCAGGCTTGGCTTGACTTAATTTATTAATTTATTTATATTTCTACAGGGACGTGATAAGACTCTATTTCCTTTTGAAATGTGTTTTCTCAGGCTTCTACATGTCCATTCAGGGATGGAGTATGCAAGAGCCCCATAAAGAATTCCACATTGCAGTGATAAAGTCTGTCTTTCAACATTTACTGTGGGTTAGGGAGCTTTTTAAATACATATTAAATAAAATAAGCGCCTTCTGTATGCTGTCACTTTAAAACACACCCAGGAAGTATGTAGCTTGGACTAAACATGGAAAAAACCTTCTGACATTTTGTCTCATAGTTGTAGGTGTCAGATATGAAGAATTAGTATCGTAAGAAGCTAAAGATAGTTTTGCTCAGAGTTGGGCTTTTTAACGTCCCTCTATCTCTTTATCCTTTCTTTCTTATGTCTGTTTGTCCATCTCATTACCTACTTATCTATACACCCATCATCTAGATTCTCACCTAACTGAGATCTCTTCTGTGCCAGACAGGTTGCCATGGTGGCTGAGATTGCCATGGTCAGCTGGGCAGATCTCACCTCTACCTTTGCAAGCCAACAGCTAGAAGGGGTGGGTGAAGGCTGTACCTATGTGGGTGGATACTCACAAGTGGGCTACACTGTGGCCAGAATACAGGGAGTACACATACACCCTGCCTACTCTAGATAATCAGATGGAGAGAGACAGGATAGACAAACCGGCATAAGAATGAATAGAGAGACTACAAAATAGATCGGATACAATAAAACCTAATTCACAGTTTCTGCTCCCATTTAAAAGCCGAGTTATTCGTATATAGCCAGGAACTTTTTGATATATTTAAGACGTATAGACCAAAGCTGGAGGGAAAACTTAGCTTGAATCTCCTTGGCCCATCTGTCTTTGCCTGTAGTGAGTAGCGGCACTCAGAGCTGTTAGGCTGGGCCCTTCCTCTGATTTCCAACGCCCTTGCTTCTCCTGTGCTACGTTGCAGATGACAATACAGCCAGCTCCCTGACCCAGTGGCTTCTTTATCCAGGGATTTGATTAGCCTCTTATTTAAAAGAAAAGCTTTTGTTAGAAAACAAATCGTGTCTATACTAAGTATGTACAAAACTTTCCATTGTCATATTGTCCTGAAGACTGCAGCATCATAGCTATTCACATAACACTCGCCTTGCATTCGGTGTTAGGAATAATCTAGAAAGGATTTAAAGTGTGGGAAGGTGTTTGTGAGCCATATGCAAACATTACATCATCTTACAGTAAGGAAGTCCTGGGGTCCATGTCCCTCAGAGCCTGGGGGTCAACTGTTTTCATTCTTTCCAGTGTTATTGCGAGACTTTCACCAGTGCTTAGCCTTGTTGCCTTATAAGCCTCTGGCTTATTCTTATTAAACCTGGGCTGGGACAATACTCTCTTGCTTTTCAAATGATAAGTAGCAGTCAAGGCGGGTTTGAAGCAAACTAATTACACCCTTCACATAACTTATTGAGGGTACCTCAACTACTCTAGTGGATGGTTAACTCTCTGTCTCTCTCTGTGTCTCTGTCTCTCTCTGTCTCTCTCTGTCTCTGTCTGTGTGTCTGTGTCTCTCTGTCTCTTCTCTCTGTCTCTCTGTCTCTGTCTCTGTCTCTCTCTTCTCTCTCTCTCTCTCTTCTCTCTGTCTTTGTCTCTCTCTCTCTCTCTCTCTCTCTCTCTCTCTTTATTTCAGGGATCTAGATAATGCTAGCTTCCCCTTAACTTTAATTCCCCTTAGTATAACTAGCACTAAATTGATACAATTAAGCAAATAGAAAAATATTATGTTTTAGTACAAGAAAAAATAGGAAAGGGAAGAACAGAAAGGTTTTCTACCAAAGCAGATAGAAGAAATGTGTGGTTTTAGGAGAAGATGAACCAGACTTGGGACCAAAAGCAGAGCCGGTAACTTGTAGCTGATAAGAACGGTTACAGACGTGGATTGCTGAGCTGTAGGCACAGCCACTTCTGAGGCTTGGAGCCCTGGTTATGGGGCTTCTCTTGCGGAGCAGACTCCTCCTCCCAAGACAGTGTAGACACACGCATCCCCCTTTGCCAGTTGCATAATTTTTAGGGAACGTGAGATTGTTGTCATCCCACACAAAGCCACTAGGAGCCAGGAAGGAAAGGGCTAGAAAGAGCAACCATGTGGGTCCCTTTTAGTCCAGAAATAGGCACTGCAGTGCACAGAGCTGTCTTCCATGAGCCCTCAGCAGGGGCCTTCTACATTCTCTTCCTCCTCCACTTTTTCCTAGTTCCCAAAACCTAATTGCAGTTTTCATTCAGGAACACCTCCTGGTTCTATCACTGTCCTGGAGCTCCTGTAATAAATCCCATAAGCTTACCTCCCATAAGTGTACAAAAACACATCGCTGCTTCACGGTTAACGTAAGTCGACAGTCTAGGTGGGCCGTTGAGTCTTCTGCTTAGGGGACACCAAGGGTATAATCAAAGGCTCATGGGGGAAGCATTCAGACCCAGAGGCCAGGTGGGGAAGAATTCACTGCTAGGCTCCCTCAGATTGTTGACAAAGTTTTTCTCTGGCTATAGGACTGGGGAACCAGCTATCTAGGGCTCTCAGCCAGAGGCTGCCTTTAGCTTAGAGACCCCTGAGGACTCCCTGTCCCGGGTCTTCTCAACATGACCACCATCGAGGAATGTTTCCGGTACAGATGTGTGATAGAGACTTTAGTAATGGCGGCTTGGCTGGGGCACCTCATCATCTTTACCATATCCTTTGGTTAGAACCAGTTCAGATCCCAATCCTCGGCAGGTGTTTAGTGGTAAGAATAGGTCTCCAGCCATAGCCGCTCCAGATGATGTTCTCCTGGATTCCTGGTCTCCTCCAAGACCTGAGCCACATCCTTCTCTTTCAGATCTCATCCTCCAAGGTGGTCGTGGCCACTTTTCTGGCACCGCCTTCCATCCAATCAACATGCACAGAGGCCTCTGATGCCACGCCCCTATCTCTTTTCTCCTTGAGTTAGGCAAACATCTCCCAAGTCCTATCTGCTACTCTTCTGTCTCATCAGCACCGAGACATCTTGAGCCCAACTCTTCCTAACTCTTGCTTCAATCAATTTCTCCACAGTCTCTCTGTTGAGGTTTAGTCTGTTGCTATGTATTGTAATGCTAAATTCTGGACCCTGAGGTCTAAGTGCACAGGTGAGCTCTGAGGTGTTCCAGCTTCTGTTGCACAGACCTTGTTCCTTAATTTAAAACTACTGGTTAAATGAAAATGGCTATAGCCAATCACTGGAGGGATTCGAGGTAGGTGTGCTTTTGAGCTACCTGGTTGAGCTTGTGGGGGATGGTAGATGAAGGAGACGGTTGAGTAAGGGAGAACGAGGAAGAGAGGAGAAGGTACCGCGAGAAGAGATGTACCATGAGCTCGTGGCCAGGAGAAACAGTGAGTATTTGAGTACACTGCCGGGGAGGTAGCCAGGCCAGCAATTAGAGAAGTAGATTAAGGGTTACTGCCCAGTAATTGTCAAAGCCAAATAAAACAACCATAGTCTGAGTCTCATTCATTTGTACTCTAGTCAGAAATAAGCTTGAACTGGTTGTACTAAACCTCTCTCATTTGAACACTTTCCAGCAAATGAAAATGAGCCATAGCTTCTCTCCAGCCCTGTCTTCCTCTGTGGCTTTGAACACCCAGCCATGTTTCTCCCTAACGCTCTTTCCTTCCAAGCACTACTGACTGCTTGCCTAGAAAATAGTTTTCCATCCTTTGAAATCTGACCATAATCTGGGGAGGATTTTCTTGGCAACAGACAAGGTAAATGACCTGTCTAACTGTGTCTCTCCTCCCACTTCTGTTTCTTTGTTGTTATTATTGTTGCCGTTGTTTCATTTTGTATTTGTTTTGCATAATAGGTAAACTGTGGCACTATGCCTTGGATTTGGAGGCGTGCAGGCTGCCTAAGGAAAGAAACTGGGTTCTTTGCCTTTCCTAACACCAAACACCCCCTGCCCCTGGTGTGCAGTAATCAGGAGCTTGAGAATGATATTTTTGCTAAGTGCTGCTTCATCAAATCCAACAAAATACAAGGCTGTTTCAAATCTTATTTTAGACTCTGACCTTCAGCACTTTGGAACTTAATTAAATATTTGATGCGTTTTTAAACTTTCCTTCCTCCAGTTTCCTTTGTTAGTTTTGAATTATTATTATGACTCCCTATTGGCAATGGATGCCCCGGAAGTCAATAAGAAGCTTTTAATATTTTCTTTCCAAGAATTATTTTAATCCCATGTCCACAAACAGCATTAGATGATAAAAACAAACAAACAAACAAACAAACAAACAAAGTATTCATCCTAAACAAGAAGTCAACCAGAGAGCAACAACTCAAGTATTTTCAAGTCTTTGTGCTTTTTTTTTTAAATAAAATTCTCTAAATGACCAGTTCCCAGAATCTAGAACATGAGTGTTTCATTTGTGCGTCTCACTGAGGGGCTGTCAGTGCTTCCTCACTGCAAGAGTGGCTGTGAGGCCAGCCACCATCTCTCTGGGCTCTCTATGATAAGGGTGGGTGTCCTGGGCAGTGGTAGAGAGGACACTTGCAGCCTGGCTTCACGTGCTGGTTCCAGAGAGAGACGACCATCACTTTCAACCCACTATTCACAACTCGAGTGCCCGAGAGCAAGATACTTGGCCACTGTGCCTCAGTCTCCTCCTCTGTAAGACAGGGAACAAGACCACGTGTGGATGCTTGAGTCTCTCACAGCCTAACCCTGGGAACTGACCACGTGTTAATAATTACACTTCCCCGGGGCTTCATTTCCGCTCAGGTTAAAGGATGTCAACAAGGCTTTTTCCTGGAATTGTCTTCCTCCATTTTAAAACCTGAAGTTTCAGGAGAGACACTAATATGAAACAAGGAGTTGTTCTGATGTAACTTTTTCCTCGGTGCGTCTACAGCCATTAGGCTCTTCCTATAATTTCTTTACTAGAATTATAAAGCTGTATCTGACTTGCAAAGTCCTCTATAGATTATTTCCCAGTTTAACTTACTATTTTCATGTCCCAGGAATGTTCTCACTTGCTTTTAATCCCAGCCCTCTGGAGCCTGAGGCAGTAGGAGTCACACATCTAGGGCTATCCTGGGCTACATTCAGAGATCATAGACTTACATTAGTCTTCACTTTCAAATGGGGAAAGGAGAAACAGAATGGGGCCATGTAGGCTAACCTCATACTGCACAGTGAATGTGGCTTGGCCAAGAAGAATAGAATGGGCCAATGTGCTGACACACAAGAGGGCATGTGTCACCGGCCCTGCCTGCTCAGCTAGTGGATGTGTGCAGCAGCCCCAGGGAAGCTTCAAGCTATTCAGTGGTCAGTATAGATCGGAAAGGCCTACAGTCTAGAACTTTCAAGCAAGCCTCATTCATACTATAACATATTACCTCTAGGTACACTGAGATAGTGTGTATTTTACTTGGAAACCTGGAATTGTGTTATTTTTCACTGGGATCTAATTATAGTATGTCCTAAATAACCAATGATTTTCTCGTGACCATAGGTTAGGGATGTGGCAATATTTCTGCTCTCCAGCCCACCACAGAGTTACGTAGCTACTTTATGTGGGAATCTTAGCGAGATGGAACCCACCAAGGAGTCCCAGAGGCAAAGTTTCTTGAGCAGACCTGAGTTTGAGGCACTAATTCTCCGCAGATGAGAGAGCAATCAGAAGTTAAACTCCAGTAGCATTGTTAACAGAGGTGACCAGAGAGACTCTGTAATAATTGTTCACCAACTATTATACACCAACCGCAGTGCTATTTCATTTATTTAATATATATTATGGAAATATTTTAAAATTCCACAGCCCTCAAAAATGCCTTCTCTCAATTTGCTGTACACTGATACTTAGCATAAATCTTTTTGCTTCTAATTTAAAATAGATGTTTAGTTTTTTGTGTTTATTTATTTATTTATTTTTTTGGAAAGCTAGAATAGCATCGTGGGCCATATTTTGTTTCCTTCTTATTAATGGCCCCTGATACATATGAGTGTTCAATAATGTGTTAAGTTGAATTATATTATTCAGTAATGGGAAATCTTTAACTAGAAGTGTCATTTCTGAGCCCATTATAACTTGGGGCATATTCATTGTATTTTATAAACGTTTTTGTGCACGGGCCTAAAAAAAATACAGTGTGGAACTAATCACTTTAAGATTTTGTGTAAATATCTTAAAAAGCTGTATTTAATTCCCAATTAGTGGGCTGGAAGAAGAGAAGCAATTTGCCTAATGCTTCTCAGAGCCACAGCCTGTCGTGAGCTGAACGGTGAATGGTGACGTTGATCAAATTGTCTCTGTCGCATTATCCCGGGGAGGACTACTCCTTTGTGGCTTGTTTAGACAAGAGCTGTAGTGCTCTGGTGATTGAGGGGTGTGGAAAGGACTGACAGAGAGAACAGAAAATATTTGACTCCAAACACATTTTTAAAATGTGATGGTGTTGATAGTCCTTTTAGTTAAGTTTTGGCTCCGCATCCTCCCTTCATTTATGTAATTATTTGGGGACAGGGATGGCCAAGTGATGATGACTCTTCATCTGGGACTCAGATTTGCTGGCATCACACACAGATGCGTGGCGGGCACTTCCCTCTGATGGTAAACGGCGTGCAGTAAGAGGTTTTCTGTCAGGCGTCCAAAGGCAGAGATGTCAGGAAGCTTGTCGATTTTAATGTGATTGATTAGTGACCTGTATTCTAAATGGTGCACCTCAAAAAGTGGGCACAACTACCCTGTCCCCTCTCAGATTGGAGATTCCCGTTGCACGGCCAGCCGTGTCAGCCAATCCCAAGTGGGCTGCTAAAATGAGCTTCTGTGGTCCTCAGAGCAACGCTCCAGGTACGGCTCATTTATGAATCTATTCTCTGGACTGGCCACTTCAAAGTCAAACTTTTTGCTTAAGGCCAGTTGAAGTGAGTTTCCTTTGACTCTTGGGAAGAAATAAGAACGCAGCAGGACCCTTTCCAGTTCCCTTTCCCTTCTCAAATTGCCTTTGAAAGTAATTTTCAGAGCAGGTGTGGCTGCAAGGTCCGAAAGACCACAGGACCAGTGCAGAGGCCTGAGGGCCACAGAACAAATGCAGATTGTCAGCCCAGCTCAGTTCCCAAGTCTGATCACTCTGAGGAAGTTCCTCGTTAGAGAATGTTCCTTCCTCCCTTGGGAAACCTGAAGCTTTGCCCCAGGAAGTAAAGCAGAGCTTTGGGATCTCACCATGCACAGTGCTTCTGTTCTGTACTCGGCCATGGAAGGCACCCAGGGGCTATTACTCACTCAGGAGAGTGAGAATCGTGGACGGAGGGGAGAGTTGGAGAGAAAGGAGATAGTTATCAACTGAGTGTCTTTCCTCAGGACCTGTGTCGCAGTGTGCTTTCTGTGTCTATGACAGAATACCTGTAACTGGGTGACTTACAGATTACAGAAAGTTATCATCCTGTGGGTCTGGAGGCTTCGAAGTGCAAGATCAAAGAACTAGAACATGAACTAGTGACTAGAACATGAACTTTACTGACTGTGAGGAAGGGCAAAGACAGGAAGGTGTGTGTGTGTGTGTGTGTGTGCATGTACAAGCATGTACGTGTGTATGTATGAATGCATCATGTATGCATATATATAGATATACATATAGATATACATATAGATATAGATATACATATACATATGCATATACATATATATCCCTCTTTCTTGTCTCCAGACTTTGGCTTCTGTTGCCTAATTTCTCTTAAAGAGAAAAACAAAACTCAGAAAAGTCCAACATTGTAGCCCCCTCCTGTGTCTTTTCCACCAATCCCCAGTCTCTGTTTGCATTGGCACCGTATTCTGAGAGTAAAACTGCAGAGTAATCCCCTCTCGTAACCTCACTCCACCTGCTCAGTGCTGGCCTTTTAAAGAGGGGTAACAGACAGATGATGGGGTACAGTCTGTGTGAGCTTGGGCATGACTTCTCCTTGGGAGTACAAGGGTCAGAAAATGGAAAAATTCCTCTCACATTCTTCCGGTTTTCACACCCGCAAACCTCTGCAGAATAGGAAAGCTGTTCGAAGCTAAGGGCCTCCACTCTGGGCTTCCACTTGTGCTTTAGCAGAGGCCTGAGGCTTTTCTCACTAGGGAAGGCCCCTTGTTGCTTAACAGTCACTGTGTGCTTAGACCATTTGGCTTATTAAAAGCAGAAATGGATTTCTGACTAGGGTGTCTGGAGGCTGGAAGCCCTCAGGATTAATAAGAGCCAGCTCCTGGTTCTGCTAGGGTCCTTCTCAGCCTTCACAGTCTCTTTACCTACAAGAGGACTCCCCACGTCAGACCCACTCACCTCCCACCCCTAAGGTGCCTCTTTCTAGTCCAGTC
Organism: Rattus rattus; assembly: GCF_011064425.1. Lineage (NCBI taxonomy): Eukaryota > Metazoa > Chordata > Mammalia > Rodentia > Muridae > Rattus > Rattus rattus. Next base: position 20,876,587 of record NC_046161.1, on the reverse strand, counting down.
ACATTGGGATGGGAATTTCCACACGTGGAATTTTGGGGGTTCAATGTGGAGAGGTGGGGGTAAGGGTGAGGGCATGGGTAGGGGTCAGTAGGGAGGTATCATAGACATTCTGTGTTTGTGCTGCTGTGTTTAAGCCTCTTGTGAACGTTTTCCCATGATGCTCAGTTTCTCGACTTTGCATGACTGTTAGAAAAACCAGTGGCATTTAGAGGAAGTCAATTTCTATTAAAATTTCAAGCTAAATCCCCCACACAGCTCCAAGATAGCATCCACTTAATCTACCTGCTATTCTAATTCCTCGAAAATAATCCCAGAGCCAGGCATAGTAGCTCATGCCTACAGCACTTGGGACGCTGAGGGAAGAATTCAAGACCAACCAGGGCTTACATATATAATTTGAGGTCTTCCTGGGCTACACAGTGAAACTTTGTCTTCAACAACCAAAATGTGTTTCATTTAAAATTTATTCTCATGCACGTATTTTGCCTACATTCCTGTCTGGAATATGTGCGCGCCCATGGAGGCCAGAAGAAGGCCGATCTCTTGGAACTGGAGTTACAGATGGTTGTGAGCCTGTTAAATGGATGCTGGAAATTGAACCCAGGTTCTCTGGAAGAGACGCTAGTGCTTCTAGCTTCTGAGCCATGGTCCCAGCTCCAAAATGTAATTTATAGCCTCAACTTTCCCACCTGTCAATGGACAAAACGAGTGTTTTCTAATTTTCTTTTTTCTTTAGGAGTTGAGACAGAGGAAGAGAGCTGGGAAGAAATCCATGATATTTTGAGTGTTGTGTCCCAAATGTATTTTCCCCATGATTCCTGTTTTTTTTATGTTGGTTCCTGAATAGCGTGGTGAATTTCAGAAGCCTGAGTGTCATGCTCCAGCAGAACGGAGTGCATGAAATTGCAAAGCTGCCACGAACTCCTGAATATTTATGAGCAGCAGTAGAAACACACGCACGAATCAATTCCCAACCCAGTTACAACAAAAGCATTGCTGTGCCCGGGCACAGCCTCCAGTTTGCCTGTCTTTTACTTCAGGGGAGGCTGGATCACTGGACTAAAAGTGGGTGCTGAGGTTCACAGTAAGGAAAACCTGTATGACAGTCCCAGGCAGAGGCCCAGGCATGGCGGCCTGTAGCTTGGGCGTGTATAGCATCTGTCATTGTCCAGGGCTGCTAGAGATGTCTGATAGGACTGTTTGCAGCTAGGTAAGGAGAACTTGAAGCCCGGCAGAGAGGGGGATGGTTGGTTGTATAGGAAGAGGAATGGGGTTGCTGAGCATGTGTGGTAGGGGCTACCATCTGTGTCAAGAGGTCCAATCTAACCCAGGCCTGTGTGAAATGCACAGGTCCCGTCCAGTTCTAAACTTCCTTACAGAGACCGAGAAAGCAGAGATACTGCTGTAGGGACACTTGCAAGGAGAGATTTTCCTCAAGTTTCAGAACCTAAGATAACTGTGACTCCATATTCAAAGTACTCCTCGGAGACGCCAGGCAATTTGATTTTACTTTGCCCTAGGAAGGGTGCTGTGCTTAGTAACAAACAGACAGACTGTGGGCTTATGACTGTGCTGAGTAGCAAGTCTGGCTCTGTGCTAGGCCCTCTGGCTTATCATCCTGAGCGCTGTGCACCAAGTTCTGAAGGAGAAACTCACCAGTTCCACTGACAAGGTGGGAGGGTGTGGCTCAGGGGCCAGGTCAGCAAACTCAGGGCCACACAGGTGTTAAGCTGTACCTCTGGAGTCAGAGCTTCCCCCAGCGTTGGGGGAATCAGGGTTGGGGCACTTGCCTCATTTTTACTGACCTCAAACCACCTGACAAGTTAACCAAACTGTCCTGTGAAAAAACACGATGTTAGAATCCACTGGGAGCACTAAATTCCTGTGTAGGTTGTGAGCCACTGTTTGCACTAAAGAAAGGAGTACAAACATCTTCTGAGTATTTGCTCATAAGTCAGCTTTAACCAGAGCAAGCTGGGTGGATCAGAACTGTCCTCAAGCACACTGAGATGTACCCCCTTCCTCTTCTCTTCCCCTCTCTTCTCTCCTGTCCCCTTTCCCCTCCTCCTTCCTTCCTATCTTTCCCTTTGGGCTACTGTTGACCAATCTCTCCTTTTTAGACTCACCCCAATGCTGTCTCAATCTGATCTTTGCCCTCATACATAAAAGAAGCACAACGAACAAAGATGAAACCACAAAAGAACAGAAGGTGATGGGGCAGGGTGCTGGTCCCCGCAAGGCCACCTGGAGAGACCTTTCTGAAGAGGTGCTGTTCGAGCCAAGATCCACATGAAGTGACAGAGCCTCCCTCCTGCTTTCTGGGATGTATCAGGCAGAGGACAGAGAGCAAGTTCTGGTGTCCTAACATTCAATTGAAGTTGTAGCCACTGCACTCAGCACACAGCAAGCTGTTGCTAACAAAGACTGTACTCAACTGTGAACCTAAGTCAACAGAGACCAATGACTTGATTTTTAATATAACTCTGAGTGGGCCCTTTAAGATGAGGTGGAACCTAGATCAGACATTCCCATGGGATGTGCTTTTTGGATGTCACTCTGTGTTTAGGGAGACATAGTGTGACAAGTTCATTCCTGACTCCAGACTGCTACTGGTAAGCTTATCTCCTTCCAGGACATAGCTACCATGTCGGGGGTACAGTCAGAGCATCACTGAAGCATGCAGGGCCACCTTCCCTCTGGCGTGCCACCCTTGGCTATGAGCGATGTTGTTGACAAAAGTTGATCGGTACATTTACTTCCTAACCTGCCTGTCCATTTGGGTCTGTGTGGCCATTCTATTGAGAGTCTCAAATCGAATTTGTATGGATTGCTCATGCAAAAAGCTTTTTAGAGAGAGTGGTGGGCAGACTCGTGGGGAGGGAGGGGGCTGGACTCATGATGGGTCTGACTTGAGTGTCCTCTCCCTCACTTCTCCCTACCCCATTCCATGAAGCCAGAAGCGCAATGAACAAGGATTCTCTTTGTATACAGGGATTTGGAGCAACATGGTGGGTTAGCAATGGCCTCGTTAGTGCTAAGATTTAGGATCATGGAGGTGATGGGCAGTAGAAGAGTAGCCAGTCTGTGTTTTTCTGTCTCTCCCTACCAGCACACACACTCAGAAATCATCTTGGCTTTCTTTCTTACCTCAGGTACCTTGGGCCTTTCTTTCTGTGACTGCTGGAAGTTCAGGTGGATGCTGGTCAAAAGCAGCCCCCGTACCTGAGTACCTGAGCCCAGTATCCCCCACAGTGTGGAGGGTAAGCTGTCCAAAGGGACAGGACTCCTAGTGCCTAGGGCACAGCAGCATCTGCTTCCCTTGCCCTCACATAGTGTTTCTTCATTTGTTGAGGGCTGTATTCGAGACAGAATAGAAAGCTTTGAAAGTCAAGGCAGGAATGAATCCAGCTCAACTGACAAGACAGACGCATGAACATTGAGAAGGCTACCACTACTGTTCACTTCATGACACTCTTAGTTGTCACTGTGTTTAGAGCAGTGTCTTCTGGTATTGTTTGCACTGAACACTTGCTGATGGATGGGTTGGATGTTCACTTACTTTGCCAGTCTCAGCTTGCTTCCAAGTACTTACAAATCAATTTAGCAATAGTCTTCCCCTTGGCAGGAGCTTCTGGCATAGGGACTATATATTACAAAGTTTCCTTCCGTAACCTACTGAGGTTTCGTGTGTACCCCACAGGGCAGGTCTCTGGGCTGCCTTGGTGGCCTGTGTAGCCCACCCTTAGACTGTGCTCATGAAGGCCTGTGAGTGGAGCAGGTGGGATGCAGTGTCCCAGTGCTGTCCCTCTTGCTGCAGGAATGGTTCACATCTTCCTGCTGGCCTGTGAGGTGGCTCCAAGAAATTCACATCAAAGTGCGTTGAAAAGGGTAAGATGGTTTTCAAGTGAAGGTCATTCTTATTTCTCATGAGGTGGAATTTCATTTCCACACGGAATGAGCCTTCCAGACCCTGCACTTTGGAGCGGGGGTTGGGGGCAGATGGTATTTATTTCCTATTCCCTCTCCTTCACCTAGTAAAGAGGCAGCCTCTTCCTTTACCTCTCTCCTGTGTCTCTTCAAAGACTCCACCTTCTCCTGCCTCAGACTTCCCGAATCTCAAGGGAGGTGTTTTGTTCTGAATTTTTGTATCATCTTCCCTGGGAATGAATTTGATAATTCCTAATTCATTGGCCACATTGTCATGGGTCTCTGGGGGTTCCTGTCCTTCCAAGCTCACTGGGCCTTTCATCTTCCGTGTTTAACAACACAAGTGTTTTTCCCCACAAGAGGACTCCATTTAATCCAGGTGCTATTGTTAGGCTCTTTGCTCTTTTCCTGAGGAAGCTTTTCAAGGAACCCCTTAAATCTGTTAAAAATCATTCTTAAAAATCCATTTATTTAATGTGAGCACCCTTCCCCATGCTCTGTACCTGGAGCCTGATTAGCAAGGCATGTCAGTCCCAGGATACCCTTCAGCTCTGTTTCTTTTTGCCCAATCTCTGCCTGACAACAAACAAACAAACAAACAAACAAACCAAAAACAAACCATTGCTTGGATCTTTCATTTGCACAGCTTTAACAACGGTCTGATCTCTGACGCCTGGGAGGGTATAAGATTTCTTGTTGAGTCAAGCATTTCATGTTGGGCATTGCTGGGTTTCACTTCCCAAATGAGTTGACTTCATTTCTAAATGTCCCAGGTTAGCCCAAAAGATGCTACTCCTGTGTTTTGGAGTTTTGGAGTTTGATAAAGAAGCCAGAAAGCAAACAGGTTGCCTTCTTCTTTGATCATACAAAGGACACCTGAACATCGAGGCAAACAACCAGCTCCTGGGTGGCTTTTCTGTGGCTAAGATCACACAACCCTCAACTGTGCATGTCAGACTCTACTTATGATTAAAACCAGAGGTGAGCATTTGCAATCAGTGTCTGTCTTACCTGTGAATTCTGTTCCTCTCCATGTCCAATTTTCACACGCACATGCCACCAGTTTTCATGAGAGACTTATGAAATGTCACTGGCATGGGGCGACTGAAGATGACAGACACCGCCATGCACCTTATACTAAACTTCCTAAAGCGCGGTCACATAGCTGAAATCTCTGAGATGCCAGGATTCAGGAGCCATCTACACAAAAGTGCTACTCTGAAAGCTGCTCAAACTTCACACAGTTCTTAGAAAGTTCACAGGGCTCTTCCCTTCCCTGGAATCCATCAATCAGAAAGCAGGAACCAGAGCTCCAATTCGAGAAGCGAATTTTATGTGTACTTGAATAATATTTCATCACGCTTGACCCATGACAGCTGATTATCAGCTTATCAGGCATAAAGCAAATGAGCTAAGATGGCATAGTCACCACAATACTTGTCACCAGTACCTTTAGTATGTTTTCTGTTGTTATAACAAAATACCCAAAGGCTTGATACTGTATAAAGGAGACATTTCTAATTACCTCACACTTTTGGAAGCTGAAGTTCAAGGTTGAGTCACTCATTTTGCACCACCTCTGCTGAAGGCTTTCTGGATGCATCCCAACACAATGGAGAAGCACAAGAGAAATGACGCATGAGAAAGAGGCCAAGCTGAGGGGCTGCCTGGACTCATAACAACACTCATCTAATAGCTAGCTCATTCAGGAGATTAGAATTAATTCCTTCTGAGGACAGCAAGTGACACCACTTTTTAAAGTTTGCATCACCACCACAGGAAGGACTACCCTTCTAGCACATGAACTTTTGGGAAACATGTTCAAGCCATGGGCAAACCACAGCAAATACTAAGTGTAGCCCAGTGACTCCAACTCAGTGAGATTTTCTCATGTCCAGCTGGGTAAAGCCATCATCCTGGGACTTGAGGGGATTGTAAGAACATGTTAAATTTCCCTGAAAATGTTTAGAAATGAAATCCTGCTCTCTCTTTCTTCATCAGTTGACTAAGTGGACTCATGGATGCTTCGAATGAGTCTCCTCCTTACCAGTGTCCCCCTTCTCCTGTCTCCTTTCACATTCTTCTCCTCAACTGATGACTACCATTTGTATTTTAGCTACTTTATTCTCTTTGGCGCTCTGAGGACTCAATAGGACTGTAGCTGGTCCCTCAGTACTGGTCTAGCTGTGCAGTGTGCTAATGCCTCTTACTATATACGTGTGTATGCAGCAATGCTCCCCACAAGCCAACGTTCTTCCCGGTCTTTGTTGTTACAGCTCATTCCTCCTATATGTGGTACTCATATACCACAAAGAGGCAGTCAGTGACCAAGTTATCTCTTCTGGTTTTCCAAATTAGGAAACAGGATGCAGGGGGATTCATACTTTACTTAAAGTCACACCGGAGGTCAGTGGCACCAACAGTGGCCAGTGATCAATGTGTGCTAGTTGTGACACAAAGTTGGAGTGTATGGTGACCGAGCCTTTGCTTTTGCCTTTCTCCCTTACATTAGCTTAGAGCTCTATGAAAGAGCCTAGAGCTCTTGACTGGGAATGAAATCTGGCTTCCTAGCTGAGCAGTAAGGCACCAGATGAAATCTTTTAAACTGTCTTCTTCAAAGGTTGAGTCAGGGACAATGAGTAATGAAGATCTTTTTCTGGTTGGGCAATTTACTTTCCTATGGTTGATGTATGACAGCCATTGGCTAAATAGATTCTGGTAGGAGTGGCTGAATATCCCATGTCTCAGGGACAGAACCACTCACTCGTTAGCCCAATATTTTGGTGAAAAGCACCCCCTTTCACAGTCACATCCCAACTCAGATGATAGTTTTGTTTAATCCCGGAATACAGCAGCTGGACCCTCAACTTCCTCCTTGTCTAACATCAGCAGAGTGGTGGAAGCTGTCATGCAGACAGTGGACTCAGCCAGCAGCACGCTGCCATGGCCCACTTTGGAAAAGTGTAAATGCCACCAACCATCCAGAAGTCTGAAATAAGTCAGTTCTGCATAGGGGAGAATGCCTGTTCTTCACTCAGCTGTGGTTGTGGGCGTGGGTGCATCTGCGCATCAGAGAGGACGTCATTGCATGGCTGCCGTCACTAAGCAGCAAATATTACGAGACAGTGGGACTCTCAAGTGTGTTACAAAGCAGGGAACTGGTTTTGTTAGGAGCAACAAATAAACAAGGTGACTAACAACTGGAAAGGCCTTTCCTTCATCTCTAAGGGTGGGAGGTCCCCTCAGCACAGCAGCTGACTGTTCTCCTGCTTCCCCTGTGGATTAGCCCTCTCCCCTGACTGGTCAATATTTTTATGTCCTACTTTCCCCTAGTGACAAGGTAGATGGTGTGTGAGTGAGGGAAATCTTCCTGTGGCTTTATCTGAGGCCCACAGCATATAGAAGTTATATCGAATCCAATCTTATGGGAGTGTGTGTGTGTGGGGGGTTGTATCTTTCTTTTATCATAGACTGTTAGCACTAACCAGACAGTAAGGAGTGGTCTGCGGCCATCATGTCTCTCCCCTATGCCCTCCAGTGCTCTTCAGCAAGCATGTGGAATTGGTGGTTCTTAATGCCAGGGCCAAGACCCCCAAAGCCTGAGAAAGTCACCTTGTAAATGTAGCCTGGACAGAAGCAGTCTGTCTTTCTCCAGGATGCCAGGAGGAGTTCAGGACACACTTGAGCACTGGCTGTGGCAGGTAGGAGGTTTGTCTTGTAAGAGGATACAGCATCCCTGTTCTCTAAAGGATAAGGGTTTCCAGGAGTCATTGTCTGAGGACGTCTTGGTGATAAGTCACCATCACTTGCAGATGATATCCTACCATGCTTCAGTGGGACTGGGCTCCACTGGGCTCACAGGGCACCCTATCTCTGCCGGAACCCAAGTTCTCAGACTGTTTGTAAAGTAACAGGTAATGCCTAACTGTGATTAATACCTCAACTCACAAGTTTTAAGCAACCCAGCAGCCCCTAGCCAAGGAGAGTGGCTTCCCTGGAGAAAGTCTCTGTGGAGCAGACAGCAGGACCACTGTGCTGCACCACAGAGTGCCTCAAAGCCATTAACAAGCTGAGGTGACAGACACATGGTTAAAAGGCGAAAAGAGAACCATGGGGGAAATGAGCCATTAACGTCAGAGAGAGGAGAGAGAGAGGCGAGTGAAGTGTGATGCCGAGCAGGGTTCAGCCTACTGTGTAAATTCTCCTGTGGAGCACCTGGGGCGGGACAGTCGAGCCAGCAAGAATAGGATGGATAACAAGGTAGGAGAGCCTAGAAGTTCTTAATCTGGTCGCGACATTGCCGATGGTCCCAAAACTTTAGAGCTTTGAATCTTAACTTCAAGAATGTATTACTCAGCTCAAGAACTGTGGCTGACCCACTGTGGAAAACCAGTTAGTACAGGACCTCCTGGGGTTTTCTGGGGTGTCCCATAGGACTTCTCTATGTGCCAATGCTCAACACCATTGGCCTTTAGAATAGCATTCCTCCCACTCACCCCAGTGCTGCTCCAGCCTGTTTTATTACATTAAAGAAACCAGTTACTGAAAGGTAGTGGACAGACACACTAACATAGATAGATGTGGCTCCTGGATCTGTGCTTGTTTGCGACACAGTAGTTAACATCTACGTTTTCAGGGCTGGAGAGATGGCTCAGTGGTTAAGAGCCCTCACTGCTCTTCCAAATGTCCTGAATTCAATTCCCAGCAACCACATGGTGGCTCCCAACCATCTGTAATGGGATCTGATGCCCTCTTCTGGCCTGTCTGGAGACAGCGACAGTGTACTCATACTCATATGTATAAGGTAAATAAATCTTTTTTTTAAAAGTCTCCATTTTCCCATCTGTCAAACAGACAGTAGTGGCTGACACTTGGGGATGTCGTAAGAAATAAAGGTAAATTCCAATGCAGCCTGTAGTGTCTGTTAGGGCAGACGTCAAGTGACAGCTCAGCAGGAATCTCTTTCTGACTCGTCAGTATGAATATACATTAAATTAGATGTGAGATGTGCTAAAGGACAGGGGATGGTTATAAGGCATATTGTGTAGTAGGTGTGGGTGATTTCTAGGGCGCCTGCCAGAATGTTCTAGCAGCATCTGATGACATATCAAAGATCTTCTCTTTTAAAAACTTTTATTTTTTATTTTTCTAAGACAGGGTCTCATTGTGGAGTCCATGGCTACCCTGAAACTCATCGTGTACACCAGACCGGCCTCGAAATCACAGAGGTCCACCTGACTCAGCCTTGAGTGCTGGGATTAAAGACATGATCTGCTATGCCAGGTCTTGAAAACAATTTCAAGTTCTTTTGTCCAAGGGCATAAACTGGACGAGGGGCTCATAGATAGAAGTAGAAATAATAGAATAGAGATATAGAAATTAGTAATTATTGAGAGAGAAAAAACATTCCAAAGACTGGGAGGAAGGCAGTCAGCCGAAGGCCAGAAAGAGGTTCCTGCCAAGCTGTCACTTGATGTCTGCCCTAACAAACACTTAATCCCTACACATGTTGGGCGGTGTGGCACAGGACCTTATAGGACATTTACACAGCACTGGCCCTCCCCATGTATAAATAGTGTGGGCTTTTATCGTGGTGTGTTAGCTGATGCTCAGGTCCATCTGTCCTCATGATGTCACTCCATTTCCACTGTCTATCTCCTGCCATGTCATACGGCTGAGATGAGGAGAGGGGCTCAGAGTACCCTGCCTTTAGCCTGACAGACCCATTCTTACCTCCCTGCGACCCACAAAGATCCTGAGTCCCAGGGCCCCTTGTCCCTCCCTGGGTGTGTGTGCTCTGCTCTTTCCCTAGGCATTGGTGCCCAAGGTCCTCAGAGGAGATGTTGCTTGGGTGCCCTGGCTACCATTGTGATTTTTTTTTTTTTTGTCTGTTTGTTTTGCTGCTGCTACTGCTGCTGCTGCTGTTGTTTTACTCTGTCTCCCCAGCTCTGGTTTGGGAAACGACACCTGGGATTAGTATTTGGGTACCATGTCTATGAAAACAGTGCTTCCTAGTAATTTGGCCCAGGCTTCCATGACAAGCCAGAGTAGAATTTCCAGGCTTTATACAGAGGCAATCCACCTCTCTCGGGTTTTGTTCTGGTCCGCCTCCACTTTGATGTGTGGGTAGAGGCAGGTCAACACTATTTTCCATGAAACTCTCTCAAGTTCCTCAGTGAATAATCCTTTGGTGCTTTAACCACAGATCAAAATCCTGGCACTTTCACCTGATGTTCTGCTCCTGTGGCACATGGGAGCCTGAATCTGACAGCGTCCTCCCTAGAAACACTATTGCTCGACAGTAAAAATTGGAAAGTAAAGCAGGCACCCTCCTCCTGTAAGGTCTTGTTAGCAACAGAGCAAGCATGGTGAGCAACTCGTCAAGGAGCAACTCACAGGAAACGGATGTGGGTCAGAGCCACGTGTCCCCACCGTGAACATGAGAATGTCATCAATTCTTACATTCTTACAGCCATGTCCTTCTTCCTGGAGCCCCAGGGACAATGAACACGCAATTTACATCTGCACAGAATATTATGTCATGTCCTGTCTTGATAGCACCTATCTTCAAGAACATGAAGTCACACCTCAGAGTCAATATTTCATAATGGGTATTTCGACAGCCCTTAGAGGGTTGTGGTATCAAGGTGCATGGTAATGAATAGAAAGGAGGCTGGCCATGCGGCCTCAATTGTAGGGAGATGACTGCCTAAAGTCCTGTTCTTTCCCAGGTTCCCTGGTCAGCTCTGAAATGTTGTGAGCAAATTATATTTAGGTTAAAAAAATTCCTGTGAAAGTTTAGATGGCAACTATGTTGGAGGCAGGCCCAACCTGCCAAGAAAGCCACCGTTCTGAAGTCAGTGAAGAAGCAGCCACACTGTTCAAAACAAAAGCAAAAATTAAAAATAAAAACACACAAAAAAAAACTCCACAAAACAACCCTTTCTTTGTGGACAGTGAGAGACTGAAGGCAGACTTTCATATAACTGTTCAGATGTTTGCTGTGAAACGTTAATTTCTGCAATGATTTTACACATGAATGCAAACACAGACCTTGACCTACATGAACGGATATAGGAGAGGCTTAGCTTGGGGTCTGTAGCTTACTAACCTGTGCTCCAAAGAAAGAAGGCTTATGCATCAGAAAGGTCCACAGGCTGTTTTTCTTCAGTCTAAGTCTTGATAGGATGACTCATTAAAACTTGGATTTCTCTTTCCTGTTGTCACTGAAGACCCAACGAGGGATCATAAAACTGGGGTGGGATTTTTATCTTTCTTTAGAGCCACAGGCCCCCAAAGAAGGAAGTTGTGTGTGTGTGTGTGTGTGTGTGTGTGTGTGTGTGTGTACAAAACATGGTCAACAAATGAATGTTACAACAAACATATGCCTGTGTATGGCACAGCACAGAGTAGAAAGAATGCACGTCAAAAAGCAAGGATTCATTTTAAATTATCAGAAGCCATGGAGTCACCCCCTCTCTGTTTCATAACCAGAAAGCTCGACTTAGAACTCTTATCACGCCATAGAGTGAGGTCTGCATCATTTCACCAATTTCAACAAACTGTCCAGGCACTGAGGGAGATTAGCTGCATGTGTTTATTTTCTGTGGAGTTAGGGCTGTGTTCTCTTCAAGAAAATGAGATATGAAACTAGAGGTATGCTCAGTTCCCTCTCTGAGGGGTCCAATGACACAACAGGGTCCTGCAACTCTGCTCCTGTGCCCAAGCGACTGCAAGTGGAACTGCAGGGTGTTCTTTTCCCACCTCACCCTGACCCCAGGTGTGAATTCTTACAGAGAAGGAGGCTCTGTATGCTCTCCATTGATATAGCTGGAGCTGGACCATGGCAGGGATGGGAAGCCTTCAAAACAGGCTGTGTCTAGAGAATTCCACCAGCTTGAAGCTGAGAAGAACCCTTAATTACTAGAGAAAGTCAACGATCTAGAGAGGATTCGTGTTTGTCCAAAGCCTTACACCAGGGGGCCATGATGGAGGGGTGGGAGATAAAATAGCTAAGACAAGATGGATCCTTCCAGGCCTCCTCTTTCACCATGGAGTGTACTGGGTAGGGATACTTGTGCTGGATAATTTTATGTCAACTTGACACAAGTTAAAGTCATCTGAGATGAAGAAACCCTCAATTAGAAAATGTCTTCACAAAACCAGGCAATAAGGCGTTTTCTTAATTAGTGATTGATCAGGGAGGACCCAGCCCTTTGTGGGTTGGACCATCCCTGGGTGGTCCTGAGATCTATAAGGAACAGGAACAAGCCAGGAAGCATGAGAGGCTTCCTTCATGGCCTCTGCATAGGCTTCTGATTCCAGGTTCCTGCCCTGCTTGAGTTCCTGTCTTGACTTCCTTTGTTGATAAACAGTGATGTGGAAGTGTAAGCTGACTGAGGTAGTTTGAATGAAAGTGGCTTCCATAGACTCACATGGAGAGTCACTATGAGAGGTGTCCTTTTGTTAGAAGAAGTGTGTCACAAGGATTGGGCCTTCCAGGTTTCAGATACTCGAGCCAGGCCCAGTGTCTCAGTCTTTTCCTGCCTGACGATCTGGCTGCAGAACTCTCAGATTCCTGTCCTGCACCCTGTCTGCCTGCACGCTGCCATGTTTCCCACTGTGACAATAATGGACTAAACCTCTGAATTTCAAGCCAGCCCCAATGAAATGTTTTCCTTTATAAAAGTTGCTGCGGTTGTGGTATCTCTTCACAGTAATAGAAACCCTAATCAAGACACCAAAAGAATCCTTTCCTCCCCAACTTGCTTTTTGGTCATGGATTTTCATCACAGCAATGGAAATTCTAACTAAGAAAGCACCCTTTGGCCACCAAAGGGGCTGACTCTTAAGAAATCTGTGCAGCAACTGTAGAACAAGTACTGTATGTAAGTCAGAGGGTGTGACAGATACCTAGACTAGACCCATATCTTTCCACAGATGGATATTTTAGCAGAAACCTTCTGGCAGAAGCCTAGTCTTCATGGGGGTTTTTCTGGTTCTTTTTTTTTTTTTTTCCGGAGCTGGGGACCGAACCCAGGGCCTTGCGCTTCCTAGGTAAGCGCTCTACCACTGAGCTAAATCCCCAGCCCCCATGGGGGTTTTTCTGAATTCTCAGGAGGGTCAGTATAGGTGAATGGTTTCAGACCTGGGTGAGGCTAGAGGGTGAGCTCAGCTTCATGGCTTTCTTGATCTAGAGCTGAGAGCAGACCCACGTTTTCTTTCTCCCAGCAGGCGTACAAATGTTGGACTTCATCACAAATAGCTAGGCTTTGGATCATGACCTCTGGCACCCAGCTACATCCTCGTTTCCCCTCCTGAGGCTTCTGGCTTCTGAAGAGAAGGTCCAGGACTGGGTAGATGACCCTGAGTTCTGCCCTGCAAGCAGATTTTTAAAATACTGGGCCCTCAATATGGCTTCGCATCACAGACAGCTCTGCTAAAATCCACAGGCTTTGATGAGGAACAGAAATTCGTGTCCACCAAATGAAAAAAATGGGTGCCATCCAAACATATAACCTAGGGTGCGGACTCTAAATCCCTCATGCCTGTGGAGTAAAATATAGATAAAATAAAGCTCGCACCTACAAAGGGCTTTCTCCAGGTCTCATTATGCTCGAGACATAGAAAACACAGGCGAAGTTTTTGTTTAATTAAACTAAAACATGTTCTCGCTCCTGTTATTATGTGTCCTTCCCTTAATCTCAGGGGTTAGGGACCAACTTTGAGGCGAAGCGCCCTCAGCAGTCGCTTGGAGGCAATGGCAACAGGCACTGGCTGCTGTAGGTCTCCCTGCAATCGGCTCTGTTCAGCTTCTCCATGCCTTTGCCAGAGCTGGCCACGAGTGTCCAGGGTAACTCAACTGCTCCTCGGATTCAGAGGCTGCGTCCAAGTGCTATCAGGGAAATGCTATCATGAGGTGCTTATTGCCAGCAAAAACCAGATGGACATTTTCAATGTTGCTGTAAAATTGTGTAGGGGGAGCCATAGAGGAAGAGAGCGAGAAATGGTCCCAGCGTTGGAGTTCATGTGTACACATCCATTGACACCAAATGCCTGGTGCCTCCAATCTGCTTCCCGTTGTCATGGGGAGCCGGTGAGGAACTGCAGCTGCACCACCATCAGCCGAGAGGCCCGTGGAAGAGCCTCACTGTTAGAACAGAATGTACCATGCACAGGAAGATGGAGCTGGTGGGAGAATGTGGCTACGGGGATCCTGTGGGAATGGTTCTGTCCCCAGATTTCAACTTATCTTGGGTAGAAAAGTTCCCTTCCAAGAGCCAAGCCAAAACATGTTGATGTCACAGAGAAAGGGAATAGAATGCGATTGTGCGTCGCACAGGACTGGGAATGGGGCTATTTGGAGGGACAGCCTTATCAATTAGGTAATGTCTGCTAATGATTGACGGAGTGTGTTGTGTAGTGTTCCAGCTGTTGGTGTGTTAGCAAACATCTGTAAAGAGCACAGTACCTTTTGGGAAAAGCTTTTCTTGGACTGGGATCTAGCGGTTGGAGCCCTAAATGGTTGGTTCCCCCAGCAGCATCAAAGGTATCAGAAAGAGAGCCAAACAGCAGAGATGTGGACAGGACAGAGACGACAACTGTGGCTGGGACTTTGGTTTCTAATCTAGATTTGGGGAGAAGTGATGACTTTGATTAAGTGTCCCTCTTCTTCTCCATTGCCTGTATTTTCTCCTCGTCTTCCTTATTTCCCCCTTTCCCTCCATCCCATATTTTCTCTTTGTACCCTCTCACCATTTCTCCTTTCTTCTCTTTTCTCCCTCTCTCTCATTTCACATCCTTTCTCCCTCTCTTTCTCTTCCTTGCTTTATCGTTTCCTCCTTGAAACGTCCATAGCTCATGGTGTTCACAATGCAAAAATCCCCATACAAAGAGCTAAGACATCAGCCGTGTCTTGTCCTAAAAGGAATCAAGGCAAGAGAAGCAAAAGTGAATGTGAAACACACGAGACAGTGCTATAGAAACATGTAGTTCAGACATAACCAGTGCATATACTTCATAAAAAGGTTGTCTCTGGTTTTCTTTACTTTCTCCTCTTTGAAAATAACATATCAAATTGCAGAATGGAAATTCAGAGTATCAACAAAGTAAATTACCCAAATATCACCAACTAGTACCAAAAATACCGACAGGGAAAAACATGTATGTATATGTAAAATTATGCAAACACACACATGTGCACATTTACATATTTAACAACAGATGAGAGTTTGCTATTAATCAATGGCTTTTGTCATTGCTATGACAAAGTTCCTCATAGAAACAAGTAGGCAATGGTTTGTGCTAACTCACAGTTGGGGGGTACACTCCGCCATGGTGGGAGAGCATTTCAGCAAGGGCCTGCTGAGACTTGCTATAAGAGTCTGCAGTCAGGAGGCAAGGAGAAAGAGGGGGAGGGAGAAGGGAGAGAGAGAGAAGAGAATGGGGGAGGAGAGGGAGAGAGAGAGAGGGAGGGAGAAGAAGAAGAAGAGAGAGAAAGGGGTGGGAGAGAGGGGAATAGAGGTAAGGTCAGGGAGGGCAGCTTCCCCCAGAGTTTGTCAGGGCCTGAGGGTAGGATTTTTTTAACAAACATATCAGTAATCATTATGCAAAAATATTTACACATTTGTCAGGTGATTTCCTTAGTATAAAATTCTCAAATTATAGTAGAATCATGAGTTCGTTTTAAGGAAATATTTTATAGCTAACCTCAACTGCTATGTGAGACACACACCACACAGCCCTAACGAATCAGGTCTTCTGTGCCACCCAGAACATACGGCTATAAATAGGATTTTTTTGTCATCTTTAAAACATGTCCTTAAGGGGTTGGGGATTTAGCTCAGTGGTAGACGCTTGCCTAGCAAATGCAAGGCCCTGGGTTCAGTCCCCAGCTCCGAAAAAAAAAAAAAACAAAAAAAAAAAAAACAAAAAAAAACATGTCCTTAAAGTTGTTACCTCAAGAACTTTTTTAAAAATTGGGTATGGTATTCTTAGTTTTAATGCTATTGGCATTTTAAAAAATGACTTATTTTACTTATTGAGATTATAGTATAATTAAATCACAGTAGTGTCTCGCTGACAAGACTGTCTAAGCATGAGTCGAGCAAAGACAACAACAGACATGCCCAAGGGGACTGGGGCAGGGAGGGCAAGGAAACTCAACCGCACACGAAGAATTATGGACAAGGAAGGATGCTGAGAGCAGGGGTTCTCAATTCAATAAGTTAAAAGTGTGTCATTATTAAATGGACACACCAACTCCAACCAGATACTCTAGACTCTGCTCATACGGCTTTCACAGTAGCACTTTTATTAAATTTGCCTCTATTGATATAATCATACATGTTGCATGTAAGACTCAGGAACATTTGGTCACAGAGCTGCTTCCTATTTTGTCATTTTCCATTTCCCCCCTTGATAGAGGACTTTTTTTAAAACATGATACAATTAATCAGATTTACAATGTACCGATTTGCTATGAGTTAATCTACGTTTTATTACTACACTTCATTTTGAGTGAAGTTCATTTGGTGTTCGGAGTGAGCGGGAATGGCCTAGTCAGAGGCTGACGAGGGGAGACACTATGGACTCCTCTACACTCACCGTTTCCTGTCAGTAGCGTCATTGACTTCGCTCTTGTTAGGTTGTAGATGTTCGATGTTTGTCCACTTGCATCTTTCAAGAAGGCAGATTCTGTTTCTTAATGTTATTCTTTTGTATGTAGCTTCTGCTCCTGCCTTTACTAACGTCCCTTTCTTTTCTTATATTTTTCTTATATTTAATTCTTTATCATTTTTTGGTTTGCACTCACTGCTAGTGTAATTCTCTATTCGTACTGGGGCAATGACTATTCCTCTGTCGTAGCCTTGACCAAATTCCAAACATCTTGAAT
Organism: Rattus rattus; assembly: GCF_011064425.1. Classification (NCBI taxonomy): domain Eukaryota; kingdom Metazoa; phylum Chordata; class Mammalia; order Rodentia; family Muridae; genus Rattus; species Rattus rattus. The sequence goes on along the minus strand of NC_046161.1, from coordinate 20,859,765 downwards.
GACATAGTCTTACAAATACCACTTAGTAAATGGCTAATGTGGCCATTTTCTTCAGTGATCACAGACGGGGATGGGGGTGGGGGTTAGAAAGTTAGACAACCATTTTTAGTTAGTTTTAACTCTGCATTGATACATGTTGGTTAAGAACATGACCTGTAGGACACTAGCCAAAAGTTTTTTTTTTTTTTAAAGATTTATTTATTTATTATATATGCATTGGCTGTCTTCAGACACACCAGAAGAGGGCATCGGATCCCATTACAGATGGTTGTGAGCCACCATGTGGTTGCTGGGAATTGAACTCAGGACCTCTGGAAGAGCAGTCGGGTGCTCCTAACCACTGAGCCATCTCTCCAGCCCAAGTACTGGAAAAGTCTTAAATTTCAGGAGTTGAGTCTGTAATTTGTAATTTACTTGAAACAATGGGTGTGCATGTGTGTGTATTGGTCTGTGTACATGAGTGAGCATGTATGTGTGCACGTGTGTTTATGTGTGTACATACCTTTGTGTAGTTTTGGATTAAGGTCTTGAGCCTTTGTGGCATCTGCTAAGGCATGGACTCTCCTTCCCTAACAGCTCCCTCAGAGACCATGTCCTCCTCTTGTCTTGGTGCCCTTTCTCTGCCTTCTTCTTTTGTTTTTTAAAAAAAATTAAATGTACCCTTTCAGCCATTTTTTAAGTGCATAGTTCACTAGTGTTGGGGGCAACACATCTCAGTATTTCTCTTCATCTTGAAATGCCAAACTTTGTTGTTCTTGTCATTTTCCTTTTTTTTTCTAAACACCACTACTCTAAGCCCTTGGTAACCACATGGAAATGTGAACTAGAAATCAGAAAATTTCTGCTTCTATGGTTTAATATGAAGAAAACCATCATGCCAAGCTCAACCATGCTCGAAGCTGACAGGACTTCTTTCCTTTTCGGTGCTGTATAGTAGTCCACTGTGTATCTATGCCACAGTTTTCCAACATTTTCTGTGGCCACACATAACATTATGGACATATCAGGTTTCACCACAGGGAATGGAGTTCTTTAAATCTGATTATTTTCCCCAGCTTAAAGAGGTTCTTAAATTATTATTCATCTTTAGAAAACAACAAGTGGGAAGAAACTGAATAAATGTGAGGGTGAGGACAGATTTCCTCTGCCAGGACTTCTTTGCTCTTTGCCCTACAGCCCTGACTGCCACACTCCATGTGCGATGCTTTTTTATGAAAGTTTTACTTTAATGCATTTGTGGATTAAAACTGGAGTTTAAATTGTTTTTTCTACTTCATATAAAGCTGCCTATTAAAATTTTTAACCGCTTAATTGCTATAATTTATATTTCATCTTAAATTTGCCTTAATTTTTTTTTGTGACTTCTCATTTTACACTTCCTTCATTTTCCATTACTCTGTAATGAAGATGCCTCTGTCTTCAACTCCACCCCCTATGGTCATCAAGCTGTTGGCAAGCATTGCCCATTTCAAAACGGCCGGGCATGAGCTCTGGGCTGGCAGCAGCTTGTCTGTGCATGACCAACCTATCTACCCTGTCTGGTGGCTCAATCCTGTTCTCAGATGTGCAGTTCAAAGTTGGGCTGATATCCACAGCTTTCAATCAGTGTTTCCCAGCCTTTTATCAGAGTGTCATTTTCCTTTCGGGGCGTTCTTTTCTTGCCAACTCTACGATACCAGGAGGAATAGGAAAAATCACAGCTCCAAGAATATATCCCTAGGTTCTCACCACCACCCTCCCAGTAAGCCCTATTTCTGGTGGCTGTCATCTCCCAGACAGTCCTCTTTTCTGCTTTAGAGTTGGCAGAGGAAGAGACGTGGTTGGGAGCAGAATGCTGGCGCTTCACTGGTCAGCGGGCCCCCAGGAGAGTGAAGGTGAGGCCAAGCTGGATTGCACATTTGAAGAGCTCAGGGACGGAGAGATTCCCTTAGAGCTGTGCAGAGTGAAGGGGAGATGGCCCTGGATGTGGACTGGTCTAGGCAAGGGCTCTGCAGAACTTCCTGTAGCAATGGGACAGTTTCTCTCATCTCTAAGGGAGAACTATTTGGCCCATCACAGCATCCATACCGCAACCTATCCTTACTGGGAGTTCTCACACTGTCTGTTTTCCCATTAGGCTGTGAGCTCCTTGGTCTGAGTTTCTCAACATGTGGGTCGAGACCCCCTCAGGGGTGGTCGATGACCCTTTCACATAGGAAAACACTGATATTTGCATTAAGATTTAAAACAATAGCAAAATTACATTCATAAAGTGGCAAGGAAAATAATTTTATGGTTGGGGTCATCACAACATGAGGAACTGTATTAAAGGGTTGAATTATTAGCAAAGGTTGGGAACCACTGTCCTTGGAGTTTAAACTGTCTATCTGTCCATCTGTCTGTCTTATTCACTGTACATCACAGTTCCTGTACAGTTACTAGGCATCAGTTGAATTAATTGGGAGACACATCTTCACATATACAGAGGGTGGAGACAGATGGCAGAAAGAGGATTGCAGTGAGGAAAGATCCAAGAAATGAGATAGAAGAAAGCTGTTGTTAGCCTTAAATCCACATACACACGCAAAGGCAAATCAGAGAGCAGAGAGTAAGCCTCCATATTTTAAGTAATACAGCTGGAAATCATGGGGAGAATATTTATGACCCTGGAATCCAAAGAGGGACTTAAATAGTTGTTTGATGGTGTGATTTGTGCTCTCCTTGGACATAACATGTTCTTGTGATTTCCTGAGGGACCACCTACCCTATCCCAGTAAACCCTCTCCCATGTTGCATGTATGTTTATTATAGTGAATCTAAATGAATTACATACAGATAAAGATGTTTCTCCACATATTTCAATATTTTATTCTATTTGGATAAGAGCATCTGGACAACCAGACTATGGGAGCCTATCCCATATTTTTAATTAGACAAGCCACCAAGAGACTCAAGCTAGCTCTACCGTCTCCTGGATTGTTCGCAGAGCTGGTTCATTTGATGGGCTGCTCTCCTGTGCCTCTTGGCTTCAGGCCCATCTCCTCTTCCGCAAAGACTAGGTCAATGAGAAGAGGTGGTACACCATAAAAAAACCGAGGGGAGTCTAGCTCTCTGTAGACTGCACCTGTGCAGGCTGGGGGACCAGAGCTTTGAGGTGGCTCTGAGCTTCTTGCACTGTGTCCTTCACTAGAAGGCAGTAGGCAGAAGGCCTTTCCTAATATGACCCTTCAGATGCCATTCTTCGCACCTCCACACTAAAAAGAAAAATGCATGGAAATTTATCCCAATGAGACCTTCAGTAACCCAAGTTTGCACTGCCTTGGGGCCTCTGTCCTTCAGAGGGGAAGCCCTCACTGTGTATCGAGTGGCTACTCCTCACCATGTTCTGTTATATTGTTTGACTCTTGTTTGACTCTTTAGGAAGCTAAAGTAATGGAGAGGGCGCGTGATTTCCCCAGGCAATCAGTAGCTAAGCTAGAATTCAGCAATATTATTTTGAGAGCAGTGGCTTTGATGCAGGACAGGTACACTGGCTTTCCTACACAGACTCTCTGGAGAATGGAAGTTTTACCACTGATGTCACACCTGCCCCATGTGCAGAAATCAGTGGCTGAGAACCTTCTGCCCAAGACTTTCAATGTTAATCCACAGAAGCCCCTGCAATTTCTATAGAGAAAGAGGAAGGGCAAAAGAGAAAAGGCTGTCATTTTTACAGCTCTCTGCAACTCAAGGCCCTGACAGACTACCTTGCATCTGCAGGACCCCTCTGAATGCTGTACTTCTGCAGAGTCCATGCAAACTAAGTACCAGCACGGTCTGTAAGGTGTGGCATGGCACCTCGGCATGGAAGCAAGGCAGCAGTTGATTGACAGCTGAGCCAAATCCAGATGGAGCCTTGGTTATTTAGGCTGCCCTCGGCTATAGCTGAAGTTATGTGTGTACGCGTGTGTATGTGATTGTGTGTACGTGAACCTTTTGTTCTCTTATACATACAAAGATTCACTAATGAATCCCTAATACATTATCTAAAAATATCAGTTACCAAATTCAGAGAGTCATTTACCTCTAAGCTTCTCCAAAGCAATATGCTTCTGGAACTGGCAAGGGCTGAGCTCAGTTCCCTACCTACCCAAAGGATCTGGATCAAAACTGAGTTTATCCAGGCCACCCAGAGCATCTTTCCTGTCCCTTGGTAGCCTATCCCCACATGCTTCTCTAACGTACTCGAAATGCTTTATACCTGATAGCCTGGAGATATAAGCCAAGTGCCTGAGAGTCCAGGGCCTGGTTCTACCTTTTACCTTTCCAAGGAAAAGTTCAGGTGCTGGTATGGTCACTGTCCACTCTGAGTAGAAGCCCCGCCCCCTTTGTCATCCTCTAGGAGGAACCAAGCTGAAATGGAATAGCAAGGTTGACTGGATACCTGCTCACCAGTCAGGAGATCTCTACAGAGTCAGGGCATAGGTGGTCACCTTTGTCTCTTGAGCTCTGACCTTTTACACCCTTGTGGTAAATAGTTGTTTCTGGAAGCTTTTTATGGTCAGCTAGCAAGAAAATTATGGTCCCCAGATAAAGTTTAGGGTGTCTAGGGAATTGAAAACAGGAAACTAAGTGAAAATTCTTATGATTTTGTTTGAGAAAAAATATATTAATATTGAAAATATTTATGGGTCTTTTTCAAATACACTCACTCCTGTGTACATGAATGTGCACATCACTCCTAGTTAGCTACGAAAGGGAACTTTTGCTCAGGATGGACAGTGGCCTCTCCTGCCTGACCCTGAGCTGGGTCAGGTCCTACCATGATGCATCACCTGGACAGCCATTGCTGACCGCTCCTTGAGGACTACTCTGAGTGCTGTCCTCAGCACGAGGGACACAGGTCCTGCCTTCATGGATTTATTTATGTTTCCTGTGTCAGTAAAGGGATGGAGCTGCAGCATATTAAATATTTACAAATATCAGAGAAAAGACAGCACACAGCACTGAAGCGAGATAAGAATGTAGCTTTAAAATATTTACAATGAACACATCATGATTCTTCTGGTTCCTCTCTTCAGTCTGGCATTTTAGGCCCCTGATTTCTGTGTCTTCTTTCTGGGTCCGTTGGAATTTTGAAAATGTGTGACAGTGCCTCGTGGCTGAGTCAGAAGAAAATGACTCTATAGGTGAAGGGTATTTGGGGCCTTCATACTTGGGCCCCCAAGCAAGAGATCTTTTCTTCTATCTAGAGTTGATATCTGTATCCTTGGACCTAAGTCAAGGTTATGGGTGATGTGTGAACTTACCTAGAACAGTGCTTAGAAAAGGAAAAAGCAAGCCACTTAATCTACACTACTGCCAAACCTGATTTGCATCCGCCTCCTGCATATTTAAAGTTACTCAGGACAACAGAACTAATATGACTTTGCCAGTGCTCTGTAATGATTCTTCTCATTACATACAGAATTTTATGTACCCTTACTTGGCCATTAATCCAACTATGTTATGTGTGTCATCAATTGGGTTACCTTTGAAAATCTCACTCTGTTCTTTTTGCTTTTCATACATCCAGCACCAAAACCGTGAATGTTCAGCTCAAAAGGGCTGCATTAGCCGCCCTGAGGAGGAGCCGAAAAGACTCTAAAAACAGATAGGAGAGGTCATCTGGCCCTTTGTTTACCTATAAAGAATGCAAACAGCATATGTATCAACTGTGAAGTATTTGGCTATCCGGAGAGATTAAAAGGCTTCAGCATGTGGGATGGGTGTCAGGGAATTATCAAGGCTCACAGGCATTTTATTTGATGGGTGCCATGTTTGACCTTGAAGCACAAGGCTGGCACTCCTGGTTCTGGGGATCTCCTGATGTTCCTGCTCCATGGTGGTATCTGCTCTGGGGCCTCTGAAGGCTCTGGTTGAAGTATGAGGCAATGCACGTTTCTGGTGTGTGTAACTTCTAATCCATTTCTGTGATAGTGGCTGGGTTGCCCATCCTCTAGTCTGGCATGAGAGAGAAGCCAGCCGGAGAGCATTCACATTGGAAAAAACTCCATCACACCTTTCTGTACATAAAGTGACAAGCGCAAAGTGTAACTTGTGAAAGCAAAACATCAGGGACTCCATCCTCTGAAGAATTAGTCTGGCATAAGAGGATTCTGAGATAGAAAGAGCAAGTTCCTGGCTCAGCCACAGAAGGGCCATGGGTGTGTCCCCCAAGTTAAGTGTTTTCCCAGGCTGCACAAAGCTGCCATTCAAGAACCTCTGACTCTGACACTGGGCAGATGAATCTCACATTTGGGGAAAAACAACTTATTCTGTGAAGAAGGATGACATCAAGCACTGGCAACAGTAAGATGTGCAACTCCACTGTAACAAGCCTGGGCAAACCTTGTCACACATTGAAAAAGTCATTGAAACATGAACAATAAAATGATCTTTGGGAGGGAAACCTTTGGATATGACTGTGTCATTCTTGAGAATGGAATTAACATTCACCATAAGGATACCCCAGAGAGCTGCCTGTCCCTTCTACCATAGGAAAACATAGGACACAGGAAGAAGCTGTCTGTGTGTGTGGGTGAGATCCCTTACCAGAGGCTGAATCTTCCGGAAGTGGGAAGAGTAAGCTTTCTGTTATTAGTTGGCTGCTCCATCTGTTGGGCTTTGTGGCCTGAGTATTCTAGGACTATCACTTTCTTCATAGGCCGGTGAGACTCCCACAAGAAAATACCCACTCTTGATTACAAAACTATTTAAAATGAAGTCTTCATTCCCAAGGAGCTGGTTTTCCACTAATAAGAATCATGAATTGATAGCTGGTCATTGGATATTTTTGTCATCTGTGTCTTCTATCTCCGGAGATCATTTCTCTACTTCTGTCAGCCCGAGATAGGAGTGAGGCCCATGAGCTGAGGTTTCCTAGGCTGAGCTGATTGCTGAGGCTGGCCTGTGTCTTTCGCTACCACAGATGCTGGTTCACAGTCCAAGGCTACATGGCTGTAGGCAGCACTCTACAGGAACAGGTCTTCCTTATTGGCTCATAAACAGCCTGTTCTCAAAAGTGTATTAGAACATCACAGAAGCCAAAGGGCTGTGGGTTGAATTTCTGATGTCTCTATATAACTCAGTGGTACAGTTCCCCCAGGGACAGTGAGCTACTTTGGTTTTTCTTGCTGTGATAAAACATTCTGGCCAAAAGCAACTTAGGGGAGAAGAGAGGTTATTCAGCTTATACTTCAGCCCTGAAGGAAGGGCAGAAGCTCAAGGCAGAACTAAAGCAGAAATCATGGAGGAACACTTGGGCTCAGCTAGCTCTCTTACGTAGCCCAGAACTACCTGCCCAGTCATGATACCACCCACAGCGGTCTGGGCCCTTCCATTAATCAAGGTCATTAATCAAGACCTTCTTTCAAAGACAGACTATGGGCAATTCTTGAGCTGAAGTTCCCTTTTCCCATGTGTCTTCAGCTTGAATCAACTTGACAGTAAAAACTAACCAGAACAGACAGACAGAATGATGGATTTTGTCATTGTTTGTTTGTTTTGTTATACAGAGCTCACTATGTAGGCTGATTATGGAGCTCTACCTGTCTTTGCCTCCCAAGTTTTAGCATTAAAGGTGTATGCCATGGTAGGGTGTTTGTTTGTTTGTTTGTTTTGATAAGGAATTTAAATTCAATTCAGTAAATTCAAGGAAAAAGGTACAGAAGCAACTATTAACAAAAACAAAGGCAAACTGACAAAGTAGTCCAACCCAGACTTCTCTGGCTTTGTAGTCCTGATATATGAAAAAATTTTTCAGCAACATTGGACTTGCAAGTACTCAATTCTTAATCCAGTTTATGGTCCCACTTTTGTTTTAAATTCAGTCCATGCCCCAAATTCAGCATGTTCATTCATAGCTGGGGTGTTCTGTTTTGTGTGGACAATGTTCTCTGAGATTTCTGGCCAATAATATTCCCTCAGATGGCCTCGTTTGGAAATTTGTAGGCTGGTCAAGATCAGACTGTGGAACTAGCAGGCTGTCCCTCCTGGCTTGTAACCATTAACAGCATCCACCAATAAGCAGGCAGACAGATGAGTCCATGTGACAACAGGGCATCCTGGGTTACCAAAGACCCTGAAGATTTGACCTTGATCCTGCAGTGGGCTGACGCTTGTCTATCACAAGTGAATGATTCAAAAACACCAAGACCTTTGATGTAAGCTTCCCTCTTTATGAAAACTACCGTCCCATTTCAGTACACTTCTCTAAAAGATATGCTCAGGCCTTAAACACATTTCCTACATCAGATCTCATGAACTCATTTTAGCTGGCATTTAATGAGTACCCAGGATGTATTTACCTAAGTCTAGATTGAAGCTGATTTGTTCTAGCTAAGGAACAATCCTGGTTTGGCTGGCTTTCTACATTAAAGGAAATGCAAAAGGACCATAGTAACTCATGCGCTTTGGTTTTCACTGTTGTACTTGGTGATAGACTTGGAAGACACTAGGGAAACAGCAGACAAGACATGTGAGGTCCAGCTCATTCTCTGGAGATGAATTTCTGAGCTCAGGGTACCGTAGATTTCCAGGCTACAATAGGACCCAGTGTGGGGTTACAATGTCAATAGAGGATTTGGATGCTGTCTATGTCTCTGAAGAGCTTTGAGACAAGACAGCAGGCAAATCCTGCACACAGGCAGAATTTCCGTAGTCCACACTTAAGAATGGCTCCGACACCTCCAGCCTAGGGCAGTGTCTGAGTCTCTGAGTCCCTCTCTTTTTCTATGCCTTTCTCTTCCTAGATATAGTTCAAGGCCATTCTCAAAACCATGTTGTTTCAATTTCCTAATGACTTTCCTTACTCCTCTCCCTGAAGAATACTCACCCCTCTTGACTTCTTCTGTCATGTTTGAGCTGACCTGGCATTCAGAATGGGGACACTGCCAAAACAGATAGGTGCTAAAGGTAACACTCTCCAAGTGACTGTGCCAAAGACCTCACCCAAAGCCATTCCACACCCTCCCCACTGCTACCCAAAACAAAGTGTGTGTGTCTGAGATGCTAGCTGTCTCCAGACAAGCTTAATAGAAGCTATTTTACCGGGAGATCCACAGGCTGGCTAAGAGATGACCCAGATCGAGATGCTGTTCCAAGCAGCAAAGGAATGGAAAACTTGTTCTTTTATTTGAGATGCTTCTGAGTTGACCAACTAAATAACATAGTTTGCTAATTAACTTCTTGAACATTCTTTTTTTTTAAATGGTTGGAAAGAATTTAAAAGCATAGAAAAAAAAAGCAAAGATTCACTTGAAAATATTATTTATGATTAACACTTGCCTTTCCTTACGATTTACTCCTGACTCTGTATCCTGTCCTGTCCTCAGAGTGATAGTGTATCTACCAAATGTCATCTGCTGAGCAAATCACTCAGGGCTTCTTGGTTGTCTGAAAACCTCTCTCTCTCTCTCTCTCTCTCTCTCTCTCTCTCTCTCTCTCTCTCTCTCTCTCCTCCCATCCCCATCCCCATTCAAAACTCAGAGCCTTTGTTGACGTTGACAGCTCATCCCTGGGCCATCATTCATTCTACCCATGGCAAACTTTGGAGAAAATAAAAACCCCTGCTCCTCTAATCTCATTAGAAGGGCTGCAAATTGAATTTAGCCCCTCTCAGTGTCCCCTCAGCTGGCTGTCATTAGGAACAGAGGCTGGGCCTTGGCTGAGACCCAAAGACCAGCTAACTGAATTTGAGATGCTGTGGTCTTGACAGGCCAAGGGAGGTAATTGAAGAGCCATGGGGCTCCTGGTAACATTTCAGGCCAGAATTACACTGGGGATCCAAAGCCCCCATCTGTACTAGTGTCGAGGGCACTAAAAAGTCACCCACTGGACTCCAGGATCAAATTATTGATAAAGAGATCATTCCCAGTGGAAGGTAGGAGAGGCGATGGCAGACTGCATCTGGTTATGATGCAAAGTGGGTGTTAGAGAAGAAAGGGACATCAGCCAGTGGAAGTCAGCAAGCCACAAAAGTTACCAAGAACTTCAGGGAGTGTTGCCCACTCAAAAGAAATGGCTGTTTAAAGAGATTCACAGATGAGCCCACCTGCTATGAGGGAAAGATAGAGCTTCCATCTGTAGACATTATTGATATATTTGTATTCTCCCTAGCTCTTCATATCCTGATTTTTGTAGTTTCTTCTTCTTCTTTTTCTTCCTCCTCTTCTTCTTCTTCTTCTTCTTCTTCTTCTTCTTCTTCTTCTTCTTCTTCTTCTTCTTCTTCTTCTTCTTCTTCTTCCCTCCTCCTCCTCCTCCTCCTCCTCCTCCTCCTCCTCCCCCCTCCTCCCTCCTCCTCCTCCTCTTTCTTTCTCCTTCCTCCTCTTCTTCCTTCTCCACCTCCTTCTCTTTTAACCTCAACAAATCCCAAGCACAAGAGGGTACATATAACCAAGTAAAATATCTGCAAGGAAAAGTTTCCAGATATCAAAATGCAAGGATGTTCAAGTGCTTTATATAAAACTATGAACTGTTGCAGATGACCTACATCTATCTCCCAGGGTCCTTTAAATCTCCTCTAGGGTCCTTCCAATGTCTGATGATAGCAGCCCCTTATAGATGATCATGATGCGATATTGTTTGAGGAATAATGACAAGAATAAAGCATGTTCAGTACAGACATAGCTTTTCCTTTGTGACAATTTTTGATCTGTTGAATCTGTGGCTGTGGACCGTACTCGTATAGAAGCTAGCTGTTGGTCAGAGAGGTCCCTGTGGATTTCAAAGTGTGGGTTGAATCTCTAAGGTTTCTAGTTCCTTGGTCTATTCTAAGTCTCTCAATGAAACTGAGAACTGGATGAAAGCTTGTTATGTTAAATCCTTTTTTTAAAGGACAGAAAGTAGGCTTATGCCACACAGCTATGAAACATGATATGTAATATTACTTTTGAAATTTACATTTTACTGATGAGGAGATTAAGACTCATATTGGTTAGTTAGTCTCTAGCCCAATGTTATGGGGACAGAAAACACTGCGTTTGGGATTTGAAGGAAGGACTTCCTGGTTCCAACATTCCTCGGGTCCCTGTGGCTTAGAAGACGGTGGTTTCTCCCTTAAAATGTCACAGTGGCAATGTCTGTTGCTTAGAGACAATGTGGTTAGAAAGGAAGGTGCTGAGATTTAATGGGGTTTAGTTGAATTTGGTCCTAGTTTTGGGACCTTGGATCTCTTTCCTGGAAAAATGGCAGTATATAAAGGTTCTCCTTAACTTAACAATGGTGTGATGTTCTGATAATTCCATAATAAGCTAAAATATGTTCACAGATGCATTAGTGTATCTAATGTACTGTAACTTAAAGCATACTTAAACACTCCTATCACCTTCAAGGGATACAGTCATCTATAACTAAGCTTACTTTGTAATAAACCGGCGAACAACTCATACAGGTAACTGAATACTTCACTGAAAGGGAAAAACACATGATGCATGGATGTGATCTTTTTCATCATGACATTGAAAAATATGGGCTGAAGGAATGGCTCAGCTGTAAGACGACCACTGCTTTAACAGAGGGCCAGAGTTCGATACCCAGCAGCACCCTGTCAGGTGGCACAATTGTTTGTGACCCAGGGAGATCAGGTGTCTCTGGCCTCACAGGGTATCTGCAGTCATACACACACACACGCACACACACACACACACACACACACACACACACACACACACACACACACACTGAATGAATTGGTTTTCCTCTCTTGTTTCTGTTCATTGGTTGTTCTGCCCCCCCACCCCTAGTTTAAAATTTCCACACAGAATAAGAATGATGTAGCGGAACAGCTTCCCACGCCATGCTTATGCTTGCAATGTTTACCTTACTGGGTTTAGTAAATTAATGAACTTCTGCTCTGATGCATCTTTTTGTAGGTGGATGTGGTTTTGACTTTTTAAAAGGTGCTGATAGTACATTTCCTTTTTATTTTTATATTTTGTCCCACCTGTAACACTGAACACAGCTTGAAAGTTCATCGTTGTGTCAGAGCCTGTTAAAACATGTAATCGGCTGCTTTTCACAGGATTATTCAGAAAACTACAGGTCTTTCTTGATGTCACTCTGTGTCCCAGTTGTGCTGAGGCATTCAGGTTCAGTGAGACTGATTTGGTACATCCTGTGTGGCTGGTCCTAGGGTGACAGGCCTGCCCACATTGTGTCATTTAAAGCACCCTTGAACTTGAAGCCTGTGGCCCCAGACTTTATAGGAAACAAGGTGGCTTCAGAAAGTTCAGGTGGAGTTCTAAGGATGTGCATGGAGAACTGGAATCTAAGTCCATGTAAGTCTTATAAAACACTATATCCTGGAAGCTCTCATCTTCCGAGGAGCCCATGCATTGGCCACCCTGGGAAGCAACTTCCAACTGCTTAAAGAAAAAAAAGAGTGAAGTCTTTTGCTCTTAGACTTAGTCAACTTCATTTATTTGTAGATGAAGACACTGGGCTTCAGAAAGTTAAATAGTCTTCCTGAGGTCACAAAGGGCTAAGATTGTCCCTTGCGGGCTAAGATCACAATTAAGTTCTTAGTTTGCCTGATAGACCTATTCTCCTGCAGGTCCCACAACCTCATTCTCCAGAGGGCAGTTCAACTTGAGATTTGGGGGGGGGGAACTTAATGCTGTCAAGGCAATTCCTCTCTGCATGAAGTCTCCAGTTAGTGCTGGCCTCTTCTCAAATCCTCAAAGCAGGAAATCAAAGCACAAAAGTTCAGGCCCTGATAAGAGAATTTTGAAGAACATGGACCAATACCCTCACATTATATACGTTTAAGTCTAAGAATGAATTATTCGAGGTAAGAAGTTAAGTATTCAAGAGTTAGGCTATGTGAGTCCAAAGCCTAGTGTACCAAGTTCTCTAGTTGAGCAATCTCAGCCAATCCATACTCTTTCCCCAGCCTTGGTCTGTGTATGCGAACAATCCTAGTATCTGTTGTGCATCAGAGATGTCTTCAAAGTTTCCGATACTTCTCTATTCAAGAGGCCTCAGCTTCCCTCCCACTCCTTAAATCTGAACCAGTTTAGGATTGATTTTACCAGTAAGGTCTAGATGTGTGTCACTGTGTGGTGGGGCAGGACAGTGCAGTGGTTTCTCCATCCTGTATTCTTATTAAGGCCATTTCAGGTTTTACAGGAATCTGATCTTCTTAATGGAGAATCTCATGGAAAATTACCAAACTCTGTTCTAGGACCTGAGGTCAGAATGTCCCAGCTAAGTTATCTCAGCTTCTGTTAAATCGCCTACGTGTATAAAACCCACTCTAGCTAACTACTCACCTTAGCTTCTGTTGAACGGCTTGCTTCTATGAAGCTTCCACCAACCTTGCAGGCCATTGCTGAGTGAGATGCTGGGATGTGGTTTTTAACCTTCAAAGACCTCGAGCTCTGGACCCTTGTCACAGCCAGCTGTAATAAAGACTTTCAATTGGCTACAGACAGTGTCCGGGTGCATCTCTGGTGTATCTCGTAGTTCCGTGCATAGTCTTCAAGGGGTGATCTGCTTCTGTTTTGTTTTGTTTTGTGAAGCCTTTCAAGTCACGGAAAAAGCTAGACTGCCTGAGGCCACCTTACCACACTGAAGTCTAAGCTAGACTTGAAGGGGCTGTGTGTTTAGGGAGGGCACCTTCCAGCTGTGCTAGCCCTAGGAATCAGGCCTAGGTCTATAGGGTCTCTAGACCTTATAGAGCAAAGAGAAGTCTTATTCTCCTACCAAGCCCACAGAATTGTGAGCAGCAACAGCAAGAAGGGGTTGGTTTTAGACACTGAGAGCGATGGTTAGTTAACAGGACTGGAAGCTGGAAGAATTAAATGTCCTAATATACTGTTTGGAGCAGCACATGTCATGGTGAGTGGTCACTGCAGATTTAACAGCCAGTTATTTCATGCTCTGACCCAGCTGGAAGAGTTACAGCCGTACACATGAGCAAAGTTATATGACTTTATCGAAACCAGGACTTAGTAGAAACTAGCTTTATACTTAGCACGGATTGACGAATATATTTCCTCAGATTCAGGGCTCCAGCGATGTTGTCTGACCCTGGGAGCCTTGGAAATGCAGTCTCTTTTTGTGATGACACACCTGCAGCTCTCTTGGCTGGCCTGGCAGGGGTCAGGCTCAGGGATCACGTCTCCTCTCTGCTGAAGAGAATTCAGCTGCTATCGATTGGGTAAGCACTGATGCCCTCCTCAGGTCAGGAGAGAAACCCCAACCATTGTTGAGTAAATACAGTATTCTGTTCATTACATCAATTAGACTGACCCCAGGGGCTCCAGGACCCCCTGGCTCCCCCATTTACAATGACAGCTGCCATGCTAACGAATGCACATTGACATGATAATTAAGCCATTACACAGAAAGGGACTGCCTTGGTGGCTGTCACTTCCTAGGGCCAGCCAGAACTGGTAGATGCACTGGGGACAATTCCAAGGCCACAGAGGGGTCTGCTAGTGCTTAGGTTGGTCCCTGACTAACCCTCTTGGCTGGACTGGCTGTGGTACTGAAGCTGCTGTTTCTAGGGATAAAGACAGGGGTGATGCAAGGAGGGTAAGACTCGGATGTGTGGTGACCTCACACTGCCAGCATTATTAAAAGACATCCCCAAGGGGATGGAGCCTGAAGAGAATTCCCCATTCCTTTGCGGACGAAAGCATGGTACCTGTCAATTCCAGCAGACCTTTGTAACTGAGGGGTTTAGAGGCACGCAGAGGCAGAGGCAGTTTGGGAAAACGAGAATTCTTGTCTATATATGGCACCAGTGGGAAAGGTCCAATGACAATCTTTTCAGCCTCTTTGGGGGGGGGGGCGGATGACTTCCTTTGTGAGCAGACAGTCAGTCACAAACTTCGAAACTAGCGCCTCGGCTCAACCGGACTGACTGAACGTACACTGAACGCTCAACAGAACCACTGGCCGGCGACAGGGAGCATGGTTGACAGAGGAATGAATGTGGTTGCTTACAGACCTTCTAGAAGGACTTCCAGACGAAGTCCATACCATGCTTAGCTGCTTAGCGACAGCTGAAAAGTGAGGCTGCATGCAGAGAGAATGCTTAACGTAAATGAAGTAGTAAAGAAGGCAGAAAACACTTCCATACCACCTTATGGTAGGAGACTCAGCACACGTCTCCTCCTACCAAGCCATCCATCCAGTGTATGTTAGAGGAATCTAGTATGGACATAAACAGAGACCTAATCAATGCCTTTCTTAACAATACCTTGTCAGTAAATGGTAGCTGAGTTAAAAGCTGTCCTTGTCTTGCTGTTCTGTGCAGGGGGCGTGATGCTCCTTTCCTATGCGTTCCTGCTGCCTCTCATCCCTGTGTTAATTCAGTGCAGGCTGGGCTGCAGTGCGTAGGGTACAAAGGAATCCTGGCTGTGCAGTTTTACAAGACAGCTACAGAGTAAGTGATAATCTGGAGAGTGTATATTCCTATGTTCGTGCCAAATCCTGTCAGGCACGAGGGTTCACCAGCGGGCGGGCTAAGTTATCCAACACCTCACCCAAGCCTGATTCTAAAGTCACATCTGGGCTTCTCAGGGAAAGTGCTGTGATTGATTAGATGTGTCCACCACAGACACAGGAATGGGGAGAAAATGATTCTTCAAGCCAGGTATTTGTCCTGTCAGATAGAGGGAAGGCCTAGGATACTTTCCAGTGATGGACTTCTCTGTGTCTCCTTTGCTGTGACCTTTTCATGATAAGGGATAACCCACTTGTGTGTACCTCACACTATGGGTAACCGGTGTTACAGTTCCCTTCATGAGCTGCAAGACCACTTCCTTTTTTCTCCCAATCATCCATGCTCCCCACACTTAAAACCTGTTTTCTTTAGAGAGTCACATTTCACTTGTCAAAGCAGTCAGAAAGTCAAACTTCTTATTAATTTATTTGGCAAACACCAGATATCTACTCTGTCCTAGGCTTTCCGGATAAACAATGGCGTGCTTTAGTTTCTTCAGGGGTACGTCTAGTGTTGGTGTGTGCTTCAGTGAGGCAGGAGAGAGGAAAACATTTGTAGACACATTCCATCATCTCCTGGCCAGGAGGCACAACAGCTAGAGAAATTTAATTTGGTGAGCTTAAGTGTTCTCTGGAAGGAACCTGAGAATAACTTGTTATTGCTACCATGACTGATGCTCTGGGGGTTCAAGCCAGAGGTTTAAAACTGAAATTTTGGGATTCTTATTCCCTATCAGCCTCGTGGGGTGGGGGTGAGGGGTCCAGGTATCTAAGATGAGAGGAGTCGTGTCAAGAGAACCCCTTTGACCACTGAAATGTGCAAAGCCTCTCCTTCTGTCAAGTTTTCCTGTTCACATTGTTTTCAGTTTCTGATGGGATCAGAGCCTTTGTGCACACTGGGCAAGCACTCAACGACCGAGACCGATGAGCACTTGAGCCTTGGGTGGTTCTTTCTGCCTTAAACTGTAGCTAGCTAAAGTGTGACTCCCACACCAGGAACATCCAGCTATCCTGGAGTTATGGAACATGTCATCTCAGACCTCCTACAGCCAAATCTGATTGCAGTAAGAAGCTTGGGTGATTCCCTTGCAGAGGGCAGCTGGAGAGACATCTGGCTGTGGTGCCGCCATGCTGTTCGTGCTCTGACTTTCTGGATCTTCCTAGCGGCCACATCCTTTCTCTCCACATCTCTTCATTTGGCTGTAACTGCAGTTTACCCTTCATCACAGGTGTGCTCTCCTGTTACCCTGCTACCCTGATCCTTGGACCAGAGGATCTACTTCCACTGCCACACCCAATGGATCTCATCCACGAAGACTCTGCACTTAGCCGGATTGTGTTATCATGGCCTACGGGTGCCACTGCCTTTATATTCTCTTCAAAGAGACAAAGAGGACTCTGTTAGACTGTGAGATGTGGAGGAGAAAGGGGACATAAAGATCAGAAGGTGCATGTGGAGTGGGGATCGGGAGAGGGACAGGATGCTTACAGGAAGACAGATGTTGTTGGTTGGATCTCAGCCAGTACGTAGCTGCTGCAGTTGAACAGTGAGATGTCCACTCTGCTAACTCTGTTCCATTGTTTCAGTTCCCCTCTCTGCAGGAATCCATGAGATGCTATTCTGACCACTGAGGATACAGAGGAAAGCCAGGCTAGCTAAACCTGAAATGTAGGGGATACATTCACTGGTAAGCAACCATCAGGTTGGGGAAAGGTAGACCTTGGTGATACCGTGGCCTAAGCTTTCTCCTACCCTGACTAAGTGGTCCCTTCTTATCATTACTGAGGGTTTTGGAACAACTGAATTCTTTTTTTTTTTTTTTTTTATTATTATTAACTTGAGTATTTCTTATATACATTTCGAGTGTTATTCCCTTTCCCGGTTTCCAGGCAAACATCCCCTCCCCCCTCCCTTCCTTATGGGTGTTCCCCTCCCAACCCTCCCCCATTGCTGCCCTCTCCCCAACAGTCTAGTTCACTAGGGGTTCAGTCTTAGCAGGACCCAGGGCTTCCCCTTCCACTGGTGCTCTTACTAGGATATTCATTGCAACCTCCACGAGGTCAGAGTCCAGGGTCAGTCCATGTATAGTCTTTGGGTAGTGCTTAGTCCCTGGAAGCTCTGGTTGGTTGGCATTGCTGTACATATGGGGTCTCGACCTCCTTCAAGCTCTTCCAGTTCTTTTTCTGATTCCTTCAACAGGGTCCTGTTCTCAGTTCAGTGGTTTCCTGCTGGCATACGCCTGTATTTGCTGTATTCTGGCTGTGTCTCTCCAGGAGCGATCTGCATTCACATTTTGATCATCCGTCTTGAGTTTCATTTGTTCTAGGCATCTAGGGTAATTCAAGCATTTGGGCTAATAGCCACTTATCAATGAGTACATACCATGTATGTCTTTCTGTGATTGGGTAGCTCACTCAGGATGATAGTTTCAGTTCCAACCATTTGCCCTTTAATTTCACAAAGTCATTGTTTTTGATAGCTGAGTAATATTCCATTGTGTAGATGTACCACATTTTCTGTATCCATTCCTCTGTTGAAGGGCATCTGGGTTCTTTCCAGCTTCTGGCTATTATAAATAAGGCTGCGATGAACATAGTGGAGCACGTGTCTTTTTTATATGTTGGGGCATCTTTTGGGTATATGCCCAGAGAGGTATAGCTGGATCCTCAGGCAGTTCAATGTCCAATTTTCTGAGGAACCTCCAGACTGATTTCCAGAATGGTTGTAGCAGTCTGCAACCCCACCAACAATGGAGGAGTGTTCCCTTTCTCCACATCCTCCAGCATTTGCTGTCACCTGAGTTTTTGATCTTAGCCATTCTCACTGGTGTGAGGTGAAATCTCAGGGTTGTTTTGATTTGCATTTCCCTTATGACTAACGATGTTGAACATTTCTTTAGGTGTTTCTCAGCCATTCGGCATTCCTCAGCTGTGAATTCTCTGTTTAGCTCTGAACCCCATTTTTAATAGGGTTATTTGCCTCCCCTGCGGTCTAACTTTTCAGTTCTTTGTATATTTTGGATATAAGCCCTCTATCTGTTGTAGGATTGGTAAAGATCTTTTCCCAATCTGTTGGTTGCCGTTTGTCCTAACCACAGTGTCCTTTGCCTTACAGAAGCTTTGCAGTTTTATGAGATCCCATTTGGTTTCGATTCTTGATCTTAGAGCATAAGCCATGGGTGTTTTGTTCTGGAAATTTTTTCCAGTGCCCATGTGTTCCAAATGCTTCCCTAGTTTTTCTTCTATTAGTTTGAGTGTATCTGGTTTGATGTGGAGGTCCTTGATCCACTTGGACTTAAGCTTTGTACAGGTGATAAGCATCGTCGATCTGCATTCTTCTACATGTTGACCTCCAGTTGAACCAGCACCATTTGCTGAAAATGCTATCTTTTTTTTCCATTGGATGGTTTTGGCCTTTGTCAAAAAAATCAAGTGCCCATAGGTGTGTGGGTTCATTTCTGGGTCTTCAATTCTGTTCCATTGGTCTATCTGTCTGTCTCTGTACCAATACCATGCAGTTTTTATCACTATTGCTCTGTAATACCTTGAGATCTGGGATAGTGATTCCCCTAAGTCCTTTTTTATTGTTGAGGATAGTTTTAGCTATCCTGGGTTTTTGTTATTCCAGATGAATTTTTGCAAATTGTTCTGTCTAACTCTTTGAAGAATTGGATTGGTATTTTGATGGGGATTGCATTGAATCTGTAGATCGCTTTTGGTAAAATGGCCATTTTACTATATTAATCCTGCCAATCCATGAGCATGGGAGATCTTTCCATCTTCTGAGATCTTCTTCAATTTCTTTTCTTCAGAGTCTTGAAGTTCTTATTGTACAGATCTTTCCTTGCTTGGTTAAAGTCAAGCTTTTATATTATTTGGATCTATTATGAAGGGTGTCATTTCCTAATTTCTTTCTCGCCTGTTTCTCTTTTGTGTAGAGGAAGGCTACTGATTTATTTGAGTTAATTTTATACCCAGCCACTTTGTGAAGTTGTTTATCAGCTTTAGTAGTTCTCTGGTGGAACTTTTTGGGATCACTTAAATATACTATCATATCATCTGCAAATAGTGATATTTTGACTTCTTCTTTTCGATCTGTATCCCCTTGACCTCCTTTTTGTTGTCTGATTGCTCTGGCTAGAACTTCAAGAAATATATTGAATAAGTAGGGAGAGAGTGGGCAGCCTTGTCTAGTCCCTGATTTTAGTGGGATTTCTTCAAGTTTCTCCATTTAGTTTAATGTTAGCAACTGGTTTGCTGTATATGGCTTTTACTATGTTTAGGTATGGGCCTTGAATTCCCTATTCTTTCCAGGACTTTTATCATGAAGGGTGTTGAATTTTGTCAAATGCTTTCTCAGCATCTAATGAAATGATCATGTGGTTTGTTCTTTCAGTTTGTTTATATAATGGATCACGTTGATGGTTTTCCGTATATTAAACCATCCCCTGCATGCCTGGGATGAAGCCTACTGATCATGGTGAATGATTGTTTTGATGTGCTCTTGGATTCGGTTTGCCAGAATTTTATTGAGTATTTTTGCATCGATATTCATAAGGAAATTGGTCTGAAGTTCTTTCTTTGTTGGGTCTTTGTGTGGTTTAGGTATAAGAGTAATTGTGGCTTCATAGAAGGAATTCGGTAGTGCTCCATCTGTTTCAATTTTGTGGAATAGTTTGGATAATATTGGTATGAGGTCTTCTATGAAGGTCTGATAGAATTCTGCACTAAACCCGTCTGACCTGGGCTCTTTTGGTTGGGAGACCTTAATGACTTCTTCTATTTCCTTAGGAGTTATGGGGTTGTTTAACTGGTTTATCTGTTCATTTAACTTATATCTGTCTAGGAAATTGTCCATTTCCTGCAGATTTTCAAGTTTTGTTGAATATAGGCTTTTATAGTAAGATCTGATGATTTTTTGAATTTCCTCTGAATCTGTAGTTATGTCTCCCTTTTCATTTCTGATTTTGTTAATTTGGACACGCTCTCTGTGTCCTCTCGTTAGTCTGGCTGGGGGTTTATCTATCTTGTTGATTTTCTCAAAGAACCAACTTTTGGTTCTGTTGATTCTTTCTATGGTCCTTTTTGTTTCACTTGGTTGATTTCAGCTCTGAGTTTGATTATTTCCTGCCTTCTACTCCTCCTGGGTGTATTTGCTTCTTTTTGTTCTAGAGCTTTTAGGTGTGCTGTCAAGCTGCTGACATATGCTCTTTCCTGTTTCTTTCTGCAGGCACTCAGCGCTATGAGTTTTCCTCTTAGCACAGCTTTCATTGTGTCCCATAAGTTTGGGTATGTTGTATCTTCATTTTCATTTAATTCTAAAAAGTTTTTAATTTCTTTCTTTATTTCTTCCTTGACCAGGTTATCATTGAGTAGAGCATTGTTCAATTTCCACGTATATGTGGGCATTCTTCCCTTATTGTTATTGAAGACCAGTTTTAGGCCGTGGTGGTCCGATAGCACGCATGGGATTATTTCTATCTTTCTGTACCTGTTGAGGCCCATTTTTTGACCAATTATATGGTCAATTTTGGAGAAAGTACCATGAGGAGCTGAGAAGAAGGTATATCCTTTTGCTTTAGGATAGAATGTTCTATAAATATCTGTTAAGTCCATTTGGCTCATGACTTCTCTTAGTCTTTCTACGTCTCTGTTTAATTTCTGTTTCCATGATCTGTCCATTGATGAGAGTGGGGTGTTGAAATCTCCTACTATTATTGTGTGAGGGGAACAACTGAATTCTAAAGCCACCTAATGCATGAAACCATTCCATATAAAGCAAGCAAAGGGATTAAGGGTCGTTTGTCCTGTGGCATCTGCTTCTTGGAAATCATTTAATGAGGCTCTCACAGACACGAATATGTTATGTATGTATACGTGTGTGCACATGTACAACTGCATGCACGTGGAGGTTGTCATTCCTCAGTAGACAACCTATATTTTTAAGATCATGTCTCTTACTGGCCTGGCTCTCACCGGTAGGCTAGAGTGGCTGGCCAGCCATCACCAAGGCTCTGCCTCACCACCTTCCCAGCCCTGCAATTATAAATGTTCAGCACGGTGCCCACTTTTTTTCTTATTTATTTTTTCCAATCTGGGGGTTGAACTCAGACCCTCAGGCCTGCCAGTGTTTTACCAACTATTTCTGGCTGCCATTCCCAATTCCTTTCTACATGCCCTCTCACCAGTCTGCCATGATTCAATAAAACTGGTAGCAAGACGAGGGAAGAAATAAGAGTGATACAGTGTGAACGTAGGCAAGTCGGCCTCAGCACACGGTTCTCTGCTGGAAAACGTCCTCCTGCCCTCGTTATGCAAAGAGGGTGGAAGACAGCTGCAGGCTGGCAGCACAGAACGCACATCCTTGTTTCCGTTAAAAGTTTTGGAGCTGGAGCCAATTAACTGAAAAGGAAACGTTCTGGGGCACTGAAGAGGACGTTCACCTGAACCCCTTCTCTCAGCGTAGACCCTCAACAGGAATTGACTGGGACGAATGACAGGAGATTGGGGACAACCGCAATGTTGAAAAGTTCATCCTTGTCCTGGGACCCCACGAACAGCTAACTCCACACTTAAGCCTATCAGGAACACTGCTGCTGAGTGCTTGGCTTTAGTCGTCCTCCCCCCCTCTGTGAGATCCTGGTGACTGTCAAATAAATGACAAGACCCATTCTACGAGTAGACCAGAAGTCTGCAGTGGAGGCCGTGCTGATTTCCTATCTTATCTCGAGTCATCAGTCTCTCATTCAGCCTTCCACAAACAACTCAATTGTGAGATCCACACAAGGGGCTGATGGTCCAAGCATCTCTCAGGGCTGTTGTGGTCTATCATGAGTCTCAAAGAATGAGCGAGGAGTGAGCTCCCCTAAGGGGAACTTGGTTAGCTGGGTCAGAGCAAGAGAAAGATTCAGTCCCTAAGATACAGAAGGTGACCTCTGGGTTTTGAGAGCGACAGTGACAATGACCAAGAGAAAAAAAAAAGTCAGTGATAGGTAGGGTATAGTCTGTGCTTGTATCATGTGTCACATATGCATTACCTCACTATCTCAGTCAGCCTGGGCAACCCATTTATAGGGAATGAGACCCAGAAACTTCCTAGGTCCACACACCTGAGGGGCAGTGCTGGGGTTTAAATCTGAAGTATTGGATTCTAGAGTTGCTTGTCCACTTACCTGAGGTGGAAAAAATAGCCTTTCTCACAAAACAAAATTACAGAAACCACAAAGACTGTGACCAGAGCCATGTTCCTGATGAAATGTGGTGCCTACACCCTCTCCCCCATCATCTCACCTCGTCTTCTCCTGGCATTGCCTTCATCTTATTTCTTTTTATCATCTTCAAGATGCTTAGTAACTTTAGGACAAAGTTATAACTTAAAACTACAGCCAAACAGAGCAGAACAGAATGCGGGAGTAGGAGCCACCCGAGTGTGCATGAGTGTGCATGAGTGTGGGGCTGTATAGTTTCCAGACCAGCAAGGCTAATTCTGCATTCTTGGAGAGCAATGTGGTATTAAATACCAGGGCTCCAGGGCTGCACCCCGTGTGAATGTAGCAAGGAGCCTAGGTTCTGAGGCCAGGCTTGCATTCTGAGGCCAGGCATTCTTGGGTCAAAGTTTCACTCCAGATGCTAAACAGAGAAAAATCTGGATGCCTTAGATGATACCCTTACAAAGCAAAAGTTACGGTAATCCCTCCTCGGCTGTGTTTGAAGATGGAATGAGACCACGTTCACGGAATGAGGCTTCGCTGGGCATTCGGCATACGGTTGATAAATGGAGCCTGCTATCTGTTTGCTCAACAAACATTAGCATCTACCTCATGTATGGAGCTTCAGCGTACGATTGCATTTTAAGTCTTCTTCTAAGCTCCCTGGTAGGTGTTCTGGTTTTCTTCATTGCGATCTTGCACATTAAGCTTATTAGCTGGCTTTTGAAGTTTCTGGTTGCTGTTTTGAATCGAAACCTCCAGCTCTAAGTCCTTTAAAATGTTTAAGTTATAGAATATTTAAAATCCAACCCAAATAAATTGGTTTGACTTCAACTCTTTGTCCGTGAAGGCCGTATCTGCCAGGCCAAAGAACCATCTGAGGCAAACTATAAGAGGGCCATTCTCCCTATCCTACTGATGGAGGGAGAGGCAGCCATTCTCCCTATCCTACTGATGGAGGGAGAGGCAGCTCGCCTGCCTTATTGTCTAGGAGACACAGGGGTCTTCCCTCACAGTAATTGTTAGAGTTGTGTATGGGCAATGTCCTAGAAAGGCTCCACTTTCTACTACTACATATGCATAAGCATAAGCACCAGCATAAATATGCAAAGCAGAAATAGCTTGCTTACTTCCTTTTAAAAACTGAAATGAGTTTCTTGATGCCAATCAACATCGATGACTACCGTATATTCAGGTTACACTAGTACACACTTAGGGAACAACAGTCATGCTTTCCTTGTCTTATTTGTATTGCCATTAAGAACTGCCCAGATCATAAACATGCTTGATGAATCTTTGGTTTATTTCCTTGTTGTATTTAAAAATATATGCATATCGTGAAATCAAATGGTTTGAATACTTTAGACAGTTTTAAATGTTTTATGTTTTTACAACATATTTGGCTCATTTATTTGTATGTGTGTGTATATGTGTGTGTGTGTTGTTATGTTGTATGTTTGTGTGTGTGTGTGTGTGTGTGTGTGTGTGTGTGTGTTCTGGTGTGTAATAGGAGGCCAGAAGAAGGTGGTGGGTATCTTAGAGCTGTAAGCACAGGCGTTATGGGAAAGCCTTGTCTGCTGAGGCTGCCACCTGATTTCTAGTCCTCATGCTTGTATAAGCAAGCATCCTTAGCCACTGAGCCAACTGGCCAGCCACCATTTCAAAGGTTTTAAATACTGACAACTTATTCTTCAAAGAAGTTGAACTAGGACTGGTGAGACGAATTCCCAGAATTGTGCTGTCGCAGTGCTTTACTGTACACACATGTCTTTGATGCAGTTCTGTGCGCATTTCTCTAGGTACCTACGTAGAGGAAAAATGCTCAGTTGTGGGGTGGATTCATTCACAGAGCTCCCAGAACAGAAATACAGAGCAGGTGGCTTAAACCACTACACAAGGTCTCACAGTTCTGCAATCTAAAAGTCCCCAAACAAGACACTGGTAAAACAATCTGCTATGGTCTTTTTCCCGTTCATTTTACTGGACGAGCCCACCCAAGTGAACACTCTTATTTTATATCTACCACGATCCTGTTTCCAAAGAGGGTGCTGTGAAGTGGAAATTTCTGGTTTTGTTGGAGAGCTGGTTACAGCAAATGATGTTCTGCTGGGGCACACAGGGGACGAGATGTTTTGCTAAAGCAGACACTTGTAAGAATGTTTTTCTGAAGCAGACACAGGTGAAAGGGTGTTCATGCATTCTGAACTCAAGCATTGGTTTGCTTCACTCCATCTTACTATTCTTTGCTGACAGCAAGCATGTATGGGTTCATATTACATTGCTTTGCTGAGCTCTGTTCATGGAGTGGAGGTTGAATGCATATTAGAGTAGGTTGAGAAAAGCATGCCTACAGTACTATTCTGAAGTACCTGGGGCTAGGGCATCAGTATGTGAACTTTAGAAAGATATAACCAAATACACACACACACACACACACACACACACACACACACACAGAGAGAGAGAGAGAGAGAGAAACAGAGAGACAGAGAGACAGACAGAGAGACAGAGAGACAGACAGAGAGACAGAGGCAGAGTGACATAGACAGAGACAGACAGAGACATAAAGACAGAGACACAGGAATTACCATGTAGGCTGCTTAGGTTTTACCAATCTGACACGAATTCAGACATTTTGGGAAAGAGGGACTATCAACTGAGAAGTTGCCTCCATGAGATTAGCCAGGACAGACAGAGTCACACAGAGATACACTGACTGCCTTGAAAGAACAAGTTGGGAGAAGAGGAAGCCCACAGAAGGAGAATCTTTGCCAGCTACACATCTGACAGAGGATTAATATCTAGAATATATAAAGAATTAAAAGAGAGCGAAAGCAGCACACAGTTTGACATCCTTCTCCACAGACCGTTGTTCATCCATTGCTGCTTTATGCACAATAGCCAGGAGATGGAGGTAACCCGGATGTCCCTCAGCTGAAGAACGGATAATGAAACTGTGATGCACTGACACAGTAGAATACTATCCAGCTGTGAATGAAAATGAGATCACGAACTTAGTAGGTAAATAGATGGAACTAGAGAAGGTCATATTGAATGAAGTAACCCAGACCCCAAAAGACAAACATCACATCCTCTCTCTCTATGGAGGCTTCTAGCTCCAAATCTTCAGACTCTATGTCCTGGAGTAACTACTGAAACCAGGAAAGTAAAAAGGGACCAGTGCTGAGGTAGCAGAGTGGGAGAGGGTTATGGATTTGGTTTATTGCTTATGTTATGTTAATTGGGTTCCCAAATTACATGAGAATTTGTGCATCTGCGTGTGAGAAGCTGACAGCACCTGAATCCAGCTGGTTCTAATTGGTAAATAAAGTTGCCAGGCAGCCATTGGCTGGACAGAAAATCAGGGGCGGGACTTTGAGGTTTCCTGGGAAAGGAATGAAGGGAAGAGGAGAATCACCATTACTGGGGAGGAGCAGGTGTCAGCCTGAGGAAAGTAGGGTAGAGAGACAGAGACACTGCCAAGGTGTCAGAGTGCAACAGTCAGGGGTCATTTTTCTTTACAACTGAATAATATTGTGAATACGTGTCACGTTTTCATCATGCCGTCATCAGTTGAAGAACGTTGGTCTGTTTCTATTTCCTATTGAGGATAGGGTGACAGTGCAGATGACTCGGCAAACATCTGTGAGGTAGGATGTAGAGTCTGTGGGGAATATGCCAAGCAGCGGTACATCTGGATCATATGGTTAATGTTAGCCTTTCAAGAAATTTCTACATGGACCTCCTGAGAGAATCCACCAGTTTGTAGACCTACCAACAGTGCGTGATGGTTCCCTTACCCACATGTGCCTCGGCATTCATGTTTGATTGTTTTCTAGATCTTTGCCATCCTACCTGGGGTAAAATGTACCCTCAAAGCTGTTTTTGTGTACGTTCTCTAACTGATAAGGATGATGAACTCTTCGGGGAGTATTTCTATACATTTTTATTTCTTCTATTGAGAACTCTGTTTAGATCCCTCGTTATTTTTTAATTGGTTCATTTGCTTCCTTGACTCTTTGTTCTTTGAGTTTTTGATATTAATGTTCTGTCAAATATAGGTTTAGCAAAAATTCTCTAGAATTCCATGGCATCCTTCTTCACTTGATGGTCTTCTTAGCTGAATAGGAGCTTTTTAGTTTTATAAATTCCCACTTGTCGATTGTTGACTTATAATTATTTCTTGCTAATTTCCTTGTCCAATTTCGGTGAGACGATGGTAAAACTAGTTTTCTCTCTCTCCACCTTTTTTAATTTTTTTAAAATTAAAGTTTATATAAAAATAAAGATTATTCATTTCTTGGAAACTTTGTTTTGTTTGTGAATCTTTCAGGCCACAAAGTCCATTTTTTTGTGTGTGTACTAAAAGTATTGTCTGCTGGTTTTCTTTAGTTGTTAATGAATTTTGTCAATTTTGCTTGCATGTGATTCTTGACAGGACGGAGTTAGTGATGATGTAAAACTAAAGCCCGTTCAACAAAACCCTTGATTTTTAAGTTTTTTTGAGGCAGAGTTTCATCTAGTCAAGTCCGGCCTCAAACTGGCTGTGCAGTGAGGGTGATTTGAACCCATGATGTTCCTGCTTCCATTTGTCGAGAGCTGGGATTACAGGTGTGGGGCACCATACTTGGCTAGAAACTTTAAAAATTTTGAGTTCTGGTTGGTTTTTTTTGTGCTGTTGATAAGTAACAAGATATTCTCTCCATGTTGAGCAGCAATTAGGAGCCACCAGGCACAATGAAAGCAGAGGGCTCTGCGGCTTACTCAGGATAGTCAGTAGGTTAAGTGGGTTGAATTCAATCTCAATTCATAGCATTTTCAATTCATGATGGATTCACTGGGCTATAACAGCATCCTAAAACCAGAGGCATCTGTCCTTTTACTTTCTAGAAAGTCAAACCTTAGTCTCTCTCAAGATTTTAAATGTCTTTACTCTGTCTGTAAATATGGTCAATTCTATGTATAAATGGTTGTCCATTTCTTGTTGACAGCTGTTGACTTGGGATGTGTGCAACTTGAAACTAAAGGCATTCTAACTTGTGGAGGAAAGTAAATAGGAAGGCATAGTGTATGCCCGTACAGTAGACACAAGCTCATGCCCCTGTCCCAGTCTCTCCTTCAGGCCTCACCTACTCATCTTCAATAGTTGACCAAGCTGTCTCTTCCTCAAAGAAGCACTCTCTGACCAACCCTGATGCAGTGAACCTGGATGTTTTCCTTGTGCTCCTTAAAATCTGGATAGAAATAATTTAAAATTTAAATTCAAACTGAGACTGGATTCAGGATAGTGACCTGTCCTGATTAATAATTAATGCCAGAGACAGGCAAATGTTTTGTACAGAACAAGCACACAGTAGCTACTTTCTCAGCAGAACATTTTGCTGTGTACCGGAAATAGGAGCTTGAGAATAGACTCAGGAGAGTACTTTGCCCTGAGCACATCGTTCTTGGGCTCTAAAAGTGTAACAGCGATACACGTTCATAAGCAGTGTGGCGGGAGTGAACAGAGCTTGTCAGAGTTCCCTCTGACTGGCCTTTCTTCTTCCTCTATCTCAGCCTCTCTCTAGGAGATAGCAGACTATCTCACGGCAATCGGTTCTCAGGAGCCATTCTGGGACAGCCTTTCTTACTTCTCTACCAGCCTTTCTCTCCCACTTCGTACCTGTCCTCCCTCCACTCTAAGGTAGAGAGAGGAAGAAATGAAACAGTGGAGGAAGCTGGGCTTGGGGGACAAGCAGCCCTAGGATTCTGACTTGGGCTCTGTCCCTTTCTGGCCACCAACTCCGTCCGAGGCAGTTTGCTTCACATCTCTACACTTCAGGGTCTTGCTTCTACATCAACAGTTAGTTCTCAGAAGCACCCAGAAGGCTGTGTGCCTCCATTCCTGAATTCCTTTGTAGCCATCAGGTTATACTTGCCAGGAAGATATGGTTCAGCCCTTTGGGGTCCATCGTTTCTTCAGTCCTTCACTTCTCCCTCCACAATCTTTTGTTTTCTAGATGCACAGAACAATCTCTATTGTCTGAACATAAATACATAATAATTATACTTGTTTTGTTTTCCATCACAGTAGGAGTGCAGCTGACAGCTACTGTGTCAGTGGCCATGGAGCAAGCCAGGGGGAGACCACTGGAACACTGTAGAGAACACGGTTCCAGTCCTCTCAAGATGGCCTTCTGTGAATTAGCATGGAGTCCTGCTTTGTAAAAGCTGTGGCTGAATTAGAGCTGGGATGGTTTAGGTTAATAATTGGGAGGCTGAGCAGGAATAGGCACAGACAACATCTAGCAGGCCAGCCCACTCTCCTCATGGCTTGGTTGTACTTCTGTGATGTTGTGAACATGAGGAGCAGCCCAGAAGGCACGGTTTCCTTCTACAAGGTGACAGATGGCCAGATTGATGGCCCACCCAAGGCTGGTGAGCCTCCCTTTCTTGCCCGGATGCTCTGGAAGGCTGTGTGAGAGGTTGTGTGTTCAGACTGTCCTGTGCTTTGTCACCAGGTAGCAATACTGGGCTCTTTCATTCACGAGAGAACGGGGACAAATAGAAGGGTCTCAAGTTCTGGATTTGTGCCTAGCCCTGCTCTTGCCACACAGGAATGGCTTGGTCTGTATAAAGAAACTTAGCATCCAGAGATGCTAGGCTGGGGCGGGGAGCGGGGAGGGCAATAAACCATGAACTGTACATGCCCTGTTCATGAACACCACAGGGCAGCTTCCTTGTGCTTTCCTATCAAATCATTCTTTCTCTTTTCCGATTTGGGAGTCTTTGACATAAAGCAGCAGGCAGAATTCAAGGTGCAAGTTTACTGAGGAAGACAGAGAGTCTTAGGTTTAGAGAACCACAGAGAACATAGGCCAGTGTCTTTTCAAGTGTGGGTGCAGTGCCCTACGGAGGTTTCTCAGTTTGACCATCCTCACTTAGCTTCTCCTTTCCCTCCCAGCTCCCAGCCCCTGAGTAAATCTTTACTTAGGAAGCCACAGAGGAAAAAATAAAAGCATAGAAAATAAAGCGAATTGTCTATTCCACAGAAAGCCTTTCCCATCTGCTCAGGGCCTAGATGTGAAGGCACTGGGGATAGGGTAGGTGGGCCATCTGTGTTAATTGCCTCATGTCTTTGGGGGAATGGGAGGGAGATGAAGGGAAAGTTTGGACACAGGCCTAGATCCTAAGACAGAGGAGGTAAAGCGCCCTTCTACCAACCCTGGGGACTTGGAGAGGTGCTCAAACAAAGACGAACCCTTCTCATTTATAGTGTGACTGTCCAGTTGTGTGTGTATGTGTGTGTGTGTGTGTGTGTGTGTGTGTGTGTGTGGTCATCACGTCTATCCTCTCTATTGACACTGTCTGTCTGAACTTGCCTGGCTCTCTCACTCCGCTACTTTCCTCTTAGATGGAGGGAGGAGGTGGGCAGGCAGCTCATTGGGCAGCTCATGCCCCTCTAGCTTGACTTTGACAAGGTGGTTGGCCAGGGCAAACTCCTCGTCATCCAACATGCCATCCTTGTCAATGTCAGCTAGCTTCCAGATCTTCCCCCAGGACGCTGTTAGGCAACTTGGAGCACACCATCTTCTTTTTGGCATTGGCACCCGTGATCCTGCCATCCACTGGGGATAAGGTGTAGAAGATTTCATCATACATAGGCTTGTCCCGGGCCACCACCCACTCAGCATCATCAATGCCCTCCCCAGCTCCCTCTCCATAGCCATGCCCGAAGGGCCCTTGAAGGGTTCCCTCAAATGCTCTGCCCTTCACCATCTGGACAGGCTGCTGGGTCTCTTCCTGGTGCACCAGCACCATGAGCTGGACAACATCATGGGCCAGCATGTCATCGACCACTTCTAGCAGCTTGCTCTTCAGTGGTTGGAATTTGCTGAAGTCCTGGGCCTGCAGCTGGTCCTGCATCCTCTTCAGGTTTGGGAAGTCACCAGGGGAGATCTGGTATTCTCGCTCAATCCTGCCATAGATCTCAGCCAGGTTGTTCACCATCTCTTTTTGGTGTCCTTCCCAAACACTGAGGGCATCTCCCTCTTCAGGGAGCTGATGATATAGACATGGACCTTGTCCAGCGGGCTCTCTTGATGAGATCATTGAGCTTTCGAAGAGCAGCATTACAGGGTAGACTCTGAATGTGTCTGAACACGTCTTACTCTTCAACTTCAAAGAGCTTCCGGTTGTCAGGAATGAGGAGAAGGTGGGACCAGAAGGAGCCAGTGTAGACCCGGATCACCGTGTTCACCATCTTCCCCAGGGAGCACATGAGGGCCCCATACACCCGCATCAGCTGCTGGGTCTCAATCTGGCCAGCCTTGTTCAATACCACTCGCATCTTGTCCTCATGGTTCTCGAGAGCCTTGATGACTTCTGAGAACTCATCAGAGATGTCCAGCTTGTGGGCGTCAAAGAGCAGGATGATTCAGTCCACCCGCTCAGCAAACCATTCGAGGACAGCAGCATACCCTCAGCTGATCCCCTGCTTCTCACCAGAGAGGATCCCCGGTATGTCGATGACACTTGACACTTTCTAGAACAGCATTGGGCAGCTGGGCACACACAAACCTATTCAGGAAGGCATTGCCGAAGGCGTTGAGCTTTCTGAAGGGTTTCTTCGGATCCACCACCAGGGCGTTCCCAGGGATGATCCCCTCCACATCTCCCTGTATCACTGCTATGAAGGAAACAGTGGTTGACTCAGGTCCAATCCGCATGCCTGGAAAATCCTGTTCCAGCAGGTACCTGATGAAGGTGGTCTTTCCGGTAGAGTATTGGCCCACCAACAGGACCATGGGCTTGTTGTCGAAATCGGCATCCTCCAGGGCCGGCGAGTAGAACTCGTGGAAGCGGTAATACTCTTCCAGAGGCAGCAGCTTGGTCTTGTAGAGTTTCTTGAGCTCCTCGCTCACAGTCTGGAAGACCTCAGGGTCCTTCTTGCGGTGATCATCGGCGATCATCGGCGATCATCGTTACCCAGCCAGCTGAACATTGTGGCAACTGGGAGAAGGCTCCCGGGAGTGGCACCCGCCTAGCTCGAACCAGGCAACCACAGCGGCCATACTAGAGCCTAGGGCTCAGATACACGATGGCCAGGGCTGCCCCAGCTGCTGGATCCAGTCCAGCCCCAGCTTCATCCACAGCCGGGTTGGGGAAGAGGATGCTGCGGATCATGTCAGGAGAACTGCAACCTTGGAAATTAAAGACGAACCTTCTGGGAAGCCGAAGCGTGAGTTCTGGGTCTCCCCAGATAGGTAGCTAAAGGATGCTGGAGCTCCGCTGCTGCGGTGTCCAGTCAGCTGTCCGCCGCGTTTAAATGTTAGACCCTCCCTCCACAATCTCATTGTCTCTTCTATCCTCCAACCCGCTTTCCTCACTTCCTTTTTACTAGGTCAAAGAGTCCCATGACTAGGTAAGTCTCAGAAGACTTTTTAAAATAGTATCTTAAGTCTTTGCAAATTTGATAGAACAAATTTGAATCTTATTAATCCCCCCACCTCCTCCCAATTTCTCCCAGGCTCACCTCCTTCCTATCAGAAGTAGCTTAAAGACACCTTGAGTTCTTTGGTTGTTTAAGCTTTAAAGGACAGAAATCGGGTGTTTCCATGGCTCCTCCTGGACCTCTCAGTTACAAGAGTTAAGAGGCTTTGTTCACATTCACTCTGAGAACCAAGAAGAGGCTCCAAGGCAGACAGATGCTCCACATCCTGGACAGTCTCGCATCAGTCAGGTACATCTCAGAACCAAAATGCTCGTTCAGTGTTGTCTGTGAAATGAAAAGGACACATTTCTGTGTTTCTGATGCTTTCCTAAGGCAACAAGAACATGGAGGTTCAAACTGGTCAGTGAACTGCCCAAGCTTACCACACAGCTAGTTCTTATGAGCCAGAAACACAGCCCTACAACACAGCCCTATGGATATCTAGTTTGATTACGATCTTTCTATTCAAATGTATTTCTTTATTTTCTGATCATGTACAAACTTGTGAGTCATTTCTCTCCTTTCACCATGCTGGTTCCGGGAATTGAACTCGAGTCATCAGGCTTGGTAGCAAGCTCTCTTACTCGTGTAGCTCTCTCACTGGCCCAGTCTCAGCTCTTACCACATAGTACGAATGCCAACCTACACACAGTGATTCTTTGTATGAATATTTTGACAGCACACTTCATCAGTCCTGCCCTCCATGAACACGCTTTCCAATAGCACCACCCTACTTGGCTCCTATGATCTTCTCTAATGTGCCCTTTGACCTTGCTGTTGCACTGCACCAGAGAAGCTAAGTCTAATCCCCTTCTGGTTTCAATCTGGCTGCCAGCAGATGAGGCTGAGTTTGCTGCAGGACTCAGTGTCCTTGAGTTTAGTTGTTTCCGTATGTGAATGCTTGTCCATCCAGCTGGTGAGGCATGAAGGAGAGACTGGGACAACAGCATGAGTGTCCTGAGTTTCATCCCAGCATCAAAAACAAGGGAAGGGAGAGGATGAGGAGGAGAGAGGAGACAAAGAGGAAAAATGGAAGGGAGAGAAGGAGATCGTGGTAGTTTGAATATGCTTGGTTCATGGGAAGTGGCACTATTAGCAGGTGTGAGATTGCTGGAATAGGTGTGGCCTTGTTGGCCTTGTTGGAGGAAGTGTGTCACTGTGTAGGTGGGGTTTGAGGTCTGCTGGTGCTCAAGCTCTGCCCAGCATGGAGCTTCCTCCTGGCATACTTCAGATCAAGATGTAGTATAGTGCTCTTAGCTTCTACTTCAGCACCATGTCTGCCTGAACACTGCCATGCTTCCTGCCAGGATGATAATGAACTGAACCTCTAAAACTGTAAGCCAGCCCCAGTGAACTGTTTGCCTTTATAAGAGTTGCTTTGGTCACGGTGTCTCTTCACAGCAATAAAACCCCAAGACATAGACAGAGAAAAATGACACATTCTACTGTGTTCAAATTACTGCTATTACCATGAGTACTAAAGTCTGACGGCTCTAAGTAAGCCAGGTAATCTCATATTTCTTACCTGAAGCCACGAAACCAGCTTACAAGTAAGCCAATGCCAGTGTCTTCAGAGTTTTTGACATCTGCAGTCTAGATTCATAACCGAGACTTCCTATATATGTATATATACTTTTTAAAAAAATATGTGTGGTGGCTTGTTATGCTGGAGGAGGTAATCAGGGATATGCATGCATAAGAGTGATCCATTTCTTCAAGGATTCTACAGAAGCTAAAGGTAGGATACCATGAAGAGGTGTCTTGTTGAGCCTGGACAAATACCCAGGTGTCCCCTTCAAGTCTCTGCCCACTGTCTTTTCCAGGAGATGGGGGTAGGTGCTTCTAGTTGGACATATATAAATACATGTGCTGAACAGGGAGGACACTCATGGAGGCTGGGGACATGGAGGTTGGAACATGGCACTAGAGCTGTGGTCCAGATATTGAAGCAATATGTTCATATCTGAGAGAAGGTGTGGGGGTGGCATGCATGATGGAACCAGAAATGTTTAGCCTTCAGCACTGGGAGCTTCTGGTGCCAAGTGCCTTTGATTGCGGGGTATCTCATACCTGCTAATCATTCAACTTAAGCACAAGTGGTATGGGGTTTCCGGGCCTCCATTTTAGTATCTGAAAACTGGGAATAATGATGGTGCTTATCATCTAGGGCTTTTGTGGAGCATAAACAATTTGAAGCACACGTATCTCTCTGAATGGTATCAATTACACCGGTACTTCCTGTTATCAGGGTAGCCATAGGTAGTGCCCACCAACTGAGTAGAGCTCTCCCCAGAGACCTCTGTTTTGTAGTTCAGTCCTGGATCTGAAGTTCTCCAAAGGGAAGCAGTTAAGTCTTCTGGGTTCATCCCGCATTTTTATTCATTATAGGTAACTGTTTTCCTTAGCAATCAAGTGCCTTGGTTAGTGATCATGGAACCTTACCACAGTGGCTCTGCTCTCCCTGATGACACTTGCCCTTGCAGCAGCAGGAGCTAAAACAGACTTAATGAGACTACTTCTCTCTAGTTATTTTGTTGTTGTTCATTAATCTATTTTTCTTGATCACATTCAGGCTGGAGTGGCTCAATGGCCGACTGAGACAGCGACTCTCTGTGGGGGTGGTTGTGAAGGGGGATGAATTATAACAGGCTGATTGCCAGATGAGACTTCTGATATCTGGAATCTCAGGGCAGCCCACACTGGAGCTGAGAGTGACACTCAGCACTGGTGCCCAGGCACATGGCCACCTCACAGCTCACAGGCAGATCTTGGCCTCCCCACCGTTCTTCGGACTCCTGGCCGAGACTCCTACACTTTCTTGGAACCCCAGGTTCTCACGAGTTTCCAAAGTTCTGAAGGCCAGGGCTTCCAAGTTACCAAACGTGGTGTGGAGTTCCAGGTCAACTGTGTGATTTTTGGCTAATGACAGAGTCCTTCTGAGTCTTGGCTTCTTTATCTGCAAAATGAGGCTCCTAACATGGGCTTCACACAGAAGTCATAAAGTGCCGTGGCACCCGTAAATGGACTCAGCATAGCCGTGATTACATTCCATGCTTCGTGTTTGCGAGGGGAAGACTATGAACGTACGGTAGCTTCAGGCATCAGTCTCTGTTCTCGTCCATTCTCCTTGTCAAGCAAACATGCTTTCTTCCCATTGCACCTCTCCCCCTCACAGACGTTGTTTGCTCTGTTCTGTGAGTAGTTTAATACTTTCACATTTTAACACAAATGCTCTGAAAATGGCACTTATGCCCACGACCTAGAGGTACAGATAAATAATTGGATAGAAGAAATTTTTCCCCAAGTATTTTTTAACATCTACTCTGTGTATGTGTTTGTGTTGGGGCACACACATGTATACATGTGTGAAAACAAGCATACATGTGCCATGCTGTGCCTGTGGAGGTCAGAGAACAGGGTCTCTTATTTTATTTTGCCAGAGGAGAAACCAGGATAGCTAGCATGTGAGTTCCAGGAAGTCTCTTGCCTCTGCTTTCCTTGTTTCCATAGATACACTGAAATTACAGACACGTGCTGCTGTGCCGGGGTTTATGTGGGTTCTGGGGATTTGAACTCAGTGCTTCGTGCTTGCAAGGCAAAATGTTTTACCTGCAGAACTGTCTCCCAACCCACCCTTCACTCTTACATAATATCATAGTCAGTTGGGTATTCAAACCACCATTCTGTATTACCTTGAAAGAACTGCATCTGGCAAGTTCAGGTTATTCCTACTAGATAGACATGGGAGAGATTTGCAGAGGAGTCAGACAGGTGAGGAATGAAGCATGCGTCCCGCCCTCTCAGGAAAGAAAAAGAATGACAGGTCAGGATGCTCATTCAGAGAATGGTAGAAACCCAACCAATCTCATCTTGCTTCTCCTTGGGCTACAGTGAATCACGTGACGACAGTGCACCAATAGCTGGGGCGAATGGGTATTCTAAGATCATTGCAGGCTGGCAGCACAGAAGAATTCAGTTCCTTCGTTCACAAAGTCGTCCAGTCTGTTTCCTGGACACTCATACCCCGGTGAGGATGAGAGTTCGTGGTCTTCTAAGCATGGGCCATTACTCATGTACTTCTGAATGCTCTGAGCACGGCTGGAGAGATGGCTCGGTGGTTGAGAGAGCTTTCGGGGAGTGGGGAGGCTCGGAGTCACCTGTGATTCCAGCTCCAGAGGATTCGATGCCTCTTGGCCTCTTGGCCTCTGTGGGTACTATGCTCGCTCACATGCACAGATACATGGACATACATATATACACATAATTTTAAAAATCAACAGCAACAAATGATCGGAGTGCTGGGCACCCACGGGAAGGTGCCCAATTCTGATCTGTCCATCTATTCATCACGACGCACTTCCTCAGTCCGGCCTCTTTGTACTCAAATCTACCTCAGGCATCATTTTGAAGGCTACGTGGCCGAGGCCATAAATCTGTGCCCTTGTTTAGTGTGGCATGTCCTCTGCCTCTAATCCAATCTCCCTCCGTGTGTTCTTGGTGCTCGCTCATTCAGTTTGACAGCCATTTAATAAACCTATTTGCTTTCCCCTGACATGAGGCAGAAGTGGTGGGTGTTGAAGAGCTGTGAGGCCCTGGTGGACAATGAAACCCTTTCCCACTCAACACTCTTCCAGCTCAGTACAGATAAATTGTGGAGAACTGGAAATTAACCCACGCTATCTTCTTTTCTTAAGGAAAAAAAAAATTCGTTGCAGACGCAAGAAGCAGAGCATGCGCTGTAAGTGAGGGATGATGGGAGAAATCACATTTTCTGGCTCCGAGGGCAGGGGTGAGACCAGATCAGGGGCCTGGGAGCCTTTTCTCAATCTTGCTTTTATCACTTCAAAACAGAAGGTCTTCAAGGAGTGCCCTTTATGACGGATTCTGTCTTCAAAACCATGAGAGAAACAATGTCTTTTCTTAAGCCCAGTGGCTAGAAGTCAGGCAGTCTCTGAGGCTCCAGAGTCCGCAGTCAAGATGCAGGATCAGGTAGCAGAGACTGCATGTGCTCCACAGTCAGCAGCCCCAAGTGGGATTTAGCGTGCGGCTCACAGACTTTATCGCCTCAGGTCATTCCCCTTGGTTCTCTGCATCTTGCTTGCTTTATAAGTGGGGCTGTAACTCGCCTCACTGATTGTCAGTAGAAGAGATAGAAAGACGAACAGTGGACTTTTGGGTATGCGATGATTGTCTGACAAGTCTTAGCTAGTGTTGTTTATCCATAGGAATCACAAGCATTGTCTGTTTCCAAATAACCAGATAGCCCAGTGTTTTGTGTG
The DNA here is from genome assembly GCF_011064425.1 of Rattus rattus. Lineage (NCBI taxonomy): Eukaryota > Metazoa > Chordata > Mammalia > Rodentia > Muridae > Rattus > Rattus rattus. The sequence continues at coordinate 20,822,356 of NC_046161.1, read as the reverse complement.
AAAGAAATGTTTTCTTTGGGTTTTCGTTGTTGTTATTGTTGTTGTTTGTTTTTGTTTGTTTGTTTGGTTTTTATGGCCTGCATCATTAGCCTACAACTTATTTCCTCTGTCTTCACACTTGACGCCAGGGTACAACATAATTTCTCACATTCCCTTGAATGTCCCTTTAAGCAAAAACCAAAAGACACACAAGGCAGATCTGGGTTATTTTGAACAGGAAGGAAGTTTGTATTGTTGGGCTGAACAGTGCAATCTTCCCTGTAGGGCAAGTAGGTCCAGCAGATCAGAGTCAGGGTCAGGGTCTTGGGACCGCAGTTACATTGGCTGAACAATTACTCTAAACAGACAAGACGGGCGAGCTGGCAGATATGAAGCCACGTTGTTTATGAGGGATGATGATCCAGGCTGGGGAGTGGAGGTGGAGTGTGGCATCCAAGGGCGAGGGCTCCACCATCCATCTCTTAAGTCTGTGCCCCCACCTACACATCTGCAAACAGTCCCTGTCAGGCGTTGGGAGGTCCAGGACCTCTGCAATCAGGCTGTGTGGGGCTTTCTCCTTTGTTATCCATCACAGCCTGTAGGAGGATGGTGTGGGAATGGGGAAGAGTCAGAGTGAAGACACACATTGCCTCACTATTTCACCATCTCTGCATTTCACTAAGCAAAAGGGCCCAGCAGTTTTATAATTATTGTAGAGATCCATTTGCAGGCAGGCGACACTGGAGTTATGTAGGACTTTGAGCTTCTCCAAATTATCTACTTTATATCCTACCACAATCTTCATGGTTCTTTTTATTCCAAACTAGAGTTCTTGCCTTGAAGTTGGAGGTTTGCTAGTATGAGGAGTGGACCCACTCTGAAGCCCCATTGCTGCCTTGAAAGACTTTAGTCTTTATCACCAGCCCGTGACACCTCAGGGAGATACTGGAAGATTTCGGTGGTTGGACCTAGTAGAAGGATGTTAGGTCAGTGGAGATGGAGCTGAGAATAGGACCCTGGGTCTCTCCTGCCCCTCTACTCTTCTACCCCCTTCTCTCCCTCTCTCCTCATCTCCTTTCTTCTTCTCCACCTCATCTCTTTCTCCCGCTCCTTCCTGGTTGCCATAAGGTTAGCAGCTCTGCTCCACTACATGCTCCCTTCCTACAGGTGGGTCTCCGTACAAGGGAGCCAAGTCACTCTGGGTCAAAACTCTGAAACTGCGAGCCAATAAAAACCTTCCTTCTTTAAAGCTGTTTGTCTCAGGCGTTTAGTCACAGCAACTGAAAGCAGACTATTACAACTATCCTTTGAGTTCTATACCTGTATCTTTTATACAGTCTATTGTTAATGTTATATACATGCACGCATATCTTTGGGGGACTATGTGCACATGAATGCAGGTACCCACAAAAGCCAGCGGTGTCAGGACACCCAGATCTGGAGTTACACGTGGTTGCGAGCAGGACGACATAAGAACTGGTTATCAGAGCTGGGGTGTTTTGTGAGAGCAGCACATGTTCTTATCCACTGAGCCATCTCTCCAGCCCCTCCTATACATTCTTCATACTGTCTCCCCTTCAGCTACAATTAATTTCCTCAACACTGCCTCCATATTTTGCCTTGACTTGGTGAGGAGCATCCTGAGCCAATCGCTATCTTTCCTCAGTGGGTCTTTACACACAGCAACAACCACTCAGGGCCAACGTCCTTGCAGTCAGGATTTCCTTCAGTTCATTTAAATGAATCGTAAATGTCCCAGACACATCTGTCACAAGTACACAAGTACACATGACACGGCTACACCCTACAGCCGTGGACTAGTCACACTCTCCATCCGTCTACAGATGAGTCTTCATGCCAACCTGTGGGCACCCATTTTTCTCCAAAATTCCATTTAAAATCCCATGATCTGGAACCACTTCTGGTTCTATTTTCTGGGGAAAAATATATGCAGAAAGTTTCTTATACATGCTCTGAATGGTACACATGGGAAGGGACAAAGGCAGGACTGGGAAGAGAGAGAATCTGCCTCACATGGGACCATGGGTGACACTTCGGAGCTTTGGAGATAGTGAAGCCACTGAGACTCTCAGTGAAGCATGAGACTTGGGCTCTCCGTAAGGAGCATCATTGATCTTTTGTAAGAAAAGGGATCAAACAGAAGAGTTCCTTGCAGTCAGAGGCAGGGCCCAGTGGGGAGAGCAGATGTGGGCTGTCTTGGCTGATGGTCCCAGTAGGTAGAGCTAGGATATGTTAGTCTAGAAGTGACAGGGACCCATGTTAATCCAGTGTATTCTATAGCCAACATCCCACCCAAGACCAACAGCATTTCCACCTCTCCAGACAGTTTTTCTGGCCCTTCAGCCTCCGACACCATGACCAAGAGAAAACTATCATTTTAATCCTGTAACTAGAGATTATTTTCACAAGTTCTACAACTTTATGTAAATAGAAGCACACACAAAAAGTCATTTGTGTATGGCATACACACTTTCTAGATTCAGTTATATTTTTGTGTATATAAGGGTTGATTTAAGCTGTTGGAATCATTCTATATATTGCTGTACCACAAACTGTCCTTCCATTCACAACCAGTGTAAGCACTAGCAACATCCCCACAGCGCCACATGCTCTACCCCCACAGACGAATCTTCCCTTTTGTCTTGTTGTCCACACATTTATCTCCAAAGCTGATAAACAATCCAATTGTTTTGGGCTCATTGCTGTGACACTTGTGAACATTGTAGAATGAGTCTTGCTATGGACACATATTTTCATTTTCTTCAGATAAATACATAGACGCAGACTTTGTGAGCCATGAGGTAGTTGTTTCCTCAAAAGTTAACAGTTGCCCCAAGTGATTATACCATTTTCTCTTTTATTGTTGTTGTTGTTGTTGTTGTTGTTGTTGTCAATTTAGCACAAACTAATATCATCTGGGAAGAGGACACTTCAATTGAGAAAATGCCTTCCTCTTACTAGCGTGGGGCAAGCCTGTTGGGGGCATTTTCTTGAGTAAAGGTTGATTTGAGAGGCCCCAGACCACTGTGGACAGTGCCATCCCTGGGCAGGTCGTCTTAGGTTACCTGGTAGGCAGTGTAAGAAAGCAGAGAGCAAGTCATGGAGAACAAGTCAGTAAGCAGCATTCCTCCCTTAGTTCCTGCCTCCAGGTTCCTGCTCTGCTTGAGTTCCTGCCCTGACTTCCCTGGGTGATGGAGTGTGAAGAGGAAGGAAGCCAAACAGGCTCCCCCACGTCACTTTCCATCACAGTGCTTTGCCACAGCAGTAGGACACACACTCAGACACGCTGCTACCTGAAATATAGGCAACTTCTGCTTTTCTGCATTCATTAGACATACTTTTAACACAGTCTTTGTGATTGTAGCCAGATGTGCTCATCACGCATATTTATAGATTACTTATGTGTCTAGAGGGTGGATGCTAAGGCCTTTATCTAATTTTATTCTGGTTTATGTTCTTATTGTGACTTGAATGGATTATTTATTTGATCTGATGTGTCTTCTGTACCTATGCACGTTAGAATGCTTTTCTCACCCTTTGGTTCTTTCGTTTTCCTAAGAGTAACTTTAAGTGAGTAAAAACATTAACTCTGTTGAACTGCAATTTGTCTCCTTCTTCTTTTCCTTTCTCATTCCTTCTCTTTTTCTCCTCCTCCTCTTCCTCCTTCTTTTTCTATATTTAGTGGTCTTTGTGTCTTACAGAAATTTTGCCCCCAGCTAGTGGCAAAGATGCACTTTTTTTCTCCCAAGAGCTTTACTGGATCACTTTGCTCCATCACGCTGAGTATCACACACTGATGTTTAGACACAAGAAACCTTTAGTATATGTGCACAGGCTATGGAGAATGCAGGCGACGGGAGGAGCAGGGAGCTGAGGCCAGCAGAAGCGAAGTGGGTGACGTCCATGTCTCCCATGTGCCTGGGGAACTGCCTTCTCTCTGCTGTGAGCTCAGAGTGGCTCTTCTCCATTAAGGAAGGCCAGCGCTGCCTTTTAAAAAGGGACCTGCAAATGGAATTCACACAGTGCCACGACCCTTGGAGTATAGTGTGGCAGAGTGCGGTGGACTCCCTCCCCAGTGCACAGCACCAGCGCACAGCTGAGAACTTGCCTCCCCTGCCCCTTCCCACAGCAACCAGCACACCCTCAGCCCGTCTTTCTCAGGGTTTGTACATGCCGGACTGAGCCCTACAAGGACACTGTGTCTGACTCCTGCACATCCTTCTGTTGTCCCTCTCTCTGGCCTCACCCTTTCTGGCCTGAGAACACCAGGGAAAGAGGTGATACTTTCCATAGCGCTCTATGGTCCAAGATCCACAGTGCCCTGAATAAAGGTTCTCTTGGAGTTTATACGCGAAGGCCAGAGTACAGCGATGAAGGTGTGTCCCCGGGAAACCAGCTCATTGTCAGCTATGACCAGAGTCACATGATCTGAAAGCATCTATCAGAGACTGGCTAGCAATCTTCCAAGGGCCTCATGGAAAAGTGTTCTGTTGATGCATAGTGAGGCCTGAAGGACGGCTTTGCCAGGTGACCGAAAAGAGCCCCTCCTGGGCCTGAGTGACAGAGAAGCTGAAACCATGAACACAGATCTGATGGTGGACGAAGAGGTACCTGTGAGGACTTGTGAAAATGTGAGACATCTGAGGCATCTGAGACATGCGAGGTCATGTGAGAACATACAAAACATGTGAGAACATACAAGACGTGCCTCTACCCTAGGTACATTCCTTTTATCTGTGCCTGTAAGCATGGGGTTCTTTGATGTTGTCACCAAACAAATCTCACTGAGAGAGAGAGGTTGGGGGAGAAGAATGAGGGGAGACAGTGTGGACAAGCAAAATGAGGTCCAGTCAAGTTGAGGAGGAGGTTACAGTCATTGTCCGATCTCCTTTTCGCAGCACTGTCACTCTGGGAGGTGAGCAAAGAGTCGAGCCTCGGTCTGTGAAGAAGGCAGCTGTGTTTTCAGCGAACTGCAGGGCCCGGGGTGAGCATCGGCTCCCACATCAGCAGTTGCCAGTTGGTTTTGTTTCACTTTTAAGACCGAGCCCTATAAACACTTACTTTGGTGAGTGCGGCCAAGCAGCAAGAGAGCAGAGGAATTCACAGATGGTTCTGAAGATGGCTTCTCTGAGATGACTGAGGCTGAGATCACTGCACACTCCCCAGCAGATGCAGGAACCCCTGCAATGTTGTCCCTTAAAGTGCTTTTCGTAAGAGCCAGTGATTGAGAGGGCGACATCCTGATAAAGGCATCAGGCATAGAGAGCATCTTCATGCCCACAGAGCAGCAACCCCAGATTGAGCTGAGGGAACACACTATGGCTGCCGCACTGACCTTCACACCAAGTTCGAATGAAGCCAGTTCAGCATGAGCAAACCACAGGGATGAGGCCAGTGAGGTTAACTGCTGCACGCGACACACACACACACACACACACACACACACACACACACACACACACACAGAGAGAGAGAGAGAGAGAGAGAGAGACAGAGAGAGAGAGAGAGAGACAGAGAGACAGAGAGAGAGAGAGAGAGAGAGACAGAGAGAGAGAGAGAGAGGCGGAGTACACGCTCTCCTTGAGAACAAAGGACAGATGAGAAAGACCCAGCAACAGGTATTTATGAGAATTAGCCATTCCCAAAACCAGGGCCGCAGCTGAGGGGCAGAATGCTTACCTGATATGCACAAGGCTTTAGGTTTAATCCTCAGACCTGACCAAAAAACAACAACAAAAAACAAACAAACAAACCCTCCACAGGAACGATGTGCAAAGGAGAACAGAGTTATGGTTACTTTCACGGTATTTTATGTATTTAGCATGGAGGAAACTGAGGAAAGGCCTCAAGCAGAAAGTAAAAGACAGCAAAGACCTGTAACAGAATCTTCTGTCATGTGAGAGAAACAGTGAGCTGCAGAAACCTAGGAAACCCTAGTCCCTCATTTAGCAGATGAGGAAGATGCGCCACAGAGGTCTGTAGGAGGCTGATTCCTGCCCCTCTCGCTGTTAAAGGACAGCAATATTTGGTATAGCTCTGACTGCCGTGGGACAAACAACCACTGTGAATAAACCTGTAAAATGTACATAGCATGCTCAAGGGGTCTGGGTGAAGCCTGGGGGAGCTAGGAGCCCATATGTTTTTAAAGATTTATTTATTATATATAAGTACACTGTAGCTGTCTTCAGACAGAAGAGGGCATCAGATCTCATTACAGATGGTTGTAAGCCACCATGTGGGTGCTGGGATTTGAACTCAGGACCTCTGGAAGAGCAGTCAGTGCTCTTCACCACTGAGCCACCTCTCCAGTCTGGGAACTTATGTTCTTACACAGTGTTAATACTGTTGGAAAGCCTGTGTCCTACTTAACTCTGTGAGCTCAGAGTGTGGTTACCGTTAGCAACATCTGTGTCACAAGAAGCATTTCAGCAATGCTGAACCTTGGATACAAGTGGTAGCTCACTGTGATAAGCAGCCAAGTCTCCAGGTAATGCACGTACACAGGAGAGTTTCAGAAACCCTGCTCCAGCACAGCACAGCCATGGATTCGAAAGAAAGAATGCCCAAGGCTCACTGGCTGTGACTTAACATTGGAGGTGACTACCATATTGATTTTGAGTGTGCAATTTATATTTGCATCTTCTTGCTGCTGCACTGAACAGGAAGAATTAATTTTACCCAGAACTCTAAAATCATGGATCTCCCTGACCTCCTGTAGCTACTGATGTCTTTAAGAATTCCTGGGGGTGTGGCTGTATCCTTTCTCTCTCTGTGTCCATCCTCCTTGGGCCTTGCCTGCATCTCTCTCACCCTTACCTTTCTTTTACATGGACCCTAATTTAGGAATTACCTGGCACATCCAAGGTGATCTTGTCCTGGAATTTTTCAGTGCATCTGCATGACCCGTTTTGCAAAGAAGGTCTAGGTATTTGTCCGTGTTTGGGGAACCATCATTGAATCCCTCCAACATTACACTTGTTGTTAGTGGACCTGTCTCTGGGAAGAGAAAGGACTGGATGCCAATTGTTATAGATGAGGGTCTCCATAGTTACTTTCAATTGTTTGTTTGATAAGGTCTTTGTGGGAAGATGGAGGAGAAAGAGAAGAGAAGAGAGGAAGGAAGGGGAGGAAAGTTAGGGAGAAGAGGGGAGGGAATGGGAGAGGAGAGACTATGCTCTGGCCCTCAGTGGACACCCACTCCCCCTCACTATTCTCTGGCAATGAGATTAAGACATCACTACCATTAGAAGTTGGTCTCAAATCTCCTTTCTGTCAGCAAAGCATTCTCGTCCTGCCCTCTCTATCTGGGGCCCCTCTTCCTTCCAGTTCCCCATGTCTTAGGAGCTGTTCTAAGTGAAGACCCACCATGACTGGCTGCTGGAAGCTCCCGTCTTCCCTCCCACTCTATCCCAGGCATGAGAGCCTGGCTTGTCAGGATGTCTGCACATGGGTCACTGTGCTAATTAAGAGCATTATCATGTCGCCAAGAACATGAACCCGGGAAAAGGCCTCTGCTAAGTGTCTCAGACAGCAGCATGCTGCAGAACTCTGCCATCTGCCTCACAGCATGCCTGGCCTTGGTGCAAAGAGGACCTGAAAGTTATGGTACTGCCCCTGGTGTTGAACAGAGGGCTGGCATTTCTGCTGAAGATCTGACAAACTATAGTCAACAGATGGCATATGTCTACATGATAACATATATACGTTTTGGGGTCATTTTAAGTGTTTCATTGGTATATTAAGTTCATGCCCACTGTTGTGGACCATTACCACCCTCTGCCTCCAGAATCTTCTTATGCTAACAAATACTCCAAGCATATTAAACTCCCACTCCTTCCCCTCTCCATAGGCCCTGGAAGCCATCATTCAACTTTCTGACTCCGTGAGTTTGACTACTTTAAGCACCTCACTTAAGTGGAGTCCCACGATGTTTGTCCCTTTGTGCCTGGTTTATTTCACTTAGCACAATGTTCTCAAATTTCATGTATGCATCCCTACGTGTTGGAGCGTCCATCTTTAAGGCTGTATGGTATTCTACTGTGTACATCTTTTACATCTTGTCTGTGCATTTCCTTACTTATTTATTGACAGAGTTCGGATTGCTTGGTTTACCTACAGATATGTACCGGCCTCTGCCTCCCATGTGCTGGGGTTAAAGATACACCTTACCTGACCCAAGATTCCATGGATTTTCAGTGATAATTGTTTAATTTCTGAAATCACTTTGGCAAGAGGAAGGGAAACTCTCTAAGCCAATACCTACGGAGAGTGACTAGGGAAAGGCAAAATAAACAAGTCACCTTGGTCTTTCACAGTTTTCCAAGAGGAGAAGACTAAGAGGGGCAGGAAGTTCATGGCTTCTTCTACCCAAATAATCCTCACCATCTGAGGGCAAGAACTGGGCTTGCTGCTTAGATTTGATTCTAAACAAGGAATCACCCCTGGAGGTCTGCAAAGTGCTCTGAGGCAAGTTCTTGAAAGTTTCACTGGTGAATGCAGGTCCTGGGAATGACTCCAGGACACAGCCGTGGGGGAACCCTGGTTTGTGTGTGTGAGTGAAATTGAGAGACTGGAACTACTTCTGTGGACGCTGAAATTTACTTCTAGTAAACCATTGTTTACACTATTATTAAAAACCAGTGTATTTTGAAAATCTTGGGTAGCTGCATTTCTAGTTGGTTTGATGGTGGCTGCAGAGGACTTTATTATGGAAGATTATGAGATCGCTTTCATTTAAGAAGAAACAAAATTTCCTAATGGATAATTTCTACTTCTTGGTTTTATTGGCAAAAAAAATTGGGAAAGGAAGGCTTGTAAATGCTAGGACACATAGTATAACTCAAGTAATGGGGCTCTCTAGGGGTTCATCAGCCACATTCCATCGTGGTGAGAGAGAGACCTGGGGCTAGTGTTGCACCACCAGGAAGAGCAGGTGACATCCTCATGGTCAGTGTCAGTGCTCATCCAAGGCTATTGAGTCACAGACAGATGGTCCCCGGGAACACTTAACAGTGTCTTACTATCCCCATGAGCCCAACTCCACACTGCAGAGCACAGTGTTGGGAATGCACAGCCAGAGGAGTGCTGGCAGTGTGGTCCAGTCTCTGCTAGGACTTAGCTCCCTAGAATGTTGTAAAACATTCTTTGTTCTGTTTCCTCTCCCATAGCATAACATACTTACGTGCACCGCCCTCTCCAGCCAGGCCTGGTTATTACTCTGAATGAATCACATTCGCCAAGGTCTTGGCATCTCCCACCAGCACAGAAGTCCCTAACAACACTTCCAGCACGGTTTTGACAAGTAAAACCTCTGATGTCAGAAAGTGATTTTTGAGGCACCCTTTGTGGCAGCCTGTCCCCAAAGTTTAAACGGGTTCATGGGTTCTCCAAGCAATGGGATGAGTATTTCAGCTGAGCCCCAAAGTATCAGTAGAAAAACAATTCTGCCCGGAAGTCCAAGGGACAATAGCACTGACATCTGAAGCCATGGCCAGGCCTTCTGCTGTCCACCTTCAGTGTCAGCCAAGCGAGCAAGGCACCATGTGCATGGAGCTCTGCATACAGAGTGAGGAGTTGGTGGTCGTGCCTAGGGTTGTCTTGAGGTATCCGGTTCCAAAGCAAAGGAAACTGGGCAGGACAGTAAACTAGTGCTGGGTACCTCCTCTCCAGATCAACAAATCTTTGTTTCTTCCGGGAGTGGTAGGGGGTAGAATGGCATTGCCACCTCGTGTGTCTCTCCAGAGTCTAAGTGTCTCAGGATACATGGCATCCATGAAGAAGTGCCAACTCTCCAAAGGCAAGGAATGGGAGAGTTGCCTCTAATGGCAAACAATGCTCACACTTGAGAGCGCTACTCCTTGTGCCTGGTTGGGGGATTAGATGAACCCCTGTCCTTTGTGTTCTCCATGTCCCACCCTCCTGATCCATTTCTCCATGTAGTAAGTGCTTCAGTCAACTCTCAGGCCACTGCTGTTTCCCACGAACTGTGGTGATAGTGATGAGCATCCTGGCCCCTACTCACTGTCCACTCCCTGCATGCCTGACGGCAATGTGGACATTACCTCACTCAAATGCATGTGTTAGATGCAAACTGCTTTCCATAGCGTGGTTCTGAGAAACCTGGCAATATTACAAAGTAAGTGACAACAGTCAGCATGTGCTTCCAAGCACTGGCAATAGTTCGATGTGTCACCTAGAAAACTCCATCCGAGGGTGGGAGTGAGCTTTCAGGTGACATAAAATATCCTCATCTAAGTCTCAGAACTGCCCAACTCACACCACCCCATCCCCACCAGCGACCTCTCACCAAAGCTTTGTTCTAGCTCCACACCCTGCTAAAGTTTGCTCGCAGGGGCGGTGGGCACACCCAAACAGTGCAAAACCCTGAAGCAGAATGAAACAGACAATCAACTGAACATCCAGCTTTGTCTCCTGCTCTAGCTGTGGGACGGGGCCTGGGTATGTGGCTTAACTCCGGAAACTGTCATAAGAACCATTCGCTAAGACAGTCTACACCTTCGATGGCCAATGAGATGGTAAATATCCAGTCTCTGTGTTTGCTGTGTTTCAGTCCTCGGTTCTCATGGTTACTCTTGAACACACAGTTACTTGTTCGAACAAGAAGAGGATAATGGACCTTTTAAATCTGACTTGCAGCCCTCGGCCAACCTCCTGTGTGAGCAGTTCATCAGCAGAGTGGACCCTCTCCATCAGTTCCTTCCAGAGTGCAGAGATAAAGTAGGTTTTCAGGGCCCTGGAACAGGAGCCCACCTTCTGGCCCAGCTCACTCAGGTTTGGACAATGGTGGGAATGCACGTAGGGAAACATCAAGACATCAGCAGTTAGGTCCACAGCCTGGTTTCTATTCCAATGCTTGCTGACACTGGCCTCCCTCAGTGGTGCTCTGTGGCAGCCAGTCCTGTTGCCATAGCCTTCCTGCCCCGAAGACTCAGACAGAACGTTCCCCACAGCTGAGACCCAGCGAGACTCTCATTCTTTTACCATGAGGTCTGCCCTGTCCACTTGCTTTGGAGTTAGCGAGAAGTTCCTGGTCTGCCTGAGGAGGGTTTGGTGTTTTCACAAGAAAAGAAGGAAGGAAGGAAGGAAGGAAGGAAGGAAGGAAGGAAGGAAGGAAGGAAGGAAGGAAGAAAGAAAGAAACAAAGAAAGAAAGAAAGAAAGAAAGAAAGAAAGAAAGAAAGAAAGAAAGAAAGAAAGAAAGAAAAAGAATTGTTAATAAAGCTTTCAAGGATCCTGAAGAAGTCCTATGGGAAGTTAATTGGAAAGCCATTTGCTCCTTTAATGACCTCCGCCTACCTCCGGCCCCAGCCTTATCCAGAGCAGCCACCCTATCTGTAAATGGCGACCATGGAAAATGTACACTGGCGACTTGGTGTGAAAGATAGGCAAGGCTCCTAAAAATCTTCTCGGGCGCTTATCACCTTCTTCTGGCTCCACAGCAGGCTCAGGCTCGGGACTGGAGGAAACAGCCTGTCTGTGAGCCTAGACAGGGTCTCATCAACAACTGATAAGGCCTCTGTGAACAAGCAGGCCCTACAGACCAACTTGCCTCTCGTTCGCTCTGGGACTAAACACCAGATGCGTTTGTAGGAAACACACAGGGCCCATGGCCTCAAGGCAAGTCCACAGCATTAGATGGGTCTGAGTGGCCATGCCCCACCTTGGGAAAGAAAAACAACTGGAAGCTACTTCCCAGCTCAGGACACACATGAACGCAGGCCAAATGAGCAGCTCCTATGCTGACAAAGTCATCGCGAAAACGTCTGATCTAGTCAAGCTCAAAATAACCAGGATCTTCCTCCGTCATCTCCACGATGGGATGGATTTGAAAACTATAACTCTTATATCCCAAGGCTTATGGTCCTTATAAATGGAACCCTGTCGTTTAAAGGAAAGCAGGAAGCATGGAGAAGAAATCAGATTTTATTGCTCGACTCTGCGTCCTGACTAATAAACTGTTAGATAAATTGGTTTCCCAAGGAACATGCAATTTAAAAAATATTTTCCCTGACCATTTCTTAGTGAACAGGAGAACTCTTAGAAAGAAGACTCCAGTAGAACAATATATAAGCATCCCACTATTTCATCAAAAAAATAATAAAGACAATGTTTATAGCAGCAAGCACAGTTATGCTGATTCCTATTTAGTGTGCTGAATTCAGTTAACAAATGTGCACTTTGGATGACACAAAAAAGGTTAGCTTACGTATTGAGAACTGTGATGTCAGTCAGAGACAGGAGCTAGGATCAAACTCCAGATTTATAGTCACAGGGAAAGCCTGAAGTGCAGTGGGGAAGTGTGTGTGTGTGTGTGTGTGTGTGTGTGTGTGTGTGTGTGTGTGTGTGTGTGTGTGTGTGTCTGTGTGTCTGTGTCTGTGTGTGTGTCTGTGTGTCTGTGTGTCTGTGTTGTTTGTAAAAAGACAGAGAGGGTGGAGGAAGGGAGAGAAAAGATTGAGAGAGAGGAAGAGAGAGAGAGCGAGAGAGAGATCAGGCATAGGAGCTGAGCAGCTTTGAGTGACAGATGGGCTGGTTTGACCAGGCCAAGCATGAGCAGAAGCCAGAGTAGAATAGATCAGGCTATTGGTTAGAACTCCTTTGGTTAGGTTGCACTGCAAGATATAATGGAGATCATGAGGGGCAGGAAGACAGACACCAGATGGAAAGGCCTTTGCTGTAGGGCTGAGGACCTGGACTCTTGTTATACAGCAGTGGAGAGTATCGAACACTGGAAATATTGGAAGAGCCAGCCCAGGGAGCTGGGAAGCAGCAGAGGACATAGGCAGAGTCAGTACTCACAAGAGGCCCTGGCTGTGTGGGTTGAATCTCTGAGAAACTAAACATACACCCTTCTCTCTGAAGAAACAAAGGTGCTATGTCACACTTCACATTCTTCCCCAGCCAAGTTCCTCTGCTTCAGCCTTGGGTTTCTATAACTAAGGTGAAAGTGGTCTTCCTATTTTGAATCCTGACCGAAATATGTGGGAGAGAATGGGACAATGGCTTAAAGGGTGGAAGAGACGAGATACAAGAAGAGGGAACTATCAATTTTTATGATTTTATGTTCCGAAATAAATAAGCCCATCGTGCAATATTTGGGACCCAGAATTAAATAGAAGAAACGAGTCACATGTTTTCACAAGCAACTGATACCCATATTTCCATGCCTGTTCTTCGTTACTTGTGTGCTCCGTGTTTCTGTGTGTGCATAGTTTAGGTCTAGGGCAAGGATGCTAAGATCCTATTATTGTTTAATTGCATTGTGTATATTTAAACTTAGCAGACACTTAGAGCGACAGACGACCTGAGTGACCAAAGTCATTGCTTTACAACTTTGTTTTCCACTTTGTCACAGTTTACATTGCAGATTGCATATATCTGGCCAGGAATTAAAGCAACCTCTTAATGGCTACATAACATTCTCCTAGGCAGAGTTGCCATTCTTTACTCGAGCAAGTTAGAAATATATTTCTAAGGGAGCTGTGACAAAAATCTCTTACGTTTAAAAATGTAGTTATGACAATGCCCTTGAAGAAAAATACTAGAAGTGATCTTTTCTAGATTAAAGGTTGTGCACATTTTAATGTTTTGTATTTGCTATTCGTCAAGTATACATGTATACAATGTACTTTGATAATATCTAACCTTGGTTCACCTCCCACTTTCCCTAAGACCCCTAGAATACCACATACTCCCACCTTTGTGCCCTTTCTTGGTTTCTTTCTTTGTTTCTCTTTCTCTATTTCTCTCTCTCTCCCTCCCTCTTTCCCTTCCTCCCTTTCTTTTTTTTTTTTTCAAATGTAGCTAAGTTGAATTAATTAAGCCTGAGCACAGAGGCCAGGTGAGCATCTTTTAAGACTTTGATGTCTCCCAGCCCTTCAAGGTTCAATTTGCAAGAGATGAACATCTGAGTGGCCAACACAACGGCACAGGAGAAGTTACCTTTCTCATCATTGCAGCTTATCTTGTAGGTAAAACATTACTGCATACATATTCTCATTTCTTGATTGTCAGGTAACCTTGAATTAATTGCCTTTAATTTTAGACTTTAGCTACTTTTTGGACAGAGGTAGGTTCGCTTGCTGTCTTAGACAAAAGGTCTGACAGGCAAGTGAAAATGGAAACCTGACGTCTGGTGTGGACTGTGTCCTGGCTTGCAGATGACTGTCAGCTTGCTGTGACCACATTCACCAGAAAGAACAGCAAATGCTTCCTTCCCTGTCTTCTTAGGAGAGCCTGAGCCCTGTCCTGAAGGCTGCACTCTCAGGATCCATTTTCCTCTGACCCAAAGATCTGTCACATTGGACACTTAGGGTTCAGCCTACGGATTTAGGTAATACAAACATTTAGTTCACAGCCCCACTTCACATACTTTCACATTCTGATCCTCTTTAGAGAGCTGTAGGCACTAAGAACGTTAAAGATTATAGTTGTTTTCAGTTTGTTACTTTGGGGATAATTTTTCCTGCTTCATTTTTCTTTCTTTCTTTTGTGCTACATAGTTCTAAATGTTCATGTAGTAATTAATTTGTTTCTTTAGGATTCCTTTATGACATATGAAAGAAAAAGACCTTGTCCACCCTAATATTTAAAGTTATATTCAAGTATTTCATCTACATTTTAGAGCAGTTTACATCCCAAAGTCAACTGAAAGCTATTTTGGTTAGAATCTTTTGTACTTTAGCTTCATCCTTTGTACCAGATGAATCCACTGTGCCTGCCTCAATATAATTTATCGAACAACCTATTTCTGGTCCAGTGCTTTCAATGTCACTTTTTGTCAGAGTTTTTGTCTTTGTGATTTTTATCTTGACATTCCATCCCAGCGACAGGATATCAAGCTGTCTCACGGACTGTAACTTTATGCAGCTTCTTAGCTGGGTGGACCCCCTCCCACTGTTCCTCTTACATGATCTTAATTACTATCCTTTTCTGGTACCTCCTCATTATTTTTTTTTAATAATTTTCATGCGGATCTCCAAAAATAATGCCATTAAGACTGTTTCACATTGTCTTAGTTAGTGCTCTATTGCTGTGAGAAGACAACATGATCAAGGCAAGGCAACTTATTAAAAAAAAAGAGGTGGGGGAGAAAAGTAGCTGAGAGCCTCCATGTCATTCACAAGCCAGAGCAGAGAGCAATGACACTAGGCCTGGCTGTGGTCTTTTGAAACTCAAAGTCCGCCCACAGTGACACCCCTCCTCCAACAAGGTCTTAGTCCTTCCTAAATGGACCACAAGCTGGGAACCATTCAAGTGTATGAACCTATCAGAATTCCTCTCATTCAAACTACCAGGCACATTAATAAATAAAATAAAGATTTTGCCTCCCTGTAGTAGAGAGTTCCATGTAAGAACATGGTTGGTATGTCCAGGGACTTGAATTCAAAGTCTTGCTTTTATGTCTCTTCATAAAGTTTTGAAGTTTATTATACACAGGCACGCCTCAATTCTTATTCACACTATTCCTATATATTTCTTACTTAGCTTGCCAAACTTCCCCTCATTCTACTGTCTAAGTCATGATTGGTGGTGTATAAGAAAGCTATTGGCCTGTTTCCATGGTATCTTCAGATTCTGTTAGTGATTTCAATAGGTTCTCAGTAAGTCCATCTGGAAAGGATGGTTGTGTGTAGCTTAAGCCTGTGTTCTCAGAACATTCTACTGTCTACCCAAAGATGAAAATCATTATTTGAAGTGAAAATGAGGCCATGGTGCTGTAAGGTCATTGTAGGCAAAACCGCTATCAGGGCCCATAGACAATGTCCTGTCTGTCTGGGAAGACCCCAGCTTCAGATTCTTTTGTTACACTTTGTGATTTTCTTTTTTTTTTTATTAGGTTCTTATACATTTGGAGTGTTATTCCCTTTACGTTCCATCCCCCCCCCTCCCCTTCCTTGGGTGTTCCCTCCCAACCCCTTTCCCCTCTCCCCAAGTCTAGTTCATAGGGTTCAGTCTTAGTGTACCAGCATGTCCAGGATATTCATTGCAACCCTGGGTCAGACTCCATCCTGTATAGTCTTTGGGTTCTCCTGGAAGCATTCTCTTGAGCCCTTCAAGCTCTTCAGTTCTTTTCTCTGATTCCTTCAACAGGGTCCTGTTCTCAGTTCAGTGGTTTCCTGAAGGTATTCTGGCTGTGTCTCTCAGGAGCCTGCATTCAATTTTGATCATCCGAAAATCTAGGGTAATTCAAGCATTTGGGCTAATAGCCAAAATGAGTACATACCATGTATGTCTTTTCTGCTCACTCAGGATGATAGTTTCAGTTCCAACCATTTGCCCTCATTTAATTTCATTTGTTTTTGATGGCTGAGAATATTCCATTGTGTAGATGTACCACATTTTCTATCCATTCCTCTGTTGAAGGGCCCTTTCCATTCTGGCTATTACAAACATGTCCTGTCTTTTTATATGTTGGGGGCATCTTTTGGGTATATGCCCAAGAAGACCCCAGGCAGTTCAATGTCCAATTTTCTGAGGAACCTCCAGACTGATTTCCAGAATGGTTGTACTCTTTGGAGGAGTGTTCCCCTTTCTCCACATCCTCGCCAGCATTTGCTGTCACCTGAGTTTTGATTTGCCATTCTCACTGGTGTGGTTTTTGTTTTGATTTTACCTTTTCCTTATGACTTTGTTGAACATTTCTTTAGGTTCTCAGCCATTCGGCATTCCTCAGCTTTTCTCTTTTAGCTTTTTTTTTAAATTTGTCTCCCTACCAACCAAATATGCCTCTATCTGTTGGTGCAATGCCTGTCCTTTGCCTTACAGAAGCTTTGCAGTTTTAATCCCATTTGTAATCTTAGAGCATAAGCCATGGGTGTTTTGTTCAGGTGCCCATGTGTTCCAAATGCTTCCTAGTTTTCTTCTATTAGTTTGAGTATCTGGTTTGATGTGGAGGTCCTTGATCCACTTGGACTTAAGCTTTGTACAGGGTGATAAGCATGGATCGATCTGCATTCTTCTACATGTTGACCTCCAGCAGCACCATTTGCTGAAAATGTTCCATTGGATGGTTTTGGCCTTTGTCAAAAAATCAAGTGCCCATCGAGGGTCTTCAATTCTGTTCCATTATCTGTCATAGAAAATACCACCAAATTGCATGGTGGTGCATGCCTCTCCCAGTAATAACAGAAAGATCTTACTAGTCCTGCCTGAATGTGAGTTCAAGTTCAGCCTGGGAAACCTCGAGAATGATTAATAGATAATGAGTACTCTTAACCACTACAGTGCTGAAGTGAAATGCTGCCCATGAACTGAACTGCATGGAAACATGAGTGCTGGGGGTGGTGAGGTCAACGTTAATGAACCAGTGATACACATTACACCGGGCATCCCTAAGTGGAAGACAGACAGTAGGTTGTGCTAAGCAGTTAATAAAATGTGTGAGCAAACTCTCATGGGAACCTGCTTTCCCTGCTCCTTGGAGCAAGGCTCAGGTTTTTCCCAGGCAGTAGTTGGAGCAACTTTACAGGATTCAACTCTGTTGAATAAAGAGAATCAAGCATATAACACGCAAATTCAGACTAGATTTTAAGCAATGTTATTACCAACAGTGTCTTCATTTCACTTGGCATGGGGAACTCTAGAAGACTTCAACCTCAGGCTTCAGCTACTTCTCTGGCTTCTCTTTCTTCACTTCATCTTCCCCACTATTCTCTAGTCCAGGCCTTGGGGATTTCTCTAGAAACCCACAAGCAAACTCATTTGATCCTCTATTTCATGGGGAACCCATGTGCTATGGTTCTCATATCATGTGAAGCTTTGCATAAGACAAGAAAGGTTGTACCTTGGCAAGCATGTCTGCTAGTTTGGGACTTACTTCTTTTGTTTGCCTACAACACATCCATGCAGGATATGTTTCTAATGTTTATGGAATGAATCAGCTACTGGCATTGTAGGCACAATTACATTTGGGGTTGACTGGACATGAACTGCAAAGCAAAGCTTAGACTTTGTCCTCTATGTTGGGAAGAACTACAGACTCCTAATACAGCAATACCGATTTTTAAGGAGATTGATAAAAACCATGGAGGTGAGTTAGAGAAGTCTCAACTCCTTTTATGCTCTGGCTAGGCTGCTGGTGAAGGCTGGCTTTTTTGAACCGGTCTTGTCAACTAGCTAAATCTTGACAGTTCCAAAGCAGAATCCCTCTGTAATCATCAAGTCCCTCATGTCGACAATAGAAAAACTTGAGCAGGACTCTAATCTGTTGCACAGACATGACCTCACAGGGCCTCAGATACAGGCCTCATTTTATGTTCAATGATTTTTTTTTCCCTTTCTTGTCTTGCCATATGAGAAATCTGCTCTCGAAATGCACGGGACAGAAACTGTCTGCTACTTCGTATTAGTGTTAACTGCTGAGAGACCTGGGAAAACATGATTACAACCATTGTGCAAAGGAAAACATTGGATCTGAGACCAGTAAATGGAGCAGCTTGGACTGTGCTAACTGCTTTCATATATATATATATATATATATATATATATATATATATATATATATATATATGAGACTGCTAAAAGTTGATCAGAAAACTTGTCTCCAGAAATGTTTTGAATAAAAAAGTGCATCTCCATATGTGTTCAATCCATGCTCTCCTGCCCTTGAAGTTTTGTTGGTTGTTTCCTGCTGAGTGTTTCAAAGCCTCCAGTTCTGAGGCACACGCTAGCCAGATCAGTCTGGAGCTCATGGCTACTGTAGCCATGCTTTCTAGCCTAAGAACTGTGCAAGACAATAAAGAAGAGGCCTCTGGGCTTTCCTACATTTTTAATCTTTCTTGAGTGCAAAACACACACTTAAACAACAACAAGACAACCTTGTTTATCAATTCTTAATTTGAAATCAAATCTTTGGTGATTCTGGCTGGGGGAAGTAAACTCCTGGGGTGGGGTGAGGGTAATGGTGACTGAGGAGAGTAGGGGTGTGAATAGGCTACAGCGATGTGTACAGAGACGTCATGATGAGCCCCACTTTTGGTTGGCTTAAAGTAAGAACATCTAAGAGTAAAATAACATGTATTATGAAGATTTCCTGCCATTAGAACCACACACTTTAGTGTTTTAGGGTTCTAACCAGATATTTCTAGAAATATACCTTAGGAAGACTCTGTGAGAGCTGTTATAATCAAATACATAAGAGTTTGCTAATCAGACTGGGAGTTCACGAGGGAGAAGAGTTGATAACTCTGAACTGATTTAAGAATGAGTACCCTGTCAGCATTATAATAAAGAAACTATGAGTTGATAATAGAAGACCTTGGAGATCTTCAGCCATGAATAATCTGAGGTAAGATACTAGTTTTGGCAACAGCTGCTGTTATCCTACCCTGATAAATGTTTGTAAGGATTTCAAACATCCCTTACCGTCTTTCTGGGATGATTGTGCTATGTGAACACTTAATTTTGGTGAATTTCTCAATAAGACTGCGCGGGAGGAGGTGGGCATGACTAGCGAAATCAGTAATAGGCGCGCATTTGCAATAAATGCTTTTGCTTCCAGCTCCACTTTTTACGAAATCCTAACACCAGAGGCAAAGTTCTGGTTCAAAAAATTAGGTTGTCTTATAGATCTGTCTTTAACATTTCCTGAGTTCCAAATAAATTAAGGAAGCCCACAGAAGAAGAAACGGAAGGTAAAATCATGGCGTACTTTCTTCCTCTACAGACTCAGAACCACTCAGAAAAATTGGGCATCTGCAGTAGTGCGGTGGTCGCTCACGCCTTTCATCACAGCACCAAGGAGGCAGAGGCAGGCAGGTCTCTGAGTTCGAGGTCAGCCTGATCTACAGAGCGAGTTTCAGGACAGCCAGGGCTACACAGAGAAACCCTGTCTTGAAAAACAGAACAAATGAGTGAAGGACAGAGAGAGAGAGAGAGAGAGAGAGAGAGAGAGAGAGAGAGAGAGAGAGAGAGAGAGAGAGAAATGAGAATGAATTAGGCATCTGATTTTCCTCCCAAGATTGAACACATCTGCCAGTCAACCTCTCTGATCTTGGTAACATCTTCCTACAGTCAAAGAGCTAACACCGTTGATCCGCTGGACGGAGAGATTATGCAGACACATTGATTTCATTGCGCATGGGCTCTTTAAGCAGCACGAGAAGCTGTTGCCGCTGAGCAAGCACAGGGGAAAAGTTGTAGCCAGGAGGACCCTGCTAGTCCACAAAATCTATCAGTTTGCATTCTAGAAAGGTGGAGGGGTCAGAAGGAGCCTTATTTGAACACCCAGGAATTGGTTGCAGACTATGGGTGTGAATTAGCCTACAGCTATAGACCTGAAAAGAGGATTAGGTTATTCCATAAGTAATGTGAGAGCAAAGCCAGTGGTACTTAGCTTTTCTTACCAGTCATTGATTAAACAAGTGCCTATTAAATTATCGTATGGTCACGAGGGGTAGTGGTAGATGCTTTAACCCAGCCCTTGGGAGTCAGAGACAAAAAGACCTCTGAGTTTGAGGCAAGCCTGGTCTACATAGTGAGTTTCAGGACAACCAGGACTTCACAGAGAAACCCTGCCTTGAAAAACAAAAATCAACAAACACTGTTTTATGTTGTGCTAGGCTGTGCTAAGTGAAAACAAGAAAACCAATGTAAATTTGCTTTAAGTACTGAAAAACAGTGGAGAGAGAACAGTGTAACAAAGACAGTCTAAATGTGTAAACCTAGGAGGTCGGTATCTACTGCAAAAATTAAGATAAAATTTTATAAACCAGTTGACATATTCAGAAGAGTGCAGATAAAAAACAAAGTCGATAGATTAGGGCCGAAGCACCTAAATTCAGGAGTCTAAGATGAGACAGAAGGTCTGGGACCAAGAAGGCATCAGGTTGCAGAGAATCAAAGAGAGAAAGGACAGACAGAAGTCGGTCTGCATACAGAATGGGAAAGATGGACCAGCACCGCAGGATGGCATTTACAAGGAAGAGGCCGGGGATAGCAGACAGCCCGAGCCTTTATCTGACTGACCCAGAGATTAAAAGAACTCACTGGACTCCAAATAAAAATGACTGAAAACTGACTCACACTTGTAAACATGGTTTCAGGCTCTGAATTACAACGCCTGTGGATTCCAGCTCAGGATGGAAACTACATCTCCTATTATGGAGCAAAACCCAGATCTGACAACAATTATTTCGTATACTAGGATTTAAATAATAATAAACTCTCACCTACCTATTCTCTTAAGGGAAAACCTTCTAGTCAAAGAAACTTTATACAAACTTAAGATGTCTTTCATGTATGCCCAACAAAGAAAACTTTTCAGATCGGTAAGACTTAAAAGAAATCTTGCGGGTTGGGGGTAGAGCGCTTGCCTAGCAAGCGCAAGGCCCTGGGTTCGGTCCCCAGCTCCGAAAGAAAGGAAAGAAAAAAAAAAAAAAGAAATCTTGCATGTGCATTTGGTAGAAAGAATAATAGTTTAACCATCTTTTAAGAGTTGAAAGAAAACTAGGTGGTTGATTACTGAGATATGATGGAAAAATCAGAATTAAAAAAACAACCAACTAGCGAGTTGGGTTAGAATGGCTCAATAGTTAAGAGTGTTTGCTCTTCTTGCAGAGAATTCTGAGAAAGTACTTGGTGGTTCACAACCACCAGTAACTTCAGCTCTGTGGAATCTGATGCCCTTTCTGGCCTCTGTGGGTACCAGTCACACACATGATACACATACTTGCAGGTTAAATACTCATACACATATAACAGTAAAGAAAATCTTTTCAGAAAGAAAAGAACATCACAATAATCCCATCAATAAAATGGTCACATTCCTGGAAAACCACAGCTACCAAACCCATCCACCAATAAATCATCTGATTATCTTTAGTCTAATGTATCATTTAAATCTTGCCCTCAAATAGTTCCATGTCCCTGTGGTTTCGCTTATAAATTCTATCATTTGAAAATGAAAAAGAATTAGTTTGTACAATTTCTTTAAAAAGATAAAGAGACACTTCCAAAGTTATCTCATACTGCTAGCACTCACTAGACCCCAAGCTGGACAAAGGTAAAAAATGAAAATTAAAGACATAGATTCCTCAAGAAAAGGGATTAAAAAGCCTCAGCTAAACATTAGCAAACTAACTGAATAAATGAATAAAAGGACAAATACAGCAAGTGGGGGTTATGCCCGAAATACAAGACAAGTTTAGCGTGTAAGTATCAATTCATTCTTTTATATAAACATCATGAAGAATAAAAGTTACAAGGTCATAATTGACTGGTACAGTAAAAAGACTTGTGAAATTGACACAGTAAAGCTCATGGCCTAAAAAGGAAGTTAACAAGAGTGTAAGACACAAATCAACACATAAAAATCAGTGGCATTTCTCTTTATTAGCAAGTAACAATTGGAAACTTCAAGAAAAAAAAACATTTACCATTTTAATAGCTCAAAAGGAGAGCGAAACACCTAACAAAGAAGCTGACGGACCATGGCAGGGCAGGATTTTCTATGTGTTGACACTCTTATGTAATGTCCTGAGCTCTAAACAAGGGAGCTATGGTACGAGATGCACATGAATTCAACAATCCACAATCAAGATTCCCATTCTCATTATGGTCTCTAGACCCATAGGTTTAACTTGGTTGCAACTGAAATCTCACTGAGACTTGTGTCAGCACAGAAGCCTGGCTCTAAGATTTATGGGACAGGGCAATGATCTAGAACTGCAAAAACAATTGGGAGAAAAGGAGAGAAAAAAAATTCTTCGTGGGCAGAGCCATTTGGATAGTCTTGTTAGTAAATGTTTCAAAACAATTGAACACCCGTATGAAAAGGAAACAACAGCCCTGCTTTCCCACAATATACAAACATGGATTCCTCCAGTCATAGACTCACATGTGAAGTCACGTAAGCAAGAAGCAAGAAGCACAGAAGAAAATCTGTGTGACCTTGAGTTAGAATGTTTTTTTTTTTTTTTTTTTTTTTTGCGAGGTTAATAGCATATTACAGAAAAAGGTATTTTAGTCTATGCGGATGCACAGGTGCCTGGGTGTGTTATGTGCAACACGTGTGTACAGGTGCCCACATAGGTCACAGGGCGTGAGGTCTCCTAGATCCGGAGTTCCAGGTGTTTGTGAGCCACCTGATAGAGTTCAGGGACCAGACCTGGATTTTCTGCAAGATAAGCAACTGCTTGTAAGTATCAAGCCACCTCTGTAGCCCTCAGGGGAAAAAACAATTAGAAACTTGTACTCTAAAAAGATTAGTAGGATTAAAACTGATACTTAAAAATCATGGTTCTGACAAAGAGCTTATTTCTAGAATATATATTTTTAAGAACCTGCAAAATCCATCAGCAAGAAAACATATGTTCAATGGTTTAGATGTTCCAAAGAATAGATACAAAAGCACTCGCTAAAATATTTGGAATCACTAATCATTAGGAAAATGCAAATTAGAATCATAGTGATACTTTTAAACACCTGTTAGATTAGTGAATTAAAACTAAATAAAAATAAATTAATGCCAGGAAGAATGCAAGATAACAACAGTCCTCCTTCATCGATATTTGCAAAGCAAGGGGTGGGGCTGCTTGGGATATAGGGCATCGGAAATTGCAACATTGACTGTTTACCCCACAGAAATGCAAACTCTGAGCATCCAAAACCTGATCATGGGTGGATATAGGAGCTGTGTCCATACGAGCCCCAAACTGGAAAGGAACATCTTCAATGAACGGACAGGCAAGCAATGGATGCCGTATGTATTTTTAACTATTCAACAATAAAGGGTATTGAAACCAGGAAGACGTACATGCAGCATCATGGGAAAATCTCAGATGAAAATGCCGAGCTGAAGAAACTGTTCCCAAAGCATTACATGGGACATGGATCCAAAGACAAACATCACAGGAATGCAGAAAATCAGTGGTCACTAGGAGTTAGGAAAGGATTAGATGGTATGGCAGCGCCATATCAGGCTGTAGTGATGTTGTCACATTAACCAACAGCAAAGAGTTCATTTCCACAGTACTTCTTAACTACTTAAATGTTAAAATAGAAAATTTTAGATGCTATGCACGGAAATTAAATAAAAAGATATTACCCTCATTTAATCTATAATATAGGATGTTTGACTAGTACTAAATCTCTAAGATGTAACAAAAAAACCCCTGGAAATTGCTAAAAAAAATGTATGTGGTAAGATCTATAATTCATTTCCAATAAACTGTAATAGATAGAAATGCAATTATTTTACCTATTTGCAGACTTCCTAAGAAGTAGCAAATATCCACTTGTAATAGGTACCAAACATTCTCCCTAACAATGACTAAGAGGTGCATCTCTCAAGTTAGGAACAGGCTAGAATACTCATTTTAATCAGTATTATTAATATGTTACTCTAAATCCCAGTCTGTTAAAGGTTGGATCTCTCAAAGCAGATCTTGAAGCAGCACTTTGGCACGAGATGTTTGAAAAGTCAGTCAATGTGATGCTGGTAAGGCATGGGAAACAGGAGATCGAAAGGAGCATAGCCCAGCTGTTGACTTGTTCCCAAGGGGCTTGGCTAACCTATGGTAGGCCTGGAGCAAGTCTTGTCCACTGAGTGCCTGCCCTGAGCTAACATGGCTTCCACCGACCGACCTTCTTTCCCACTTTGTTCCTATGTCCACTTCAGGCTGCTCCGGAAGGCTTTCTGTCAGGCAGCTGGTTTCCTGCAGCTGAGGCCAGCCTTACAAGAGGCTGCTCAAAGCCAGGCCCTGGACGGCACATTTCTGAATCATGCTTTCAAGGTAAACGTTCACATAGTAAATAGGTACTTGCATAAACATCTTGGAATGTGTAGACGAAGTATTCCGTGGTTTACCAGACCCTGCTCTGCAGAATAGCCAGCATGAGAAGAGAAAGGAGTAACAATCAGAAACTTTGAGAAAACTAAAAGTTATCATTATTTTCAAGATACGATCGTCTTTTAGAAAAGCCCAAGGAATTAACTACTCCATTATTAGGGTTCCAGCAAATGGATAATTATTAATCAAATTGAGCTGAACCTGAATCAACTTATGGTAAGTAGTTCTAAAAGCTTAAAGTCCATTTTCTAAGAGGGCTCAAGATTAAGATTCGAGGTTGTCTTACCAGATTTTTTTTTAAAATAACTTATTGAATTTGTTCTTTGACAGCTTCATACATACATATAGAATTTTTGTTTACTGCAACCCACACCTTCTCTAATCCCCATACTCCATTACCCCCTTCAGCCCATTATTTATTACCTTTCCCCCTATTTATTACTCCCCTACCCTCCATGTAAGTATCTTTCCAACACTCACATCTTGTCTTCTGTCTTGCTTTGAGTCTTGTTGATTCTGATCAGGGTGGTCAATGTGGCCATGAGACTGGAGCTGTCTGCTGGAACCTGATGGGCTCCTTAATGAGCAGAATGCAGAAGACAACGTGTGCCCCTCCATAGTCCATAAGAAACCAATAGTTCAGCTGGGATCTCTGAGTGACAACTGTCCTCCCCAGTCATAGGCAGGCCCACCGCAGGTAGCCACAGCAGCTATGGGACCATGATAGCGTTGACTGTGACCCAGCCACAAAGAACAGACTACACCTTTAAGTTCTGCTTTAATTATTAGAATCAGTATTAAAAACAAAACAAAACAAAACCAAATCAAAACAAAACAAAAGCCAAAAACAGGACCCAAGATGAACCTAAGACCTGTGTTCTGCAGATCATAATTTCACAAAACTGGTTGGAATTCCATCATTCTCTTCTATTATTCCTAACCCTTGGAACTCTGAAATATCTGCCACACATGTGAAAGCCATGAACATCCCAGTTCATTACCAAGAAGTGGGTGAAGGAGCCTCTACTGTGCCAATGGGTTTCTTAGAGGACAGGTGTCAGCATGACTTGAACAAAATCTAAAGGCCAGGTTGTGTTTGTTCAAAACGTTTAAGAAGTAGAGGACCATGAAGCAGCAGTGAACTGTAGGGATTTAACTCACAGACGTAAAGCCCTGCTGTAGACCAGTTAAGCTTTCTCTGCTATTTCTCTCCACTACTCCCCACACCACCACCATTGCCTCTTACAACCACTGCGTCTCCATCTGTTCTCATGCGGTACAGCCACCTTCCAAAGACACTTGGAATTTTGAATGAAGTACTTCGAGAAAAACCAATGAGTAGATAAGGGATGAGTTCTAATAGTGGAATTTAGAAAGAGCCAATGGAATTTCCTTTCCTTTTTTTTTTTTTTTAAATTCTACACATTTTCAAGGTTAAATGTAATCCATTCTGTGAAAGCTTTTTCTTTCTTCATTAAACTGAACACTGGGATTAAACGGGCCTCCTATTTGAACCTGCAAATGATCTGGCTCCCTGACGTTACCCTGACAACCCACACAGAGCAGACTATGCAGCGAGAAGCACATACATATCACATGCTATCATCAGGGCTGTAGGCTGACACCGCAAAAAGAATAGCTCTTTTCTTGGAGGTTATAAGACATCAACAGAGACCTGTTTTGGTGTTGGGGTAGTGTCTTCACACTCCAAGAGTTTGTATGTCCCAAAAAACCTAAGTAACCTGACATGTGACAGTATCACATGAGTTACTGAAAGTGGAAGTGGTAAATTCAGTCGGTAAGGAGTTATAGTGAAGAATTTCTTATGATAGCAATCAAATGGTTTACTAACGTAATATATATTCAACCTTATTAGCACATAAATGGTAGAATAGTTTGTTACTTTTGAAGAGCAAAAATGTAGCAATTTAGTTAAAAACATATAGTTAGGAAAGGCTTCGCTAAAACTCTAATATACTCTAAACATTGAAATTGCACAAACTACTGATACTTCAAAAACAATAAAGTCTGAATTTAACATTTTTTTCCAAATAAGGGTTAAAAGGGAGAAATGCATGAACCATTAATGAAAAGAAAATAACTTTAACCTCCAATGTATTGTTTTAAAATAATACGGAATCCACTAAATTGACCAAATTCAACTTTGTGATGAGTTCCTAATATTTTTATTTGTGCTCGTAGTTGTCACAGGCTGTGCAGGCTGACTGACTCTAGGAAGGCTGGCTAGAGCTGTCAGGAGAACAGAAGACTGGGAAGCCATGTCTGGTGTCCATTCCTAGTCCTTCATCCAGACCTGTGTACGTGAGACAAAGCAATGACACCCTCCAGCCATCCTCTTTCTGTCTTTCCTGATGGTTAAGGCTGTGGGGAAGACCGGAAGTGACTTCATAATGGAATTGTTTTGTCAATTACTTCTTAATGGAGTGAATTGTGAAGAGTAGGTAGACTCAAGCTGAGTGGCTCAGACCTGGACTGCACAGAGCAGGCTAGAGCCAGTTCTGTCTGAGCACCCTGTACGTGAAGAGGCTCGCAGCAAGATCGGAAGATTGGAGGAAGTGACAAGCAACTGGAAGTCTCCATTGGGACAACTCTAGAGAAAAGGCTTTGAACTTGATCCCAAGTGTGGTGGGAACCATTTCAATGATGGAGAGCTTGGGTGAAAGACAGTGACAAAAGGCGATTTTCCAGCTCGATATGATGTCTTTTTAAATGAGTATAGGGACGTGTAAGTTTTTTTACTTCTTCACGATAATTCCTTAGGACTTGGTTCACATAACCTCACAGTTGACTGAACATTCCCCTTTGACCTCTTCCTCCTCTGGGACCAACTTAGGTTTAATTGAAGCTTTTTGTCTCTATCTCTGCTTTGACAGCTGGAGATTAGCAAGGGCTCGGCTAATTAGTATTTAACTGCTCACTAATGTTCCCTTAGGTTTGTTGATCACAGTCTCGTTTAAGACCGATGCGGTCTTCAAAATCTGGAAAAGGGATGCAGCCTCAAAATTGATTTGATTTCTGGAAAGAATTAAGGCAAAATAGCCACATCTCTATTAACATTTTAGTCACATTCCACAGCAAAAAAAAAAAAAAGATATTTTGAATTGGAAATCTGTCACAGTTGTCTTCAGAGTCTGGGGAATCACCTGAGTTCTTAGAGGTCTCTCTTTAAAGTAGACCACTAGGGACATTCCCTCTGTGTTGCAAGTGGCTTAGGAGACAGACAAGAAGGGAAGTCCTGGTACTCTGTAGTCACTCTCTGAAGATCACCATAAGTATCTAAAGCTAGATTGCCCAGTCTGCCGTCAGATAGTCATTCAATACATTTATTTCATTTTTATTACTCCCCTTCTCCTTTCTGGCCAAGTCGTCAACTAAAGGTGAGAGGAAAGACTGGAATATTCTGGTCCTAAAGAAGATGGGCTTGTGCAGCCAAGACTGGCATGTAAACACTCGCCATAAGCCCTATCTTCATGAAGCTCTGCACAGAGCACTGGAGGCACAGGGAGAGCAAAGCCGTCACCATCCAGGAGTCTTCTAAAGAACATGCAGGATGAGCCGGGGTTTCCCAATGGAAAAGCAAGGCAGGGGTTTCTAAAAAGGGAGACTAGTATAAAACAAAACTCTGAAACTCAAAAGTAGGCAACAGACTAACGGACATTTTACGTGAGTCAGATGTCTAGATGTTACAGGTTTAGACAGTTAAGAATTTTACAGTGATAAAGTTGAGACACCCAGGTTCAGAATCCCAAACTGATTCTATCTGTTTTCTGAAATTTAGGGACCTCATCTGAAACGGGAACAGCCTATCAACACACTAGCACAGTGTCTTATGTATGAGAAGTGCTCGACTCTTTTTATAAATTAAACTAACTTAAATCCTCTCTCCCAAGGGGGAAGGAGTCCGGCCTGGTGCCGGCATTCAGAAACTCTACAATCTCCGCTGTTCTAGAAGATGGGCCCTGTTTTCAGGCTTTCCTCGGAGCCAGGGTTGAGGTCCTTGGGTATTATTGCACTTGATCTGTGATCAGAAAGAAAGAACAAAGGGAATGAGAATCGCCCAGTAAAGTTTAAACCCAAACAGCTTTGCCAGAGGCCCCGCCTCCACCACCCTTCCGGTCTGGCCACACCCACTATTTACCGCCACAAATCACTGCGGGAAGCAGGCGAAGCCAAGCCTTTTAGGGGGACTCTACTTCTATATCAGACAAACCAAGGTTACTAAGAAAGAAAAGGATGGATACTTAAGGAAACAGCCAGAGTGTTTAACAAATTGGTTTTGTGTCATCCTTATAAACACGAACAGGTGACTTTTGCTAAACCCACTACAATACATGCGCCCAGTGGGTAACTAAAGAGGGACAGAAGCTTGATATCTGTGATCTCATTCTGACTTGTCCTTTTGGAGATAGTCGCTCTTATAGTCAGTCATCTTGGATTCTAGAAACAACAGGTTTGCTGGATCAATAGCTCGTGGCAAGAGTTGAAACTTCTCCTAGATAGCAAGGAGTGTCGTATTGTGACAAGCCCCTCCTGAACAATCCTGAGATAATGACAACTGGGTCATAGCTTTTCCAAGACTACTTGGCTGTGCTTCTGGACCCCCTTCCCTATGTTGTACTGGAACTTATAGAACACCTCCCCCAAGTCCCTGGGAACCTAGGCTGTGTCCTCTTCACACGGGCAAGCATGTGCACAGGCGCACAAAGTCCTTCTAAGCTAAGAAGCTCTCCTTCACTCTCAAAGAACCCACATTAGGCCAGAAGTCTGATTACACAGGTCTCAAGAGGACACAGACGGGCAGCTCACGACATCCAGTAATTCCAGCTCTAGGGGATCTGACACTTTACTGGTCTCTGTGGGCCAAACACACAAATCGTCTTTATTTTTATTTTTTAAACGGAGTTTAAACACAGCATATAAACCCAACAATCCCATTGGCATACAAAAGAAGCCTTCTGGAACATTCTAAGGAGATGTACTACAGAGTGAGTTTCGAAGGGGGTGCACGGGTCATACAGTTCCTTATGAATGTTGAAAGAGATAGTCTTCCATGACTCACTCTCCCCTAGGTCAACAAATGAGCATAGCCGGCAGCCCAGAAGCTCTGTGTTCCCACAGTAATTATGATTCCCTCCTCTTCTAACCTGACTGTGGACACCATAGACTAACTTCAGCCATGAACTTAACATACACAGAACCGTAACATGCAAAACGCACACACCTGTCTTGTTTTGCTCAATATCATGCTTCCCCGTGGTGTGGCACGTAGCAGTGGTGCCTTCACAGTCAGTACTATACAACTACACAAAATTTTTATTGCAGAAATGCACAAGTTATTTACTAGTCTACCAGTGGGCATCTGACTTATTTCCATTTTAATATAATCATAAAGTACAAATAATACCACATTGTCTGTTTTGGCGCTTAGCAGGGTAATTCCTCCAACTCTGTCTTCCTCAAACTTGTCTCCCCTTTAGATCTTTTACATTTTGAAATTAACTAATCAGTTTCCACAAAGAATTCTGGAATTCTGGAATTGTGGAATTCTGCCTGGGATTTCATTAATTCTGTGGGACAGTTGGGTGAAGAGCTCGCACCTTAGTCTTATTTCAGTGTGAAATGCATGTCCATGGCATGTTTCTCCTACGTGGATCTTGAGGTTCTGCCAAGATACCACAGCTTCATGGGTGAGGACACTGAACTGGATACAACTCTGGCGGTGTTGTGACGTTTATTCTTTGGCTGATTTTACAGTATGGACGCTGTGCTTGGCTCCATATTAGACTGTTTCATCCAATAGTTTATACACAGTCTATTGTGGTTCCTTCTGAGAAGACAGAAGCAGTCGACAGCAGCCATCCAAAGCATTTAGCTTCTTATTTTTCATTACTCTCGAGAAACGTTTTTTTTAAATGGCGAGAATTTGGGTCTATTTTCCAATCCCAAGGGGGGAAATATCTATTCCTAATCACGATTAGATATGCATTTCTGATTTTGTTTTATCTAAGCCAATCATTAGATTAGGGAAGTTTCCTTCTGTTTTCAGATTGAAAAAAAGATTCTATAGTGCTCATTGATGTTATTGATCATGAAACTACAGTGAACTTATGAAATGTCTCTTCTATACTTGAAGTATAGAAAATCATGATTTTTCTCCCTTTGTTTTATTAACTGATTAGAATGTTAAAATAGTACTGCATTTATCTACGGTATGGAATTCTGGGTTAAAAGTTAAAACACCTGGAATGCAGCTTGAGCCAAAGACCTGAAGCTTCTTATCTTGTTAGTTACTATTGTATAGCTATTTAGACTCCCTAAAGACAATTATGAATGTAACTATGTAACTAAGTGTACCTCACAAAGGCCACGTCTCACTCCATTCTTCTGTAACTGTGAAAAAATGTTCCAACAACAGTAACTTAAAGGAGACAGGGCTTGTTTGGATCGCACTCCAGTGGTTCAGTCCATCACGGTGGGGAAACTGAGCGACAGGACCTTGAAGCAGCCGGCTGTATCACATCTACAATCAGAAAAGGAGATGCATGAATTCTTGGCTTTCTTTTCCAGTGTCTACAGCATAGGATCTATGACTGGGAGTGGTCGTGCTGTGGTCTTCTCACATCAGTTACCCTAGCAAGACAATCCTTTGTAGGAGTGCCGAGGCTCAGCTCCTGGGTGACTCCAGATCCTGTAAAACTGAGGACTTAGCCATCACAAGCTGTTATCTCGGGCTTTGCTTAATACAAGTGTCGCTGTCTGTGAAGACTATGTCTCCTTATGGGTCCTTCCCAGGATTCCTCCAAGATTCCTCCATTTGTCCTTGAATTCACTCATCTCATGAAGGAAAGCCCTTATGCATTACTAGGTCCTTTTGTCCCCATCGATCCCTGTGGAAGCCTCTTGCTGAAGCCTACTTTAGGATGAGTTGACACCATTGACTCAGACCTTAATGAGGTATTATCTTTAAAAAGACAAAACAAGACAGTATCTTCAAAGGAAACTTCCTTCGAGAAGAATGAGTGTTCACGCTCAACTTTGGAACTTTGAAGGATCCTAGAAGTTCAGTATTTTCTTCTGTTCTCCCAAGGAGACTTGTGAATTTCAAGAACACTTCCAAAGTGCAGGCAGCCCATATATATATATATATATATATATATATATATATATATATATATATATATATATATATTTGCTATTTTCCTTATTTGCTTATTGTAAGTAACACACCAAGTTTCATTTGTAGTGATCTGAATATTGTTTTGCTTGATCCTGCTCCCAAGTCATTACCTTGTTCCCCATTGTGACCTTCCATCTGGAGGTCTCCTCTCATGTTACCTGCATCCTGCCGCCCTCTCTCCCTTTTCTGAAAAGGTGTTTTTCCTATCATAGCTCCATTTCTGGTTTTGTGATCCATTCCCATACTCACAAACACACACACACACACACACACA
Organism: Rattus rattus; assembly: GCF_011064425.1. Lineage (NCBI taxonomy): Eukaryota > Metazoa > Chordata > Mammalia > Rodentia > Muridae > Rattus > Rattus rattus. Next base: position 20,790,077 of record NC_046161.1, on the reverse strand, counting down.
CACACACACACACACACATACACACACACACACACACACACACATCAAAGCTAGGATCTCCATGTGACACAGTGTACCACACTTATTTTTCTGAACCCTGGTTTCCTCATTACATATATCAATCTCCAGATATACTCATATCCTAACATTTTCATTTTTCCTTCTGGCTGAATAAAATTGTACATTTTCATTATCCTACCTGTTGATAAACATGTAGAAGGTTCCATTTCTGTAAGTTGTGACTAGAGTAGTAGCGATGGACATGTTAAGTATCCAGGAGTATGGTAGGATGTAGACTCCTAGAAGTAATATGTCTGAATGATATGGTTGCTCTGCTTTTGGTCTTCTGAGAAATCTTACTGGCTAGAATATATATCGTGGTCAGCATTTGTTGTCATTTGCTTTTTGGCGGCCATTCTCTATGGGATGAGATAGAATCTCGAAGTATTTTGATTTTCATTTCTCTGGTGGATAACTATATTAAAAAGTTTAAAGGTTCTTTACTAGTCATCTGTGTGTCTTCTTTTAAGATCTATTTACTCGGAGTATTAGCTCATTTACTGATTGGCAGATCTACTCCTGTCTGTGTGTTTAATCTTTGCAGTTCTTGTACGTTCTAGAGGTTAGCCCTGTGCCTAGAGTACACCTGGCAAAGATTTTCCTCTATTTATTCTGATAGCTTCCCTTGCCGTGCAGAACCTTTTAATTTCATGTAATTCCCATCTGTCAGTTCTTGGGGTTACATTCCTTGCTATTGAAATCCTGATTTAGAAAGTTCTTCTCTGGCACTGGTGGGTTGGCTCAGATGTGAAGAACTCTTATTGCTGGTGTGAAGGAGTGGGGTTCAGTTCTCAGCACTCATGTCCCGATTGCCTGTAACTCTAGCTCAGGGGATGGGACCTGATGCCCTCTTCTGGCCTCTACAAAAGTGTTTCTGACACTTTTGTAAAAAAGTGGGTGGTCACAGTGTAGTGTATTTTGGGATCTTCTATTGTGTTCCATTGGTACGCACGCCTGGGTTTGCACCAGCACAGTGCTGTTGTCATTAGTATGGCTCTGTGGTAGGGCTGGAAGTCGGGTGTTCCCTTTGCTCAAGCTAACAGCACTTTAACTATGCACTGCTGGGTCTGTCTAAGATGAATTTTAGGATCACTTTTGAGGCTTTTTATAAGATGTCATCAAAACTTTGAAGAGTTTCCGTTGGGCATTTGTAGATTACTTTTGGTAATACAGCCATTTTCACAATATCAATTCTGCCAGTTCAGGAGCATGAAAGATTTTTTTTTTTCAACATCCAATGTTACCTTCAGTTTCCTTTTGAACATCTTCACGTTTTTATTTAGAGTAGTCTTTCACTTTCTTAGTCAGACTTTTTCTGGATTTTTGAAGTTACTGTGAATGTGATAATTATTGTGCTTTTCTTTTACTGTTCTTTTTTAAATTTTTATTAGATATATTTCTTTACATACATTTCAAAGTAAATTTATTATTCCCCTTCCCAGTTTCCTGTCCTTAAGCTCCCTTTCCCTCCCCTTCTCCTCCCCCTCCTCCATATGGGTGTTCCCCCCATATATCCCCCTTATTGCCCGCCCCCATATTCCCTTGCAATGGGGTCCAACCTTGGCAGGACCAAGGGCTTTCTCTTCCACTGGTGCCCCAACAAGGCTATTCTCTGCTACATATGCAGTTGGAGCCCTGGGTCAGTCCATGTATAGTCTTTGGATAGTGGTTTAGTCCTTGGAAGCTCTAGTTGGTTGGCATTGCTGTCCTTATGGGGTCGCAAGCTCCTTCAACTCTTTCAATCCTTCCTCTAATTCCCCCCAAGGGGGTCCTGTTCTCAGTTCAGTGGTTTGCTGCTAGCATTGACCTCTGTATTGGACATGCTCTGGATGTGTCTCTCAGAAGAGATCTATATCCGGTCCCTTTCATCATGCATTTTTTAGCTTCATCAATCTTACCTAGTTTTGTGGCTGTATATATATGGACCACATGTGGGTCAGGCTTTGAATGACCATTCCTTGAGTTGCTGCTCTAAACTTTGCTTCCATATCCCCTCCTATGGATATTTTCCTCCCTTTTAAGAAGAAGCGGGAGCATCTGCATTTTGGTCATCCTTCTTCTTGAGATTCCTGTGGTCTGTGGATTGCATCTTGGGTAATTCGAGTTTTTTGGCTAATATCCACTTATCAATGAGTGCATACCAAGTGTGCTTTCCTGTGACTGAGTTACCTCATTCAGGATGATACTTTCCAGTTCCTCCATTTGCCTATAATTTCCTAAAGCCATTGTTTTTGATAGCTGAGTAGTATTCCATTGTGTAGATGTACCACATTTTCTGTATCCATTCCTCTGTTGAAGGGCATCTGGGTTCTTTCCAGCTTCTGGCTATTATAAATAAGGCTGCTATGAACATAGTGGAGCATGTGTCTTTGTTATATGTTGGGGCATCTTTTGGGGTATATGCCCAAGAGAGGTAGAGCTGGGTCCTCAGGTAGTTCTATGTCCAATTTTCTGAGGAACCTCCAGACTGATTTCCAGAGTGGTTGTACCAGTTTGCAATCCCACCAACAATGGAGGAGTGTTCCTCTTTCTCCACATCCTCGCCAGCATCTGCTGTCACCTGAGCTTTTATCTCAGCCATTCTGACTGGTGTGGGGTGGAATCTCAGGGTTGTTTTGATTTGCATTTCCCTGATGACTAAGGATGTTGAACATTTCTTAGGTGCTTTTTGGACATTCGATAATCCTCAGCTGAGAATGTTTTGTTTAGCTCTGTACTCCATTTTTAATAGGGTTATTTGGCTCTCTGGAGTCTATCTTCTTGAGTTCTTTGTATATTTTGGATATTAGCTCTCAACAAACATGTATATTTAAAAAGTTACTAAGTTTTGAATCTAACTACTTTCCCGAATGTGTTTACCAGATCTATAAGTTTTGTGGTAGAATCTGCAATGTATTTTAAGCAGAGAAACTGTACGTACCTGAAATTTGCAAATAGGGTTAATTTCGTTTCTTTCTTACTTGTAACCTTTTATACATTTCTCTTACCTGTGGCTCTCGCTAAAGCTTTAAACACTCCATTGAACAAGTGTGAAGAGAATGGGCACCCTTTCTCATTTGAAATTTAGAGGTCGTGATGTCCATTTCTCCCCCTCATTAGTATGCTATTATCAGTTCTGCTTTGCCATATAAAATCCTTACTATGTCATCCTAAGTCCCTCAGGACTTCCATCATGAAAGCATGTTCACCTTTTTCAAATACCTTTTCTACATCTATCAAGATGACCCTGTGATTTCTGTCCTTAAGTCTATTTAGAGGTTATATTGCATTTATGTATTTGCAAACAGTGGATATAACTTTTGTTCATTGGGACTGATTATGGGTTACTGAATGGGTCCTGAATAAAGTTTCCGGGTATATTGTTGAAGAGTCATCTACAGATCTCTCTCTCTCTCTCTCTCTCTCTCTCTCTCTCTCTCTCTCTCTCTCTCTCTCTCTCTCTGTGTTTGTGTGTGTGTTCCCCCTCCCCATTGTTACTGTATTATGATCTGGTTTCAGTATCAAGTAGTACTGGCTTATTTAATGAGTTTATATTAATGTAGTAGGTTTGTACTGTTACAGATCCCTTAGATGTCCGCTGGAATTCAGGGGTGAGTCCCTCTGGGCCAGTGCTTTTCTTTGTTGAGACCCTTTGAACTGCCACTTCGGCTTCATTGCTTGCCCAGATATGCTAAAATTATTTCAGTCTTGAGAATTTTACTTTTGTAAATCAGATGAGTTTAGGAACACCTATTTTTCCATATTTTTTTTAGCTTTTTGAGATTATACATTTTCAAAATGTTTCCCAATGATCTGAATGTCACCGATGCCTGTTGTAAGAATTCCCTTTCCGTCTCTAATTTAAGATTTGATTTTTCTCTCTTTTTTTTTGTTTAGCTATTTTTTTCTAAGAACCAATTCTTTGTTTGACTTAATATATATGTATATATATACACATTAATCTCTAGTTGTATCACAATATGTTTTATTTCTTGCTATGTACTGTGTTCCGTCTTGGCCTTTTGGTCAACTTGAACTTCGATGTGCCTCACTGGTAGGTTATTTGAAATTTCTCTGACGTTTTCACTTGAATCCATGTGGTTATCAATACTGATGACTGCTACTCTCATTTTCTTTTACCTACAGACACTTGGAAATCTCCTCCCTGGTTTCTCCAATGACCTACTGTTCACTCTAAGGCAGAGTCTTAGATCTTCCAGCTGAAAGTTCTTTTGCTGTTCAAGTTTTTCCAGTGTTGGCTCGTAAGATAAAAGGAATTTTTTCAATTGTTAGGAGGGGTTCGGGGTTTTGTTTGTTTGCTTGTTTTTGTATTTGTGTGTGTGTGTGTGTGTGTGTGTGTGTGTGTGTGTGTGTGTGTGTGTGTCCTGAGAATATTCCATCTGTGTGCTTCTGGAAAGAGTATGTCTTCCTTGTCTCTCGAGTGGAATATTCAGCAGGTCTTCATCAAATGCAGGTGGTACATGGTGTAGATTGGCAGTGTCTTTGCTGGTTTTGAGGTGTTGACATCTCCAACTTTCACTGTGTCAGGACCCATGTGACCTCTTCTGCTTTTCAGTGTTTGTTTTATGAAACTGAGATTCCTAAGATTCAGGACATAAATGTTTTTGTGTCTTCTTGATGAATTGCTTCCATTATTAATATGTGATGGCCTTCTTTATTTATTGTTGAAGTCTGCTTCATCACACGTGACAGTTGTTACACCAACTTGTCGATAGCTTCTGTATGCTTGGTAGTCTGATTCCCAGGCACTGACTCTCAACTCTGGTGTGTCTTTGCTAAATAAGTTTGTTTCCTGGAGATATCAGATAGTGGGATTTTTTTCTCTTAATATTTAGGTATGTGTGTGTGTGTGTGTGTGTGTGTGTGTCCATGTGCACAGAAAATCTAGACAAAGACATTGGATCCCTGGAGTTATAGCCAGTTGTGAGCCTCCAGACATGGCTGTGGGAACTGAATTCTGGTCCTTTACAAACTCGGGTACGTGTGCTTAACTGCTAAACCATCTCTTCAGCCCCAGAACCTTGTTTTCCTTTCTTTTGCTTTTTAAATGCAATCACTCTGCTTTGCTGTTTGTTGCTATTTCGCTTTGATTTTACTTGGTGAGTGGAACCTATTTGCATTTAAGACTGCTTCTGAGAACTGTTTCCTGTTTCCCAGAGTTTTTGTTGGTAGCTGTTTTGGTTAGCTGGTTGTTGGTATTTCTTTTCTCCCTGCCCTGTTGTTAGTAAGGATTTGCTGCTCTGCTCTGTTAGATAAGCTTCACTCCTTCCTGGCATCCCTCTGTTCATCAGTTCTTCGCATGACGTATGTTGAGACTGTCTTCCTTCTTCCTCTGTGCATTATATAAAAATCCTCAGAACTGTATGTAGTATTGGGCTGACTGTAATGAACTGCCTTGTGCATTCTTGTCTTGAAGGTTTTTTTTTATTATTCGTCAGTTTTTTATCGATTGACCTTGTGGCATCAGAGAGCTAGTTCAGTGGGGAAAGGCTTTGCTGCCAAGCCTTGTAAGTTCAATCCTCAGGACTCAAATGATGGAAAAAGATAATTGACTTGTACATGTAACCTTTTGACCTTGACACAGGTGCTGTGGTTTACATGTACGTGCACACACACACACACACACACACACACACATCATACACACACTAAGTAAATGAATATATGTTTTTACAAAGACTAATCTGTTGAGTGTGACAATCTTGGTTAAGAGTTACCTATTTTAAAGTCTTCAAATGTATCATTCCACAATTTCTTGCTTTTGGGGGTTGCTGAGAAAAGATGTGATGTTCTCATGTTCCTGCCTTTGTAAGTATGTTAGCTTTTTTCCCCCCACACAGCTTTCAGTATTGTTTGTTTGCTTTCCAATTTTGACATCTTGACTATGGCATGACATGGAAAGATTGTTCTTTGGAAACCTCTATTTTGGCCTTTTGTGTTTTGATGTCCTTTGGTTTCCTTCTAGATTTGAGAAGTCCTCAACTATAGTTTCATTGAATAAGTGATCTAAGTCTTTAGAGGTTGTATCAGCTTTATTTTTCCTACCTCATATATTCTTGTTTGGGTCTGCGGAATAAAGCCCAGAGATCTTGGAAGCCTGGGCTGTGTTCATTATTTGCCTATGAGCATTACTATATCAACTGTGCCCTAAACCTCTGGAATTCATTTTCTTTCCCACTTTCTCTGTTGGTGTATTTGATTGACTGACTCTTTCATTGTCAAACTTACGTTTGGTTATTTCCCTGTATCTCACTTTCCTAGAAAAGCTTTTCCTCCATGTTTTTTATTTTTATTTTTCCAAGTTAATGTCTGATTACATCATCTACTTTGGTAACTCTTCTCTAGGTTTTGTACTGACTTCCTTACTATATATATCTGCTTATTTATCTTATATCATCACTGACCCTTTTCTAAAAGTCAGACTTTGACTGAGAGTTTTGCACCCTGGGCATAGTGTTTGCATAAAGCCCTGGGTTTGATTTCTAGCACCAATTGAACTGGCATGAGGCCAAAGGCTACAATCCCAGTACTTTGGAAGGAGAGGCAGAGGGGTCAGAAGTACATCACGTTTTTACTACCTATGGAGTTCTAGGCAGGGCTGGGGTTTCCTGAGACCCTGTCTGAGAAAACAAAACAAAAGAAAAGGTAGGATTCCACAGTCTTTATGTAAATTCAGTGATCTCGTTATTGTTAGTTTCCAGTATTGAGAAGTTACAAACTTCAGATATTGCATTTACCCATATGTTAAGATCAATGTGTTTTCTGGATTTTATTCACCCCTCCTCCATTTTCTATTGATTTCACTTGTCTGTTTTATGTGAACCTTCCTGGTGAATTGTCTTAACATAGATTTACTTTTGATGTGAGGAAAATCAACTGTAGGAAAACCTATGATGGTTTGGCAGCCATCTGGTAAAAAAATGCAGGAGAAAAAGAAGATGATACAGGAGAAGACGCTTGAGTGCTTCACTTGTGTCCTCTGCAATGTTTAGAGAAGGCAGAAATAGGGTACAGGGTGGAGAAAATATAGCGTATAGATTTGTTTTTTAGAACTGAACTTATCAATGCAGTGAGAAGTGAATGGGATGAAGAACCAATAGAAAAAGAGGTCACCATAGGTGTGGTAAGAATGAGAAGGAATGACTTGGTTAGAGGTATGAAACTAGAGAGATTAATGGGTATCAGGTTTAGAGAAAGAAAGAAATAGGTATGAAGGCATTTCCAGCAAGATACAAATTAAAACACAACAACATAACAATTAAAATATAGACTGGTGTGGGATACAGTGGCATGGCTTCAATCTCAGCACTGGGGAGACAGAAGTAGGCGGATCTCTGTGGGGTTGAGACCAATCTGGTCTACATAGGGAGAACCTGTCCAAACAAACAAACAAACCCAAAAACAAACCAACCAAAGAAAAAATGAACTGAAAACCCCCACAGAAGTGTACACAGAAAGTAAAAACTTTTTTATTGAAATTAAGAGTTAATAAAATGGAATAGAAAGTAGCATTTCCTCATCTCAGTCAAGATTTCTTCCCACTAGAAAAACAGGGGTCCTTATGTTTTCTTTCGAATCAGGCAGCACAAGACGGGGAGGGTATGCTGGTCTCAGAAATTCAAACATGAGAAGTATGTGTGTCTTCTGAAGGCCAACTCCTGTCAGACTTCCCTGGTGCTTTGGAGTCTGTCAATCTGTGCTTAGGGCTTCTGTGGTCATGTGGAGAACTCATCAGCTTCTGTTTACATTTTCTCAGTCCTTAGGATAACAAAAAAGATCCTGCCACAAACTTCCTGTGATCTCATCATGTAGGTCAGAGTGGAAGAATGGGGTGCATTCAGATCAGCTCAGGTTCACATTTCCTCTGTGGCCCTCTCCTCAGTCAGGAGCTGGGTGGTTCTGTTGCTACCATCAGGATGCTGGACTAACTTCTTTCACATGAAGCTAATTCAAGCAATGGTAGGAGGTGAAGAAATGGGAGTGATGCAAGTTTCTCCATTCCTGAACCCCACATCCCTTTACCGTGCTAAGCTCCAATTGGCTTTCTGGGTACACCGTGTGCAGCCACACCATGATCTTGGCTCTCTTGATGCCTTCAGACATCAAGGCTGGTTTCTTGGGCAGGACTCAGCTCAGCAGAGCATCTTGGCGTGACCAGGGGTACGGCTGGACTCCTTATGGAGTAAAATTCCATCTGTCTTGTTTTGCTTTCTGTAACTCTTTCGCTTGTTTCTCTATTACTGAGATGTGTTGCTGTTTTATTTTCTTTTGCATTGTGAAGACAAGCTCTCTTCTAGCCCAGGCTGGCCTTGAACTTTCTAAGTAGCAGAAGGTGACCTTGAATTTGTGGATCCTCAAGCTTCTCCAGTACTAGGATGACCATTCCAGTTTTACCTTGCTCTAGAGACTCATCCCGGGGCTTCATGCACCCTAGGCAAGCACTCCACTGACTGAGTTTTCTTCCATTTAGTCTCCTCCCATCTGCAGCCATTTTCAGAGAGCATCCATACAGTCACTCTTCCGGGATTATTGTAGGCATTTTTTTTTTAAACCGTTGGCATACTTGACTGGTGGTATACACTTATAGTTCCAGCCCTTGGGGAATTCTGTGCTTGAGGTCATCTTGAGCTACAAAGCAAGATCTTATATCTAAAAAATAAGTCATCCACAAGATGGGGTTGAAGAGATGACTCAGCAGTTAACAGCACTGGCTGGTCTTCCAGAGGACCCAAGTTCAATTCCCAGCATCTATAAGGCAGTTCACAACTGTCTATAACTCCAGTTCCAGGGGATCTGAGAGCTTCATGAAGACAAACATGCAGGCAAAAAACCAATGCACACAAAATAAAATAAAAATAAATCATTAATAAAAATTTTTAAAACTCCCCAAGATGAATGTCATACATTCTTATTTTCAATCAGTTAATCATCAAAATTTCCAACCTTTGAGAGATTATAAAGAATGCTTCAGGAGACATTTTGTGCATGAAGATTTTTCATGATCTAGACATCTTTTTAGGCTATATTTCCCAAAATAGAATTATTGGGATAAAAAAAATAACACATGCACTCTTCTTGAAGATCACCTAGGAAGCATTTTCAGAAACATAAAATACGGTCTTAGAGGAAGAGAAGCTGGGTTCAAAGGAGAATATTCCTACAGCGATAGAGCCACCGTGCAGCCACTGAGACATCGGCTGCAGGGCCTCTCGCTTGCACAGCTCTCTTCCTAGTCTCTCTACTTCAGTGTACTGGCACCAGGGTTAGTCATTTTGAAATGTTCATAGGTATTTGGCAGAGTGTGTAGTGCTGCCTGTCCATAACAAAGTACCTGCTGTAATCAAACTTAAAGGGGCAGAGGTTTAACTGGGTATCTTTTATAGAGGTTTCCAGTATGATCAGTTGACTCATTGTTTTGGGCTTGCGTTGAGCTTGTACACTGAGATAAATCGATGTGTGTGCATGCACACTCGTGCATTTGTTTTTGTCTCTCCATGTGTGTCTGTCTCTCTGTCTCTCTGTCTCTGTCTCTCTGTCTCTTCCTCTTCCTCTCTCTCTCTCTCTCTCTCTCTCTCTCTCTGTGAGATTGTGTGTTGGGAGAAGGCACTCAGTGTGGCAGCTAGAAGGGAGTGAGAGGCAGTAAGGGGCAGGCACATCCCAATGATGTAGGCTCCTCATATTAGGCACCCTTCCTAATGCTTCTGTCAACTCCCAGCCCCACTAGAGACTGGGCATCAGGCTGTCTGTGCAGTAGCTTCCAAGAGACACTACTCTACACCAGCGTGCTGAGTACCTATGCTAGCTAATCTTGATCACCAACCCTGTTGGATTAAAAGACATTCAAGAGACATAGAGCAAGCTTCTAGGGAACCTGTGAGGGAAATTCCAGAAATAATTAGTTTATGAGCATTTTGAGGAAACCAATGGTTTAAATCCACTGAACTGGAAATTAGAATTCTAATGGCAGACAGAGGAACCATGGCTGGAGGAAATTAAGTCGGGGTGATGGTTAGGGGAGTGTGGGGTCGGGAGAATGAAGGACATCCTGCTTTGCCTCCTTAATCTCTATCTCACTTCTAGTCTACTATAAGGTGGACTGACACCTTGACCAAGCAGGCCTTGCCAGTTCTGGGTCATTTTCTGATGAGCGTTTTGAGATAGCAAAGATAAAACAACCTCACCCAACACTTTCTTTTACTTTCATAATGTTCTTAAAGTTGACTTTTAACATTTCACAGAACTTCAGGTCAGGTAAAACCTGCACCTTCCAGAGTCTGGGTCAGTGGCTGGTGAAGGCCTTTCTGTCAAGTCTGGGACCTGAGCTCCACTCTCAGGACCTACATAGTGCAAGGAGGAGAATTGAGTCTCACAAGTTGCCCCACAACCTCTACACACATGGCATGGCATGCATACAAACACCACACACACACACACACACACACACACACACACACACACACACACACACACTATTCACATGAAAATTATTCAAAACATCTTGCCTTCCCATGCATTTTCTCCCAAGATGAGGAAGACGACAACTGTGAGGTTCGAATACCAGGCCTGTGGAATTCATAGTGCCAGGCAAGCTGGTGGTTTGAAATCAGCCCAGAGCTCCACCCTAGGGCAGCTCTTGAAGAAGGATGTGATGAAGCGTCTTAAAAGCAGGGCTGTTGAAAGCTGGCTTTTTTGGACAGAGAGAACAGAAGCTTGCCAGAGGCCGAGTGTTTGCAAAGGAGGGGAAGGCTCCATCAGCATCACTTGCTCTTGATTCTAGGGATAGAGCCCAAGATTCTTTCATCTGGGTGGCTGTGCCCAGAGCCGCTGGCACCCTTCCAGGGCTGAGCCTGGAAGCAGGGTTCAACAATGCACGATGCCAGGTCAGGGCTTGATGGCAGTCAGCGTGCCAAGAAGATGGGAGTGGCCATCCCTGGATGTTCAAGACCCAGGAACTGGCTTCCCCAGCCCTCATCTCTAACCTTTAGAGTCTGACTGAGGAAAGGCAGGGAGGAAGGGGTGAGGTGTGACTTAATCCTCGCACATAATTCTATGACCCAGTCAAAATAGTTTTTCTTTTGGAAATTGAAAATATGGATAAATCCAGATGATAGAAGGATGATAGAAGATGGGGAAGGGCATCTAATGCCCAAGAACTGAGAGGTGCTCTGTCTCTTCCATAGCTCCATTTCTGCCATCAAAAATGACTAGAGGAACATGGGGTTCTGAGTATGAGAGTTGAAAGGGGTTCCAGTCTCCACTGAATGAGGTAAGCAAGCTTTGACGTCTGACTCTTGAATTTTTATTTTATTCAAAATTTTAACGTATTTTGTTTGGTGCATTGAACTAAAAGAGTCAGAACTTTGAATGCTCAATAATAATTTATAAATAAGCCAAAGTTCTCCGTGGACCAACCTCAACACACTTAGGCAGAAACTTCCCTGAGGGCAGCAACACCTGCAGTGCCCTCCAGGACTAGGCTCAAATGCTCCCAGGCCCACAGAAATGGGAGTTTTCAATCGAGCCCTTGATGGGAAGGTTAAATCTTCCCAGTCTTTGGAATGCAATTACCATTAAGGTTGAAAAACAAGGGTGATGAGCAGTAGTGGCAGGCTTTTTCAAGTTTGTATAAACACTGCCTTCAGAGGGATGGCTGGACCACGGGAATCAAAGCATCCCTGTCACATTGGTTCTTTAAATGCCCAAGAGCTTCTTCAAGATCATCTGGCCTCTGTGAACACAAGGAGCTGATAAAGGGCTCCTCTAAGCTCATTCCTTATCTGCTCCCACAAACACAGATTGTCCCAAGGCTGCAAAGCAGGGAGGGCAGCCATGGGAAGCATGTTGGAGCAATAGGCTGCTGCTGCAGGAACTCTCCAACCAGGTGGAACATCACCCAGGAAGAGCCCAGCTAGGGGATTTCTCTTAGTGTGAAACGCACTTCCTTCCTACTGTTCCCTTCCGGGTCATAATTGTTATGTTTGATCTGGAAAACTCATACCAAACAGAGGCAAGAGGGCTACAGTCTGCCAACGGCAAGTCATGTGCCACCCAATCCCACCCTGCACCAGGCAATATGCAAATGAGCTTTTTTATTCAGCAGCGAACACTGTAATGGGTTAACTTTGCCTGTAGCCTGGCTTGGTGTCTCTGTGCTCTAGTATTCCCCTTGATCATTACTTTTAAAGCATGAAGACATTTATGAAAAAGAAGCTTGGTTCCTTCCCCTTGAGTCAGCAAACAGTGACTATTAGCCGTGTAGAAAGCACACCTCAGTGGTATCAGTCAACTAGTCCAATTTTCCTTCACTGGGAGGCCGTTTTAAATCAGAGGCAATCTAAGGAAGCAGTCTAACTCATCAATATAACTTACCATACCCTTTCGGTGAACCTTGGCTCCTGCTTGCTACCTGCCTTGAGCTCCCTTGTGGGCCTGGCTCCTGAATCACTGCACCAAAGACAGCCTGTCATAGAGGGAAGTTTCACCAAGAGTCAAGGTTTCCCTGCTGCTGTTGGTGTGGGTATTGTTAAATCCACTACTAAATTTAGTCATGGGAAAGGTTTTGAAGTGAAAAAAAAATGAAAACCAGAAATACTGTCATTATGGCAGCATGGTTTCTATGAATTCTGAGGAAGAACCTGGAAAGACCTGACCACATGATCAAAGAATAAATAGCACAGATGGCAAGACGTGTGCTGTGAGTCACAGATTAGGGCTTGATACAGTCATTCCATTTTTGCACAGCAATAGCCACCCTTGATAAACCTGGAGTTGTGGTTTGTAGTTTAATAGGGTCATTATTCTGTCTTCTTTAAGCATCTCACTAAAAACTTGTAGGTCATAAATATTCTTAAACAAAACCATTCTAATTTGACCTACCAAAGTAATAAAATAAAATCCATGATCAGCAAAAGCAGACTCAAACCACGTTGTCTATATGAATCAAGAGAGCATTGCTAACCCATTGGTTCATTCTTCTGTAGGTCCCATGAGCTGATTCAATTATTGGACATAGAAATGAGTAAAACCTAGGTTCTAATCCACTGTCCCCTATAGTCAGGCATGGGAACACACACACACACACACAGGATCCTGTAGTCACAGTGAGGCACATCCATGTTAAAGAGGAACCACATTGCCCATCTGATAAATGGCTAAGCAGGAGTCTGTTCAAGTGTTCTGAGATCTCAGGAGATCATCAGTGTGTTTAGTCAAAGAAGGCTTTGCAGAAGAGGCGACCTTTCAGCTGCCCCTTAAAGCAGTCAATCTCCTCATCTCACCTCCTTGTTCCCGGTTAGACAGTCAGGGCAGCAGAGGTGTGAGATTCAGAGACTCTAATGACAAAAGAAGGTAGAGAAACACGGGAAGAGGAAAGAGAGAAAATGATGGTTAAAAAGACTTGATGCCTCCCTAGAAATTCACAGAAAAGAACTAGACAGAGGAATAGATACAAACGAGATAAAGTGAATACTGTATAGTGAAGTCAATGGGTATTCTCTGCGCAATTCTTCCAACCTTTCCCAATATAATGCTAGGAAAATCCCATTGTACAAAACTTTTCTGAATTATATAAACAATTTTAGAGTTTATAAATTGTCTACTGACATTGTTCTGAAAGTAATTTATTTTCATTTTATGCATGTGGGTGCTTGGTCTGTATGTATTGATGTGCACTGCCTCGTGTTCTGGGAAGCCAGAATGGGGCATCAGGTCTCCAAACCTGGAGTGATGGAGGACTATGAGGCGCTCTTCCGTAAGTGCTGCCAATGGAAGCCGAGTCCTCTGCAAGAGATGCATGCTCTCCTAACCACTGAGCTATCTCTCCAGCTCAGCTGTCTGCTGCCAGTTTGATAGGTTTGTGACAGGAAGAGTAATGGATTGCTAACATCCTGTACACCCTAGGATAAGAACTCATGGCATAAAGATTTCATTTAGAAACCAAAGATAATTTAAACCACAATTCAGATTTTGTTCAGAGCTTCTAGTTTGATCGCCCTATAGAACACTAAGTATGCATCAAAAATAGATTAGCTGTTCCAATTAGAACAGCCTTCCTCTTCTAATCTACTTTAAATGACACAACACCCATAATCTAAGAATAAACATGGGATGATCTAGAAAGCAGGAGAGGAGGCATTGCAGAGAGTTTCTGGAAGCTAGGGAATCAGAAAGAAGGAGGTCATAAAGATACTAGAGTAGAGGACCTCACAGATCAGCAGCCGTGGGTCAGGATGCATAGAACACCACTGCTGGTCCCAAGCATTCCAGAACCTCTATGGCTGGAGTACAAACACAGGGTCCTGGGTAGACCCTAGACAGCCCAGCCTCAGGATAAAAACCATTGAAAGGAGCTCATGCAAGTGCAGGGTCTGTGGCCTCCGCACGTTTCTGCAGGCTGACCCACTGCCCTAAATTCTTGGAGAGTCCCTAAGGACACTTCCCCTGAGGAAGGGATCCCTCTTCAGGGAGGAGAAGAGAGAGAGGGGTTTTCAACTTGAAAGAAAAGAAATGAGGAACATAAGGGGCGAGAATAAGCCCTAGACCAGTGGGTCTCAACATTCCTAACACAGTGGCCCACTAATACAGGTCCTCGTGTTGTTGGGACCCCCAACCATAAAATTATTTCATGGCTACTTTATAACTGTGATTTTTGCTGCTGTTATGAATCATAAGATAAATATCTGTGTTTTCCAATGGTCTTAGGTAACCTTGACCCCTGTGAAAGGGTGATTCAACCCCCAAAGGGATCGAGAGGTCTAGAAGGTTTCTAAGTAACAGGATGAGGTCTGTCTCTGGCATGCTTCTTAGATTCTGTCTTACCTTCTCTCTGGATATAAACACACCCGTCAGCAGGCCTGACTGACAGTCATCTCTTCCCTTCAGGGAACAAACTCACGGATATGATATCCTTAAGAAGGAAACTCACGTGTCCATTAACGTAAGGAGGATCCCAGAGATCCCTGATAGTCGAGAAACACAACCTCTAGGCTGAGGGTGAACTGGGCACTATTTTTTAAAAGCACAAATCAAAATCATATTATCTCAAAAGAAACACTGAACGTTGAAGTGAAAATGGACCACCTATTTGAATACAGAGGTCCAGGAAACAAAAATGCTCCATAAAACCAAATTTTACAAACAATAACTGCTTTATCTGGGCCAATTTAAATAGTAGGAATCCACTGATGTGCCTATTTTATAAGAAATTAAGAACTAAAAAGCAAGCTGAGGAAGATGGGGGACATAGGAACAGTGACAATACACCACAATTTCATTAAGATGACCAAATGCTTGAGATTTCACTGTTGACCTGTGAACAAAAGGAACAGACGCAGATGTTCATTAGGCATGTACTCGTGGAATTTCTGAGCTTACCTTGAAAATAAAGGAATAAAATATTTGTAAATGAGTTAGAATTTGGCCAATATAGAACATTATTTTTTCAACCTGGACTGCCAGAAGGCATTGGAATAGTTGTTTACATGTAAGGTGCAATGGGGGTTGTTTTGAAAAAGACCAGGACTCAAAACATTTGTTATCCAAAAGTCCTTTTGGAAACAAAAAAATAAAAGGAAATGAATTCTCCAGCAAATCAGACAGTGAAGTCAGGAGAAAGATTAGAAATCAGAAGCTTGGTGATGGACAGAAGGACGCACAGAGGGATAACTGTGGGCAGCAGACTCCAATGTGGCTGAGTTATCGACGCAGGCCTGAGGAAGAACTGATGCAGGTGCAAGGGAAGGGCAAGCAGTAGTAAACTAAAACTGGATGGACCTTTGTTCTTACCACTTAGACTTCACGCTCACAGAAATTTCATCAAGTTTGTGTTGCTTTCAAACGTAAAAAAGAAATAAGTAATGCATTTACAAAGATGCTCACACTGTTTTGTTCGGTTGGTTTGGTGGAAGGGTTGTTTGTTTTGAGACAAGCTCTTCCTATGTAGACTGGGCTGGTCTCAAACTCAGACACACCCACTTGCCTCTGACTCTTGAGTGCCAAAGCTAAAGACGCACACCACCAGGTCATACAAATTTTAGGAGGAGTCACCGGGGAATAAAAACTACTCATCAAAAAGGATGCAAGTAGAAGATGAAGAAATGGCGTGCATTATGTGTTATTAGGGAAAGAGAATTTAATGCAGCATGAAACACTCATACACCTATGAGAATGAGCAAGTCAGATGCAGAGGGGGCTGGAGAGATGACTCAGCAGTTAGGAGCTCTGACTGCTCTTCGAAAGGTCCTGAGTTCAATTTCCAGCAACCACATGGTGGCTCACAACCATCTGTAATGGGATCCGATGCCCTCTTTTGATGTGTCTGAAGACAGCGACAGTGTACTCACATACATAAAGTACCGTGAAGGACACCAGTCTGAAGAGAAGAATAAACACATCCAGAGACATGGGGAAGCAAGTAGATGCTTGGGAGAACTGGGGAAAATCCAACCAATGTGATTTGCTGTATTAGTAGACTTAAAAAAAGAAGCAACCCATATGATCATACCAATAGAACAAAAAAAGTCATTGTGTAAAATTCATCACCCACTTACGCCTTTTTAAAACACTCTCCGTAGATCTGAGATAGAAGGCATTTCTTAACTTGTTAACCAGCATTCACATATATGGTGAGGGCCCTTCAGGTTCTTGTCTTCCTGAAGGCAGGAATTCAATCAAGGGCCTGGAGGAAGAGGCTTTAAGGGAGGGAGTGAGAAGGGTAACTTCATCCACAGGAGCAGGAGGGCAGAAGGGCAGGGACTGGGGATGGCAGAGAGATAGGAAGAGAAGCCACCAAAATGGAAGATGTTCTGAAATTCAAAGAAAATTTAAAAATGAAAGCAGGGGATAACTGGGAGGGGGAGGGGAGGCTGAAGCAGAACTCTAGCAGAGCCAAGCAGAGTAAGCAAAGCCAGGGTGGAGAGGCTGGGGTTCAGGGGGAAGCAGCCCTGGGGGTTCTGTTTGTAAATTTTAAAGAGGTCTTATGAATATTTATGAGGCAAGGAACATATTTATAGGATAAGATGATCTTTTCTTTCTCCCCAAATCTCCTTCAGCTCAACACTGAAAGTCCCCGGCAGTACAAGGCAGTAATCGCGTGATGAAAGACAAGCAAAATAGAAAGAAAAAAATTGCATGCGATTCCCAGTGTGAGGTGCTTATGCTTATATTTACAACTTTTTAAAACTACACTGGTGTGGAAGCCACGTGCATCTGGAAGAAATTGCCTTTGAGTTTTTAAATTTGAATCTCTTTCTAGTTTCACAGTGCGGCGTCATGGTGTCATACTCTTTCATGAGGCTCAATCAGCAGGGGTAGCAAGCTTCTTGCCCCACTCAGCCAGCCATTCATGTGCAATCCAAGAACCCACAGCCCACAGTGCACTGTACCAGGACGTGAGACGTTCAACTCTTTA
Source organism: Rattus rattus (assembly GCF_011064425.1). NCBI lineage: Eukaryota > Metazoa > Chordata > Mammalia > Rodentia > Muridae > Rattus > Rattus rattus. The sequence continues at coordinate 20,772,610 of NC_046161.1, read as the reverse complement.
TTATGAAAGAGGCCTCAGGTCAGGTGACTTGGCTCAGCTGCACGCTGCCATATCCACTCACGGCCTCTAGAGACTCGGACCTGAGTGGGGACTGTGAGGAAATTAAATGATAGGGATTGAACCAATGACAGACAGAATGTTGGGATCCGGTGGCCTGGAGCTGGAGCACTACTGGAGATGCTGAAGCAAGCCGGAAGCTCAGAATGTTTATTATATAGAGTTGAACAGAAAGGCACGGTTACTGCATACAGGAACCAGTAGGCCCGTTGTTACCCTTAGATAAGCAAGGAGGCAGGGTTTCTGATATACAACCGGATCAAGAGGATAGGTTTAGCTCATCTCAGTAGGTCAGTGTGGCTCTGGGTGGGAGTGGGGAGGGTTGCGGGAGGCACTGGAGAGTAACAGGAGCTACGGTATGCATTCTTTATGCACACTGTCAACATGCACACGTGGATCATGGGAAGGCATTGGCATCTCTCCATGAGCCTGAGGTTTTGGACTCCTTGACATGGCCTCGCCTGTGCCAAGAGCAGAGGCTCACTCAGGTCTTGCTTACTCGAGATTTCCTCTGGCACTCAAAGTAGACTGAGTGGTCTAAGCATATTCAAGGTAGGCAAGGCTAAGCTGCTATGACGTTTGATAGGTTATGTGTATTAAATGCTTTTGTGCCTTTTATTCAACATCCTGGCTAGAATGTGTCATTTAACAATCAACAATCTGAAAAGTCTGTCTGAAAAGAAAAGAAAAAGTCTGTCTGTAGCAAAATTCTGCACTCGAATGTTTCAATTTCCATAAAACAAAAAAGAAAGAAACAAACAAAAAAACACACGAAAAATAATTTGCTATCAATCAGTCACAAAGTCAGTTCTTGAATTTTGCCAGCATTCACATGAGCACTACCTAGCAGCCATGTTCTTGATGCAGGGAGGCCTTGCTACCACTGTGCTTGATTACACTGTAACCCATGGCCTCTTCCCACTTCTCCGGCTCTCCTCTCCTCCTAAGCTGTGTTTTCCATCACCAATTAAAGCCATTGCCATGCCTACTGTTGTGGCTGCTGGCACAGAGCATATATCCGCTTTATTTCCGTGCTCGACCAAGCACAGGCTTCCACTGTCATAGAGAACGGAGCTTCTGCCTCCCAAGTTTTCACTCTTCGTTTGTCCAAAAGGTTAATGCCATTTGTGTGATTTACATCAGTTTAGTCTTCACCACCCCTACAGGTGCTTCCACAGTTACTTACTCTATTGTCATCATCTCGACCACCATTCTTTCCGCCACAGCTGCCACCAAGGTCACCATGACCATTGACGTCTCCTCCACCACCAGAATTGTCACTCCATGGTTACCACCAAACCTTCCAGAACCATTTCAACCCCCATGACATCTTTTGTGGCCTTGTTCAGTGTGGCCAGTCAGTTTCTATTTGTGAAGAACCAGGGTGTTCAGAGTCAGTCACGGTCAGTAGCAAGTACAGAAACAGCTCCTCATCCACCCATGGCCTAGTTCAGTTAGGATTTCTGTCACCTCTGTTTTCCTCTCTTAGATTCACAGGCAACATTCTTCAGTGTCTCCTTTAATGCCACCAGTAAAAAGGTCTTTTTCAAGATCAGTGGGGACCTGGTCTCTGAAAACCTTCTCCCAACACAGTTGTTGTTGCTTCTAAAACTCTTCCATCCAGAGAAAGTGACAGGCATAAAGGCCCCAGAGCGCTGGGAGCTTGGACCTCTCAGTCCCATGCAGCTGGCCAGTGTTCCCCAGAGCTCTCCACAGCTCCTCAGATCTTACAGAATCTTTCAAAGCTCCATCCCCCACTCCCTATGAAGCACTTTGCAGATGGTCAGAATCTTCTGGAAATGTTGACATGGCCGCAGTGAAGAGACTAACGGTGCTTCCAAGTGCTGTCCGAGGACAGAGCAGAGCAAACAGCATTTTGATTTACTGATGCCCACGATAGGTTTATGTGTGAGCTTCAATTAAGAATGTAACCCGTTATAAAGTGAGGAACCCCTGTTTGCTAATAAAGTGATTGTCAACAGAGAAAGTCCCCTGTGTTCTCAAAAAAAAAAATAACTCTAAGTGAATTTAGCAAAGTTTTAGAATTTGAGATCAACAAACGAAAGATTGCATTTCTATGTTCTAGAGAAATAATCAGGCAGAAACTACTGAGCTACAATGTTTAAGAGAGACTAGAACACCAGTTATGATTACTCCGAAAATGTAGTAGTTACTCGAATGTAACACAGAATTTACAAGATCTGTACACTGAGAGTTCCATCAGGAAACCAAAGATCTGAATTAGCAAAGGTGCTACTTCTATAATCTGAAAACTCGGCCTTATAAACATGTTTGTCCCTAAAATGATCAGCAAACCAATTTCTTTGAAACACCCTAGTAAATCAATTCAACAAAGTTATTCTAATATTGCTAACAGAATTTTGAAAAATTGAAGGAGAAAAGTAAGAAGAAACCCTGTGTAGGTTGACTGCATAGATACCAGTAATCCGTGGTATTTCTGCTGAAGGGTAATTGTGGGATTATAAAAAGTAATGTCTCTTAAGGACTTCGGGGAGCCTCCCGCACACAAGTGTTTAACATGTGTTCGCTATTAAGTCAAGATGTCACTGCTTAGGTTCTGCCTCCAGAGGGATGTAAAGCAAGATGTTCACACATGTAAGAACCAGTGTTAGAGCGAGAATTTTACATACCCTCACCCACCCTCAATACAACACTTACTCTGTCCTGGTCAGGTCTCTGTTGTCAACTTGACACAAGCTAGAGCTATCTGGGAAGAGGAACCTCAGTCGTAAGAATGACTGCACCACATTGTGTGTAGATGAATGAATGAATGATTCATGATTAATCAATGATGAATGATTGATGCAGTTCAGCCTACTAGGGACAGCGACACCCCTGATACAAGAGAGCAGGCTGAGTAAGTAATGGGGAGCAAGTCAGTAAGCAACACTTCTTCATGATCTCTTCTTCAATGCCTGCCTCCAGGTTCCTGTCTTGGTTCCTTCTCTGACTTCTTTAGGTAATGAGCTATAATTTGCAAGATGAAATAAACCCTTTCCTCCCTAAGTAGTTTTCAGTCATGGTATTTATCACATCAATAGAAACCCTACCAAGAACCATGCCATTTACCACCACTCACCCAAATGGGATTACCATACCAAGACTGTAATTACATTCTCACTCATTGCTTCTTATCTATGGACAACAGAAACCCAAGGTTTCTTTAAAATATGTCATATCACAAATACTGCAATCTTTTGGGATTCCAAGTGGCCTAACTATTCAATTATTTTTGTTGCTATCTTTCTCGCTAGAAGGTCAATCTGATGGTTGTCCTTGACTCTGTCATGCCAGTAATGGGTCTCAGATATATTTAAGGATTAAAACTCTCCATTTTGTAAAACATAAAATGCCTTGTCCACGTCCTATAAATGATTCATTGCCAAGTGCAAGCATCCCAATAAGCTTTTGCTTCACAGATGTAGGAACATCTTCATCTGTGTGCATATGATGCTTGCCTTCCTAAGCCAGGGCTGTGTCAGTCCTACACCTGCATAGACGAGAAGAGTTTAAATGGATCTCCTCAATACATTCCATGAAATATTGATTAAAGGTCTAGTTGAAATAAGTGTATTAATGTAGGCTTAAAGCACTCAAGTGAGTAAAAACACCCCAAGGGGAAACGTTTCGGCCAAGCAAGTGAGACAAAAATTGATACATCGAAATGGTGAGAATGTTCCTGGGTACACAGCTCCTTTTTGCAATCTTACACAGCAAGACAGGACTTTTAACAAATGCCCCCAGCGATAAAAGCCTGGTTCTTGGAGGGAGGGCTAAGTTGGAAGAGGAGAGAAGTCAAATGGACACAAACAGGAGGCCAACAATGACAAAGAGCCTCCCATGGAAACTCGAGGAGACCACGAAACCCACTCTCCCTTTGTATTGGATTTTCGTTCCCATCTGGGCTCAAGAAGTACAGAATAAGCTATTCCTTTCTGGGGCTTTTAAAGGAAGAATTCTGCAGGAGCCATGGGCCTCTCTCCCACTCCCTTATTTAGTTCTCTTCATTGACTTCTTCTGTCTTGTACCCTGTCTGTAATTTACTGTGCTGCCAGGGTTCTAGAGACAGAGCAAAGTACCACAGGTAGAAGAAACCTCTGAAAATCATTAGTGGAATAAGCCCCTCGTTCTCATCAGTTAACTACTTCAGGAATTGTGTGACTGGAACAGAAGTATCGCTAACATGGAAACTATGGAGTGCGTAGATACAAAGGACAAAGGAATTCATTCAGAACTTTCAGTCCTTTCAGCCCTCTAGAAGAGGAAACAAAAAACTGCAAACCTGAAAACCATTGTCTAGAGACTCACAATAAGCAATTGGCAAAGAATAAGGAGTCAGGATTCTTCAGCGCCTACTATTGGTCCAGAACAAAGGGTGATGACATCCCACTAGTGAGAATTTAGAAGTGGACGGGAACTTCTATGGTTGTGATAAAATGTTTGTGGGGTGCCACTGCCCTACTGACAGGAATACTAAACGTGTCCAGGGCAGTCCTTGCAGGGAGATTTATCTTTCCAGAGATATCAATGCAGTTCCCATGACCAATCATGGGTAACCCTCTTCCACCCTACCACATTGATCTATGACCATTTTGACCTTGCTGAATTGATGAGTACTTGATTACTGGTATCATCTGCGTGAACTCTCCTCCTATCTCAGTACCCAAAACCCATTCCCTCTCTTCTATAGTCCATGAGTGGATTTCCTTCCTTGAAGTTCCAGACAAAGTAAGTGTGTGTGTGTGTGTGTGTGTGTGTGTGTGTGTGTGTGTGTTGGGGAGAAAGAGAGAGAGAGAGAAAAAGAGAGAGAGAGAGAGAAAAAGAGAGAGAGAGAGAGAGATCCTAGGAGCTACAGCAGGCCTTGAGACCATGCCCAAACTTTAAACAACCATGATAACTTTACTTATTTATATTTTCTAATTTTTTATTGATTTCTTACGAATTTTACATTATGCATCCCAATGACACTCATTTCTCAGTCCTTCCATATCCACCCTCCACCGTTGCGTCTCCCCCACCAAAAGAAAAATATCTTGCTATTGAAGTTGCCATGTTTCAAGATGTGTCACACAATCTCTTTGATCAAACAGCTTTACTTGCAAATTTTCATTACAATGAGTCATTCGTTGGTCTGGTTTGAGGCCTCTGACTTCTGCTACACTGTCAATACCGGATTCTCACTGAGACTCTTCTCAGATATCCTGCTTTTCACTGAATCATAGAGATCTCAGCAGCTCATGGGGGTGGGGGTGGGGGTAGATGTTGTGGCAACCCAGCTCAAAGCCCAGGATCTAGGTGGTAGCTGTGTTAGTCAGCCTGGCAGCCCTCTCACTTTGCTGAGGTGAAGGGCAGGGGCAGCTTAGCACAGTGCTGGATATCAGTGTAGACTCAGACTGCAGCCTAGACCAGGGATATTGTCATAGCCTTTTGGCCTTTGGAGGTAACGTGAACCTGGGCCAGCAGCATAGACCCTGGCTGAGATAGGACCCTGGACCCAGACTTGGCTACCTTGTGGGAAAGCATGGGCCTGGATGTCACCATGGCCTCCGATGGTCTCACAGGCCCTCATATCTGCCTGCTCCTCATTGCCTCATATCTTCTGTTCCATTTCTTTCCACAGTGTAGGAACCACTTGGCTCCACCTTCTCTCCCATCTCTCTACAGCCTATTCCCTCTTCCCATATCTCTATCATGTATTTGATCATAGTAGCGGTGCCTGCAGTGAGGCTGGGGCAGGGTAGGCGCTTAGGTGTCTTTTGGCCACCCCCCAACCCAAGCTATTTCTGCCTACAATTTATAGTCACTTAGGAAGAGGAAAATTCAGTTGAGGAATTTCCCAGGCCATACTGGTCAGTGGACATGCCTGTGAGAGATTATTTGATTAATGATTGATGTGGGAGGACCCAGCCCTCTGTGGGTGGCTCCATCCCTAGTCAGTAAACAACAATGCTCTGTGGCCTCTGCTTCCGGGTTCCTGTTTGAGTTCTTTCCTCTGTTTTTCTGTGATGGACTGTTAGCTAAAAATGTGGGCCAAGTAAAAATTTTCCTCCCTAAATTGCTTTTGGTTAGAATGTTTTATGACAACAACAGAAAGCAAACTAGAGCAAAGGGCTATAAGTCCCACTTGATAATTTATATAGTCGGGGGGCAAGATATAGAGCCTCGTGTTCACAAGCCAATTGTTATTAGATTCTGTTTTATAGACATGTTGAATACTTACATGCAATATAGTATACATAATTATATATGATATATATGTATATATATATATATATGAATATAGCCCTAAATGTTATTTAGATGCTGTGGTCTATAAAGGAACACACGTCTTAGATACCACGGGCAGAGTTCTTGGTAACATTCCTTGTGATAAAACCTGGTCATCACATAGAGAGTTGGACTCTAACAGTTCAAGCCAGGCATCTGTTGTGTTTGATAGCTGGCTTCATCCTCAATTCTTCTCAAGTGGAACAGAAACTCCAAGAGATGATGGGGGAGAAGGTTGTGGAAAATAAGGACATGCATGATAAACTGGGACCAAAGGAAGATGTGGTTTTAAATATGAAAATATGCATAATAATTAACCTGGTCTCATCTCTAAATGATGATAACTTCTGAAGGCTTGCCCAGGTGTGTAAAGGAAGCTTTCCTCTTACATCACTGCACTTTATACTCTTCTGTGAATTGGCTGTTACACAAGTTACTCAGTTTCCACCTTACTGCCACTTACCGGATGCCCACCTTACACTAGGAAGCAGAAGAGATCCTAGATGAACAAGAGGGAATCTTAGGATGGGAAGACACGGGCGAGAGAGACAGTTCATGTAAACAGTATAGTGAGAAGTACATGTGGGATTTTCTGCCCAAGCATCCTCAGGCTCCAGCATGGACTGGTATGATGTGGTTGTATTTTCAGTCTGGAATAGAGAAGGGAAGACTGTTATTATCCTTCAGGAGGAAGCCTGATAAACACCCAAGGTAGAAACAACCCTCCCCCACATCACAGCCCCAGCTGAACACAGATGCTGAACATTTGCACATGGCCATGTTGTTACCCATCCCTGAGAACCACGGAAGGAACGGAACACCCCTCAGGGTGCTCTGGATGTTGGGGAAGCTGCTCCTGGCATTCATCCTGTATAGGGTGGATGGGACTGATCTGGCTGGCCAGGCATGTAATCCATCAGATATCGGTCTCAAAAAAAAAAAAAAAAAAGACTTGTTTGGGTATCACTCAGAGATAAAGCAGGCCTTTCCCACTCCACACAGTGGCAAAGGCAAAGGCCAGCGCTAAAATGAGTCTAAAGCATTTAAAAACAAATTCAACCATATTCTATTAAAGCAATCCTCACAGTTTAATGCTATAATGTATAGAAAAGGATTATTGATTAAAAATGGTTCATAAGATACATTCCTAAATATATATATATGAAAACATAATTACGTATACTATATTGCATGTAAGTATTCAACATGTCTACAAATCAGAATTCAAATGGATACAAGTTACTTATAAAAATTAGACTTTAGGACATACACACAGGAGAACTATCCCTCTCAGAAACTGATAGTTAATTGTGATTATGCTGACATTTACCTCCTTTCTAACACAATCAAAAAGAGCATGGGTCAGAAATGCTTCTGGGAGGCAGAACCACCAACTCCACATCTTTTGCACATAAATGATTATGTTTACAAAATGAAGAAATGTAAACTAGGCCATAGATTCTCATCAAATTTTAATTTGAAATCACATAAGAAATTAGAATATACCCATATTCTTGGAATATATTCAATAATCTATAAGTCAAACGAGAAATCATAATGGACATAGAATTTTCAGTTTGAGGGCTAGTTCTAGGGCTGGTAAGATAGCTCAGTGTGGGAGGCACTTGTGTAAGCCTGGAACCCTGAGTTGAATCCCAAAATCCATATACAAATGGAGAGAACCATCTCCACGGAGCTGTCCTCTGGTTTCCACATGTTCATCATGATCTATGAATACACACACACACACACACACACACACACACACACACACACACACACTATTTACATGCATGCATATAATAGAAATAAATTTTACAAACAATTTAAAAGAAATTAAGCATGGAAACTACAACAAACAAACAACTTCTAGTGCATGTGGGATATAGCCGGATAAGTTTTTAATTGGAAAAATTATAGCCTTTAAGTAATATTTTAGTAAACAAGAGAGGCTGTCCTTGCTCCCCTTGGCCAATTTGTCAATTGATTAAATGCACATTTATATTGCAAACATATCTGCCTCCCCGGTTCTACATTAGGAGTCTTTAACTATCACATCACACTTGGATCATTTGATAATTTACAGTTTTTTAAGTATTTAAAAATAAATTCTATGTTTCATGTCATGTTACTTATTCCTATTTTAATAAGGTACAGGGATTTAATATATGACAATCATGTATTTTTATCAATTATATCGTTCCTTTGAAACCAAGTGCTTGGTTTGGTTGTCTGCTTTATTGTAGTGTCTTTTCAGAAAGAGATTTTTGTTTTATTTTTAATTGTACGTAGGTGGATATGGGCATGGGAGTACAAGTTCTCATGGAGGCCAGAAGAAGATGTTGTGTTCCTTGGAGTTAGAGCTACAGGCAGCTGTGAAAAGCCTGATTGTGGGTGCTGGGAATTGAACTTGGGTCCTTTGCAAGAGCAGTGTGTTATTACCTGCCGGCCATCTCTCCAGCCCTGTGAATGCCTTTCAATGTACTACTTTATATTCTCATCTTCACTGTATATTTCCTTTTACGTTTGGGGGATGTACTTTGTTTTCATTTTCTTACTAGGGAAGTAGAATTGGTTTGGGTCAGTCTACCACCTCATTACCCCAATAATCATGCTGCAGTCTCTGGGAAAGTCTGTCCCAACTCACCATCCTAGACACTGGAAAACATGCCAGTTGGTTGAACTCAAAAACAAAGTATTCATCAAAAATTTATTTTTTCCAAAAAGTTTTAATTTCCCAATAAGTCAAATGATATCAGAATACTTAAAGAATACCATCTTTTTATCCACACATACACAAAAAAATGAACATTCAAAACACTTATTAGAAAAAAAATAAGAAGGAAAAATATTCCACAGGAAATCAAGCAAAAGCTTGATTAGTATTTACAACTAAGAAACGCAATTTAGTATTTCTAGCACAGTGAAATATGTCAGTGGGTCTAGCCACAGTGGCTAGAAGGAAGACACGTTGCCTCCACCCTTCCCCTGAGCATGAAGGTAAGTTGGTTATTGGGTTCAGTTATGAACTCTGTAGATGGCTCATTCAGACTTACTATGAGCTCAATATACATTTAGAGGGCAGGATGGGTATCAAATGGAATATTCCCCACCTATGGCTTTTTATATAAAAGACTCACTAAAACCATGTAAAATTATCTTCCCCAGAAGACTTAGTCATTTCCCATTATCACTGAGAAATTTCCAGAAGTCCCTAAATAGTGTTAAGTTCCTCCCTGTGTTCCAAGCTATCAAAAATGTGGTTTATTTCACGTCACTGACTTGCCCAGTGACCCATCAGATGTATCTTCGAGAATAAAAACACACACTGCCGTGAGAACTCCAGGACAACCAGTCATCACTTGCTGTTTCAGCTTTGTAACAGAGATGCCCTTCCCTAGAGGGTTTTCAGGGAGGAAAAACGTGCCCAGAGTTCTGTGGAGATGAGTAATTCTGACTAGAGGGTGATCTGCCATTGACACCAAAGACTGGGTGCTATGATTCCTGGTTTTAGCTCCATTGCTACATGACTGCAATTGTCATGATAAGTCCCTTAACTGCTGTGGCAGAGGACTTCCAGGTGTCAGCCTAATAATATAACAGCTCGTCATCCTTCAGTATCCCCTGAGACCTGAGCTTCAGAAGATTCTTTGCTTCCTGGTCATAGATAGCAGAAGAGGCTGACCAGGACGAGGATGCTCCACCATGCCGAGGTTTGCCCACAATGACTTGCCTACTTCCCAACAGTAGGCATCTAAGGCTGGTCTTATCACACTTTGTAAATCCAGTCTTCAGAGGTCAGAGGAATGCAACAGTGAAAGACTTAGGTCATCTGTCACAGCAAAACCAAACCATTTATTTAAGCACTCTAGCACATGGTTTACTGTGGTAAAAGAGCACAGCGGTAGGCAGCGTTTCACAATGGGCTCTGGCACCCTGTAATCACTGAGGAGCATAGACTCTTCTATACAGCGACTTTGCATTCCTCAACTTTAAGGTGATCTAAAAAGTGATACATGTTTAAAGGAGACTACATCTCCAATTGGGAAGTTGCATGTTTCCATGAGCTAGTAATATAGGGGCTGATGTTTTCAGATACTGGGCAGCGGGGCTGGGGATTTAGCTCAGTAGTAAGGCGCTTGCCTAGGAAGCGCAAGGCCCTGGGTTCGGTCCCCAGCTCCGAAAAAAAAGAACCAAAAAAAAAAAAAAAAAGATACTGGGCAACAACAATGAGCCACACGCCCTAGTCATCCATGGAGTAAAGGCAACTGCACAGACAACCCCTAGTCATCCATGAAAGTGAAGACAACGCCACAGACCACCATGTTGCTCAACTAGGCTGTAGTGAAAGGCAGATGCGCTAAATACTCCAACTTACAATAGGTTCATTTGAATATAACACAATGAGTCTCCAACATGGGTCCAAAAATTAAAATAAAAGAGGGCTATTACTTTCCATTATCTAATACTTTTCTTTAACTTCTTGATATGATGTCTATCTTCATTGATTTCACTAGCATTCAAAGAAACCATCATGTAGGAAGGGAGATTCATTGAAGACCAGAAGTCTGTACTAGTGATGAAGCCAGATGAGCTGTCCACAAGGCTCCTTCCAAGCCTTGATACTCTGTGATCCATTAGGTCTTGCTCCTCATTTAGCAGAGAAGTGGTCTGGGAGTTTGGGGGTTGGAAAGCCCACAAAGTTTCCACAGATTCAGCAGCAGCAATTACATGGACCTTGATTGTTTCTATAGCTGAGAAACATCTCTGAGAGGAGCATAAATTAATAATCTGCCCCTGATGTGTATCTGAGTATGCCTATCAAGATTCAAATAAGCATTTAAATCAATAATGAATGCAAAATAAACTGGTTAAAAGGCGAATCAACCAGCCCAATGCAATTTTCCTGGTGTCGTATGTTCTGTCTTTGTTTCACATTAATAGGAAAAGAAATTAAATATCAGCCTTGGGGATCTTTCCACTTTATCATCTTAATTACTCCAGCTGGATTGCTTAAATATTCTAGTCAGTCTGAGAAGAGATGGAGATAAGATTCATTTTCTTAGCTAGGACCATGTGACAAGAAATCGGCAGGTGTTGTAGATGAACCAAAACAGCTATTGATTCTCTGGATTTTGAAGTTACAAATTCTCTGAATTTTGAACCAATTGTGGGTGGGTCTATGTTATAGTTCTGAACAGCTACAAGTAACTGATGGTGTGTGTGTGTGTGTGTGTGTGTGTGTGTGAGAGAGAGAGAGAGAGAGAGAGAGAGAGAGAGAGAGAGAGAGGAATAATTGCAGAAGATCATGATTTTGAGAAGGACATAGGGGAGGCTGGAGAGGGAGATGAAGAGGTGGAAATGATGTAAATATAGTATTTACATACCAAATTCTCAGAAATTAAAAAGTTATATTGAAAAAGGAAATTGCAGGTGTATTTGTTAGTAGATATTAGATATGGTGTTCTTACAGCCCAAACTACAATTGTGTGTTGAAAATCAGCCTTTATATATCAGTCTTTAAGAGAGTGGGATTAGAAGTGGAAACTGACAATTGCTGACATAGATTTTAAAATCAAATTTAATAATATATGTGTATTGCATATTTTGCTTGCACGTATGCCTGTGTATCACACGTGTGTCTGATGTCAGCAGAGGCCTGAAGAGGGCATCAGTTCCTCTGGAACTTTCAAAACAGAACTTTCTTTAACTATGTCTCTAGAGATTGGCCATTTTTTTGTTAAATTCTGTGCGTTCATTCTTAGATATTGTTATATTCATAGACTAACAGCTAACTGAACTAGATCTGGACAGCTTGTTTACTGAATGACTAAAGAACCCTGGTGAAATTCTCATGAGCACAGACTTGTTTTATGTAAGTTTTTTAAAAAAATATATACTTCTGAGTATAGTCACCTGAAAGCCAGTAATTACAACTTAAAATTCTGAAATGAGTTAATAATGTATCACACTAATAAATCCCATCCAAGGTATTATTATCTTAGCAATATCAGAATCATTTTATCAATCAACATAATTTATTACACTGATTCAAAGGTTTAACTGATGATGTTAAAAACAGTATTGTCCCTCTAGAAGAAAAAATGATTTTGTTAAAAATCAGCAATCATCTCCATTAAAACTCTTTAAAAATAAGAAATGAAATTTTTCTTAACATAATAAAAGCCAGTTTTTCAGAGAACAGCTAACATCAAGTTGATGGTGAGACACTTTGTACAGTTAAAACAAAAATAAACCCAGGATGAACACTGTTGCCTATGTTAGTCAACACTGGCAGGTAAATTTTTACCAAAGAAATAGGTTAAAGACAGAGCAAGCTTTAAAGATGAGAAACAAAAATAAATTATCAAACCAGAGAACATAGGCCCAACTAATACTTCTCAATTTGTACATGTTAGGAGTAGTTCTTCATGATTAAATTATAGGATTCACCCTTAACCTCAGAAGATTTCAGACTTGAGTTGTAAATTTTACTGTTCCTAACTCCCTGGGTTTGGGGATAAAAGCAGCAGACATTTGTATGTGAGTCAGTCACTATGGGTTCTCTGTAGCATGAGTTTTAAGTGTGCTATAGAAATGTATTAAATGGTTAAATCAAGTTGATAGTTTCCATATAACACCAGGTTTTCCTGCTGAAAGACTCCTCATAACTTTTATCATATTGCTCCAAATCAGAATACTTTGGAAACAGTGTGGTGGATGGTGCTCCCAACATAGTAGGCCATAGAGAACCTCCCCCACTGTCTTGTTTAAGATATCTCAGGGTGTCATTGTTCTGTGAGACATATTTGGGGAAACACTTCTGGACTTATCCCTCATTTCATCAATAAACGATCATCTGAGGTCCAGAGATAAGAGGTGACTTGCTGGAGAACCTTAGGTGAACCCATAGAAAGGCAACTCAAAGTCTGACTCTGCTCATCCAGTCCTTGCTTGGCCTAGGTGTCCGCCTCACTCAGAAATGTTTCTGGCATTATTTCCTCACAGGTCAGAAGACCAGGAGCCCCCAGTCAACATGCAAGTATTTCCTCCTGAGGCCTCTCCCTTAGCTTTCTTACCATGTCCCCAAATGGCCGCGCCTCTGTATATACACAAGTCTGTGTCTCCTGCTCTCCTGTTCAATAGGACACCAGCCATTTTGGATGAGAAACCAACCATATGACCTTGTTTTACTTTAATCATCCCTCTGAAAAATCTACCATCAAATGAATCTATAAGGCTTCAGCATACAAAATGGGTGGCAACCAGCCCATAGCCATTTTTCAATGCCCACGACAGCCTCGAGTTCTCAGGTGCTGTACACATCTCATAGAGTATACCAGATAGACTGCATAGCACACATTTACATTAGGATTTGTAACAGTAGCAAAATTACAATATGAAGAAACAACAAAATAATATGAGGGACTACATTAAAGAGTCACGTCATTAGAAAGGCTGAGAGTCACTGTATTTGATCATGATCTCTTTCTACCTCCTAATCTATGAGAAACTTAAGAGCAGGGACTAGGTTGATATGACAATCAAATAGTTCAGCTCATAGAATTTGCTGAATACTTACAAAGTGTGTTGAGCACACAGCTTGTGAAGTTAAGGGACCTTTTCATTCTATATAGCAGTGTGGTTCTTGAAACATATCTTGAGATAGAGATATTCAGTACCTTCCATAGTTTTGGTGAAAATTCAATAAGATCCATCCTTGGCAAACTGCCTAACTCATAAACAGAGCTCCATAAATGTTAATCGAATCTGTGGCTGTGTCTTCTCCCTAGATGTCCATAAAAACTAATTAATAATACTGATTGCAAATGCTTATAATGAATTTGCGGTGTAAAAACAATAGAAATGAGGCAGCCTAACCCAGGCCACACAGGTGCAAGAAGGGTTTGCACCACCAATATTCGGTAAGGTTTATCAGACAGGTTGAAGCCAATTCTGCTTCTTGGCCAAGGACTCAGTTTCCTTTTGGTATGCTGTGGAGAGCACTGTGTACCCCACCTTTTTTTTTTTTTTAGACAAACCGATGAACAACATACATCCTCCTGTGCCCTTTAAGGAATGGAATACAGGTTCAGTTGCGTTTTCTCGGGATGCTCCCGGTGCTTCTGTTAGCAACAAACAGTGACAAACTTTGAAGTTATTCCAGGAAAAAGCTTCTTTTCTCATTTTTGTTTTTCCTTCTTTAGTTTTGATCAGAGTGATCAAAGGTGAAAGATACCTGACTCAGGACATAGTGGAAAGCTCTGGAAGCTAGAACCCTGTCTGCTTCGTGTATCAGAGCTATCTGATCTACCTCGCTAATAGAGCTACATTGACAAAGCACTATGCAGCCCAACTCTCTTCATCAGTGACTCACGGCTCCTGTTGATGTCCTTCTAGATCCATCCCCACGTTCACAGTGCAACTCCACTTCCTCTAGGCTGCTCCCAACCCATGACTGATAATACTGAGGTAAATAGTACAGCCCCACTTCTGTGAAGCATGGGGCTCTATTCCAGTGGGCATGGTTCAAGAAATCTTCATCAGACTTGCCAGAACTTTCATAAAACCATCCTATAGTCTGAGGCTTTTTTTTTTTTGCCCAACACTCCTGTGTTATTTCATGAAAGTCCAACTTATTTCTTAGTTTGAAGGTTGTCTCTATCTCTATTTCCCTCCATTGCTGACGTTTCATATAATCTGTCTCTTGCTTGTCTAACTCCATGTTTTCTATTTTGCTCAGAAGACCCGAATTAAAACACACACACACACACACACACACACACACGCACACGCACACACACACGGAAGTTCTATAACTACAGTCAATATCCTTTCATTCATATGTGTTTGTGTGATCACTGAGTCCCAGTTGAGCCCCTGAGATGAGTAAAGCTAAGTTAGTATTGGCTAGGGTTGCCCATGGATCATGGTCAGATGCTGGCTTAGCTTCTCACTGAGTCACCTAGGATGAGTTCAGCTAGGAAGCTCCAGTTTGGAGACATACAACTCTCTACCCTCAGGTTTGTGCATGCAGTGTTCTCTGAAGAGGAAAGATCCATGTTTTCTGGATTCTCGTGTTGTTGGCTTGAAACTAACATAAAATCCTGTGCAGTGTTTACTGCCAGTCCATACAAAACCAACTTTGACTTGTTTGAGGAAACAAACGCTAGCTACTGGGAATAGCTAGCTGGAAAGTTATGTTGCCAAAGGCAAAGGGATAGGGTCGTGTAAGAAAGTTCAACCATCATACCAAGCGTCCATCTCACATTCTGTTCCTCAGCCTTCCCCCAGATCCATGAGCCAAGTGTTATTCACACATCCGAGATGGCCTCTGGTCTAACTTCTAGTCAGCACGTCTGGACTCTTGGCTGACATGACAGAAGCTTACTATGTCCTGGAGGAGAGCAAGCGGTAAACCCCACCCTCCGGAGCTGCTTCTAGTTCTAAGCTTGCTCGGGAACTTGAAAAGCTTTGCTGGGTGCAATGAGTCTCTCTTCCCTGTTTGCTGTCACCTTATATCACCTTCAGCTCCAAGCCCTAAGAGAAACAGGCTACATAAGTATTTGAACTCAACCACAGTTTTCCAAGGAGCAAACTGACAATTAGGACTAGGACCAGCATCAAAAAAGAGCAACCCAGCATGAAGCCTGTCTAATTAGTCATATGAGCAGAGTGCTTCCCCTCCACTTCCTCAACAGCCCACGCTTGTCAGATCTCATAGGGAACCTTTGCTCCCTGACACAGTATTGAAGGGGAATTAAGAACAGGTAGGTACGTGTTAAGACCATGAGTGTCCCTAGCTCACCAGTGAAATGTTCCTCCAAGAATGACACCTGGATTCCCCGGTGGCTGCTGTCGCTGAGAGGTGAGCATTGTAAGTATGCTACAGGAATGCACCAAGAAGAAACCCCAGCACTCTGATGTTGGAACTTTTATACTTTGCCTCATGTTAACGAGAACCTGAGCAAGATGAAGAATTCAATATGAAGGCTAGACATGGGCTGTTAATCCCGGGCACTGGATTGTTTAGCTTCTGTGCTTGGTGATTCTTTTCATCTCCTTAAAAAGTCCGAGTGCCACCAAAGGTCACCAGGCTTGTCATCAGAAAAGATTAGGGGGGACATTTGTGCAGCACCTTGATGGGGCAGCTCTGGGTGCGGAAGAAACAATTCCCCTGTTTTTGAGAGTTCATTAAGGACCAGGTCTAGAGAAAGACACACTTTGGAGCAGTATGTAACTTGCTATCGCCTGGGTTATACCAGCAGGATGGCCCTACCTTCCACTGTGTGACTGGGCATTTTCAGATTTGGCTTTAAACAAGTGGTATCTCTCTCTGCAGGTGATTCTCGACCCAAGGACACTGCGACTACATGATCACTAGTGTAATTTTAAGCACTTATTTTCCAATTTGGAGTTCAAGCCAACTTTGTAGAAAATGTCTGTCTTTATTGAAACCACAAGCACACTTTAATTTTCTCATTTAATTATTAAGCAATATATACACATCATCCTATGGCTTGGCAAGTGAGAGGGAAAACAGAAGCACTGCTTCCTCTGGGCTCCCTTCTCTTGCCAGCTGGTGAAGCCTTCTAATAAACCCCCTTCATCAATTTTTGCCCTCCATTAGTTAACTGTGTTGCAAGCTCTTGATCACATTTTTTTTTGAGATCTATAGGAAGCTCTTTCAGACAACAAGCCCACACTATCTCCCCATTCCTCTAACAGGCAATGTTTTGCTGTGACCATTTCCTCTCATGCCCACTTCACCTGTGGGCTCCCAAAGATGAAGACTAAGTTGTACAAAATGTGTAGCTTGGACAACTTTAGATCTTCATTCTATATTTGTGGGGGGGGAGGAGAGAAGGAGGGGGAGAGGGAAGGGGTGGGAGAAGAAGGGGGAGAGAGAGAAAGATTGAGAGAGAGAGAGAGAGAGAGAGAGAGCTAATTATGCTACAAAATACTAGAGCTGTGCATCAGGAAGCTTGTCCATGATACTTTTCATTATTTAGTGAAAGGTGGGTAGCTTGAACCTGCCTGCCAGAGAGGTTGATACCTAGGTGTTGACAGACTGTCATCAAGTTGTGGGTCAGCAGGAGCTCTCAGAGGAACATCTGAATGACCCTGAGAGATGTGCAGGACTTTCTGCATTTCAACCCTAATCCCTTCTTTTGGCCACTGAGGGTGATCCGTGCTTGGGATGGAACTTCTCAGAGATAAGCCTCATACAAGCCACTCCCATTAGACTATCAGCCTCAGGGCCCCATGGCCTGCAATCTGGTGTCAGCCCCAGAGACTCTAATCAAATGTTCTTTGGAAAACCATGGATTGCCTCCTTAATCTGCAAATCTAATGACTCCTTGAGTGGTTGTCACTGCTGGACACTTCTTATGGGTTTGAAATGCCCTCTTCCCGTTAACTTGTTCGTCTTTTGCTGTTCCTCTCCCTTAGAAAGTTCAGCTTTTATCCCTGAAGAACTTTCTGTGGAGTGATGTACTTGAATATGCCTTTGTATGTGGAATATGTTAGCAATCAAAGAACTGATTAGGAATTCACACCTAAGTAGGAGGGATGGATGGCTTTAAGTGACAAGCACCTGTATATTGTCATTTAACCCCCTACTGTATAGTAGCTGTTAAAATAATTTTTAAATCTTAGGAAAAAGTGGAGTATAAGATATGTGTAGCTAGAGAGATTTTATGGTCTCTAGTGCCTGAAAGGATAACAAACGCTTCTATTGAATATTAATTATTAGTTTACCTTTTTGCTTACCCTAAATCTACCCACACACATTGTTGTTTGATATGGCCAGAGGGACATCATTATACCTATCTCAAATAGAATCTTATAGACAAGATACTTGTCCACGTGTGTAAGATCAGAATAGGGCCTTCCCAAGTGTCAGGAAGAGACAGTGGATGATTCCATGTTGTTTGTTCATTTTAACATGTTTGATATAAACATTTACTAGAAGTTTGCCTGACACACTCCATTTATTGTCCCTGCAATAGAATATTAAGCTCTGAGTTCTCCATGCTTTTCTAGCCAAAGTTCCAAACAACAAGATCACATCTGTCCCAGCAATGCCTTACAGAGCAGTTACCAATTTCTGTCTTAGTTAGGTTTTTATTTGGCTTAGTTTTATCACTGTGAAGGAACAGCATAGTCAAGGCAAAAAGAGAGCTCTTAATTGAGGGCTTGCTTACTGCTTCAGAGAGTTAGCCCCTTGTTGTGGCAGGGTGTGTGGCAAGCACAGGGCTGGGGAAGTAGCTGAGAGCTGTATCCTGATTCACAAGCAGGAGTGAGAGGGAGGGGGTGTTGGGGAGACTATATTTGGCATGGGATTCTGAAACCTCAACATTTACCCCTGTGAAAAACTTCCTCCAACAAGGCCATACTTTCTAATCCTTGCCTGATAGCTCATCAGTTGGGAATTACATATACAGATATATGAGCTAGTGTCACTCAAACCACCACACCATGGATAAACACTGTGACCAAAAGTAACCCGGAGAGGAAAGGCTTCCGGCATCCAGTCCATCATGAAGGGAAGTTAGGAGAGAGGAGCTCAGTATAGGAACCAGAGGTGAGAATTGAAACAAAGGCCATGGAGAAATGCTGCTCATTGGCTTCTTTCCCAAGGCTTACTCAGCTTCTCTTGTTGTTTGTTTGCTTTAAATTCTGGGACAACACTACCCACCATGAGCCCGCCCCTTCCACATCAACCATTAGCCAACAAAATGCCCTACACACTTACATACAGGCCTATCTGATGGGGTGGTGTCTCTCCTGAGGCTTCATTTCCTTGCGGATTCCAGCTCATGTGAAGTTGACGAAGGAGACCAACCAGTGCAGCACTCATAACCACTCTGCCACCTCTCCAGCCCCCAGGATGGTGCATTCGAGAATTCCATGTTAGCAATTGTCTGTAAATCTAAAAACAATTCTCTTTCAAAACCAGTGGGAGGGTTTTCAAAATTGTTTCTCATCAGATCTTAAGCACTGGAGGTACTAAATGAAGCTCTTCAAGTGAACGAAAGACTAGAACCTCAGCGCAGAGGCGAGGGCTCTGAAAAGGCGTGTCTGAAAAGTGCATTTTTTATGGCATTAGCAACAATACTGTTTTCTGTGGTCTGTATCATACATGAAGTAAAACATACGGTAACATGTTGGGAACTGAGTACATGGAGTCCAAACATTACAAATGTTCGTGCTGTTTAGGAAGATTTCAGAGCTGGCAGGAGAGGGAACCCCAAGGGTGCCCAGCATGTAATGGCAGCAAGATGACTTTAATTACAGAAATCTTAACTATTGCTGGAGTGAATCACTAATTAGAAGCTGCTGAATCCCGGGGCCTGGAGAGATGGCTCAGTGGTTAAGAGCACCGACTGTTCTTCCAGAGGTCCTGAGTTCAAATCCCAACAACCACATGGTGGCTCACAACCATCTGAAATGGGATCCTATGCCCTCTTCTGGTGTCTGAAGACAGCTACAACATACGTGTGTGTGTGTGTGTGTGTGTGTGTGTACACACATGTGGAATCCAGAAGTCAACATAGGAAACTTTCTTTGATTACTGTCACATGATTCTTTTGAGACAAGGTCAGCCACCTGACCAAAAGCTCATAGATTCCGCCAGTCTGGCCTAGTCAACAAGGCCCAGGGATCTCCTGTCTCTGCCTCCTCAGTGCTAAGATGACAGGCACACCAGCCCTGCAGTCCTTTTGTGTCCTGGAGATCCAAACTCATGTCCTCACGCTTGCAAAGCCAGCAATTGACTGATAGAGCCATCTCTCCAGCCTCCAGGGTCAGTAACATAAATCTCAGATCAAGGCACATCAGTCGTCAGATAAACTAGACCATCTCAACAGCAGCCGTAAGGTCTATAATTGCTAACAGCCAAGGACAGATATGGTTACATGGCTGCCAACTTGATAAACCCAGGCTCCTTAAACCAACAGAGAAGCAGGTCTGATTGCTACAAGTACTCACTAAAACTCGCTAATCAGACTTAAATATAATTGTTCTGGGTTGATAAAAGTTGAGTGCAGCCTTAGCAAATCTCTTACTTAATGTTAATACCATCTTCCCTTATTAAAGCTCGTTTCACAGCAAGATCTATATTTTCATCAAGACAATCCCAAACCCCTCATTTCCTCTAGATTTATAGCTAGCCAGATCTCGTCTATTCTGTGGAAATGCAGTTTATCCACTTTGCAATTTTAAAGTAATCAATTATTTTTAATTATTCATTTTAAGCCTTTTAGTCACCTTACAAAATAATACGTATCACTGCAGCATTTAATACCTTATGCTGCAGTACTTGGCTCATATCCAGCCACTATATTCTCTCAGGCTTTCCCCACTTCTGGTGGTCCTCCACATTTCCCCAGAGAGTCCCCTCTTATGGACGGGAAGAGTCAGGTCTGGGGTGTGCTGAGCAGTAAGTTGCTGATCCTTAGTCCCACAGGTTTTTAGCCACTTCCCTCCTTATCTGTGAAATGTAAACAGACCCCAGAATCATCTGGCTTTTGTTTCAGAACAACAGGCCTTGGGGGATCTAAGGTGGTTCTTTGCTCCCATGTAGTGAAAGACAGAACTAGTAATTAGCCTCCTGCAAGGCCTTAGTTAAAGTGGGCGATCTCCCTTTCAAGAGGACCAGCCTCTTAGGCCGGCCACATGATTTATTCTAAGAGGTCTAGTGGGGTCTTACTCTCAGGTTTCTTGCACTCTACCTCCTTTTAAGCCAAGAGGCTAATCATCCTGCATTACAGTAAGCATCGATTAGGAAAGGAAGGTTGTCTGTACTCACAGCACACATCTCAGCATGTCAGTTGTGTACCTGTGTGAACAAGTGTGTCTGTGTGTCTCTGTGTCTATGTGTGTGTGTATCTGTGTCTGTGTGTCTGTGTGCCTATGTATTTGTCTCTCTTCCTCTCTGCACAAACATGAGTGTGTTTGATAGAATGTTGCTATTTATAGATCTTGGATATACATATACATATATATGTATGTGTGACTATATTTATATTATATAAATATATATTTAAAGTAAATATATTCATATTATATAAATATATTTATATTAGACTAATATCACAAGTCTCTATTTTCATCAAGACCATTCCAGTTCCCTTATTTCCTCCAAATTTGCAGTCAGATATCAATACATATATTTATATATATCATGTATGCTATAATTTATATTATATATTTATCTTATAATTTATATTGTAAAATATTACATAATATATGATATATATATTTATGTAACTGTCTTAGTTATAGTTTCCATTGCTGTGAAGATACACCATGACTAAGGCAACTTTTGAAAAGACATTTAGTTGGAACCACTTACAGATTCAAATGTTCATTCCATTATTGTCAAGCCAGAAGCACGGCAGCATCCGGGCAGGCATGGTGCAGAAGCTGAGAGGTTTGTATCTTGTTCCGAAGGCAGCTAGGGAAAGGGTCTCAGAGCCCACCCCTGCAATGATGCACTTCCCCCAACATGGCCAAACCCACTGCAACAAGGCCACCCTCCTTAATAGTGCCAGTCCCTGGGCCAAGCACATTAAAACCACCACAATAAGTACATATATAAAACTATATAATTACCAATAATAGTATTATTAGTTCTATTATATAACTATATATTATATAGAATTTATTATATATAAATATATAATATATTGTGCATTATCTATTATATAAATGATAGATATAAATATGCATTATACATATTTAGGTAATAAAATTATATGTTTATATATTACTTTATATGTTTATATTGTATTTTAAATATTATATTGTGTTATTAATATATAAATATACATATATTTACATATCATGTATTATTTGTATATATTTATATTTATACATATTAATATATGATATAGAACACTATCTATTGTTACTATATAATGGCACTCAGGGGCTAAAATACATCACCACATAAAACATTATAAATTTGTGGCTTGGACAGCACCTCCCTCATGCTATAGTTAGTCTCACTCAGGGAGGAACAAGGCTACTCTGTTTCCTCAGCTGGTTGGCCTCTATTCTTTAGCTTCTATCTTATTGGTTCTGGTTAGAACCTAAACCAATTTAACTGCCATTCTGCAAGCCTTAATTCCACGCCTAGCAAAGGCTCCCCATTCCTCTTACTTTCTCCGTGGTAACATCAAAGTTTCATGTGTTCGGAAAGTTGATTCCTCAGAAGTACAGTGATGTTGGAAAAAGATCTGAAACAGAGAGAATAGAGATCAATACCCATCAAGGGTGTGTCGGGGAGCAGAATGTGTCAAGTGAGAGCTGAATGAGTTTTATAAAAGGAGTTGGAGAGAGATGGAGAACATGAAATCCCGTCCATTTCCTTGGCTGGACAGATGGCTCAGTGGTTAAGAGCATTGACTGCCCTTCCAGAGATCCTGAGTTCAAATCCCAGCCACCACATGGTGGCTCACAACCATCTGTAATGGGATCCAATGTCCTCCTCTGGTATGTCTGAAGACAGCGGCAGTGCACTCATACATAAAATAAATAATTCTTTAAAAAAAAATCCTGTTCATTTTCTTTAAACCATTTGCACATCAATAGATCCGAAAGGTTATCAATGTGCTGAGTGACTTTGAAAGATGACAGGGCGGGAGGTGGCTGCTCCGAGAAAGCCAAGCATGCCTAACTGACAGCTGTCAGGTAAATGAGGAGCTTATGGACAGCATTTGCTCCTTGAAGATTCAATATCAAATAAGGAATGCATCTGCCTTACAAACCAGTTGATTCTGGCTATGAGTCCAGCAGCTCTGGGCAGATCCAAGAAATACACACAAAATCCGATCTTCAGGTCCTTGAAGACCTTGAACTCCATATAGAAAAACTACTGTCTTAAAGAATGTGGATTTTTTTTTCCTGAATGCTTAAAATAAATAATAGATAAATTCTCTCAAACTCTTAAAAAATAATAATTTGGTTTTTTTAATCCAAAGCCCTATAAAGTAGAATTTATTTACTAAAAAGTAAAATTTATTTCAAAGTGAAATTATATGTATGTGTTCATGTACACACACACACACGCACGCACACACACACACACACACACACACACACACACACACACCACATCTACATGGGGTTTAACATATATTAGATCCCAGCAAATGCTCCTTAGATGGTATCACAAATGAACAATGCTAGAAGCATACGGTCCGTTATGGAAATCACTGGCACCTCAGTGGTGAGGTGGTTACACTTACTAATGAAGCCTTCAGACGGAATGACAGCAGCTAAAGAGTCTAGAGGAAGCAGCAGAGATCCTCTGCCTCCTCCGGGTTCTCCCTCTGCCCCGGTTGTTTCCTATCTCTGTTCATTACCAGCTCTCCAAATCCATTTGAGAGTCTAGGAGAGTTGGGTTAACAGCACTGGAGGCTGAGAGGCAGCCCAGGGTTCAAGCCAATGCACCATCAATCTTATACCTGCCTGAAATACAGAAAGTTTTATTTGTGAGTTTTCCTGTCATCCGTTAAGTGAGAGAAAGCAAGGTGTTGCCTCTTGGTACATCTAGGCACTTGAAACCCATTATTATAGCTGGTTGTTTTAAATGGTGAAGGGACAGCCATCTCAAAACCATAGCTAGAATCAAGCTCTGGGAGAAACAGAGGAGCAGGAGCCACTAAGACTGAAGCTCTCAACTCAGGGGGAAGGAATCCCATGCCGGCTGTGGGACTGGGCTGAGCGCCCAGCACATCCCACTTAAGAACGATTCACAAACATTCACTACTTAGAAGGTCACTTTACTAATTAGCCCTGCTTTGCTAATTACACTTTACTGATTAGAAACTATGCTGATAATACCAGACTTGCCGTGAGTGCTAAGGAGGCTTTTTTTAAAAAGCTAAGTCTGATAATAATGGTGACTGATCTACGCTGAGCTGTTGTTTTTAGGGCCGTCAATAAGATGTCCTGTAAGAAATGTAAAGAAACTGAAGATCAGGGTTTTAGGTGATTCACAGCTCCTCTCTCCAAGCTAATACTGGAATCCTTTCCCCATAGATATACCCCTTGGGATCAGGAGAAAACTTGCTGGTGCAGGTCTTTTGAAAGTCTGAAGTCTGTGGCTTGGAAAACCATTTTGCTAATAGCAATCAGTAAATACCTTGGGTAAATGTTCAGTCTTCCAGGGTGTCGGCTCATTTAATGTGCCCACAGTCTAATCAGGGGACATAGGTGCTCTGACCAAGGAGGCACAGGGAGGGGAAGTGATCTACCCAAGGTCACACAGGTCCCAGTGAGACTGGAGTAACTTTAATCTAGTCAGTGGTGAAAACCGACAAACCCCCAAGCCACTGCTCAACTTCTTTCAATCTCCATTCCTTTGTCCTCCTTTTTAACTGAGAGGGCTGGGGTTACGGGAATGGAGGGGTGCTTTGAGAAAGCCAAGTTCTGCCTTCCTAGTCCAGCGCTTAGGGGGTTGAAGTAGAAGAATCAATTGCTTTGAGTTGCGGACTGGTCAGTAATCTCTCTCTCTCTCTCTCTCTCTCTCTCTCTCTCTCTCTCTCTCTCTCTCTCTCTCTCTCTCTCTCTCTCTCTCTGAAGAAGCCAAATTCTAATGTAATAGTAGCAACGCATAACACTTAAACACTCCAGGGCGTCATCTTCCTTAATCTTATTCACTGGAGCGGCATATCCCTCGAGACCCATTTTTCAGATGAGAAAACAGAGGTTCAAAATAGTTGGTGAGTGGCCTCTACCGTATAGAACTGGAAAGTCAGATGAAAAGCTGGGAAATCAAATTCCAATAAAACATGGGCGTGTAGAAAGCTGGGTAGAGGCGATGCGTGGCCCTTTGTCACAATACCCCAGAAGTGCTGCAGCTGCGACAGGGACCCAACCCCCAACCCGCTCTGTGATAATGGGGGTAAAGCTGGCCGGCGCCATCCTGCAAGCCCAGTCTGATAATAGCCCTGATTAAATGGCGGGGCAGCCAGAGGAAGGCCCCGTCGCCGCCAGCGCCCGGTTCCCGCGCCGGCAGAGCAGGGACCAGCGGTGGCAGAGGCTCCGCCTCGGCGTCTGCTTCCCAGCCCCAGGGCCACCGCAGCTGCAGCTAGAGGCGCAGTCCCTGGCCTCTGGTCCTGGAGGAAAGGCCATGGGCCAAAGGTGACCCGGGTGCAGACCCCAAAAGAAGATCCTAGGGACCTCCGCAGTGCTGGCCTGGGGCGATCGGCGAGAGCCGGGCCACTTAGAGCTCCGCCATCGCGCCTTCAGCACCAAGGGCCGGATGGCTTCCTTACGGTCTGGGTTTGGGACCCGGAGCGGATGCTAGGGATAGAGGGGAGGGAACCAAGCCATCCTACAGCTGAGCGGTGGCTCAGGTATCTTGAGCTTTGGGAAGGAAGTGCAGGTGTGTACGACCTGCCAATCACGGCACCAACTAGCTCGCTTCCCGCCCTGCTCAGACACACCCCAGCGGGTGTCTGGTGTTGCACAAGTCCTGCCCATGCTGGACCACTCAATCTTCCGTAATGTCGGGGCTACAGAACACCCCTGCCCTTTTAAGACAAGAGAAAATACGGCCCAGAGCAAAGCAGTGGCTAGGGTCACACCACCAAAACGGACCGGAGCTGACTTAATATTGACTGTGTGGCAAATTTAGGGGTACAAGAGGATTTTGTGGAACTGAAGAGGAATGCCCAGTTATTACTAGGTAGTAACTCTCTCAGGAAGAAACTACCAAAGCTGTAGAGTTCGGTGGTCCTCGGTTCTCCAAGTTTCTTCACACATTATTTAGTCTCCCAGCAATTGGTTCTGTCAGGAACCCAGGAAGCTAGTGTCGACATTGATATATGCTGGGGCGAGCATTGAGGACTCATCACACAGACCAGGCATGATCCCTACTGCACCCTGAAACACCTCCTGTGCCTTGGGCAAATGACTTACTTAGCCATCGCCAAGCCTGGCAATTGTAAGGGTGTAAAACAGACGCTTTTCAGATTCTTGGAAAAACTGAAAGGTACAAGCACCCTCAGAGTGTGAATTAATGCATGGCAACCCAGCGACGGCTGTGGGTCTGCAGCCATTCCGACAAGGCGCTCACAGCAACAGCCTCTCTCCTGGATCCTGCGGGAAGCTGCCCTCCTCCAGGGTTCTCACTGGTTTCTCTCCACCACAAAGTTCCTGAGATCCAGCACACAGATGCCAGAGAGCCAGAGGTTCATCCACCTACTTAAGTGTGTGGTTGGAACCGTGGTCTGGAGCGCATCCTCTTGATAAGATATATATATATATATATATATATATATATATATATATATATATATATAGATATATATATGTGTGTGTGTGTGTGTGTGTGTGTGTGTGTGTGTGATGTTGGCCAGCAGGAGAATGTATGGAGATCCTTGCTCACACACAAGATAGACTTGGCTTCCTTTAGTAATAGCTGGGGTTGATATCTCATCAGTTCCCATATTTGCAGATGTGGAAACAAAGCCCTTCCCCTGCAAGGTCTTGAACCGCTGTTTATTTGTTCTTGGATGGAAATGTCACCCCTATTTTCCCTATGGATGCTATAATAAGCTGAATTCTCTAAGTTCTCTCTTAATTTCCTTAAATCATCCCTACAGTTTCTTTCTCTCCTCCTCCTCCTTCTTCTCTTTTTCCCTCTCCTTCTCCCTTTCCTTCTCCCTCTCCTCCTCCTCCTCCTTCTCCTTTTCCATTTTGTTTTCAAGACAGGGTTTCTCCTTGTATCCTTGTAGACCAGCAGGCTGGCCTGGAACTCACAGAGATCCACCTTTCTCTGTCTCTGAGTGCTGGAATTAAAGGCTTGAATCACCAGTGCCCAGCCCAATATTTCCTATAATTTCTCTATGTGATATATATATATATCCATATCTCATATTAAGTTATACTGAGACAAGCGTTTAGGATTCTGATCGCTAAGCTTGGCACAATAACCATACCAAAGTGTATATTACTAAATGAACAAACACTGCACTGTTTTTGTTTGTTTACTGGATGCATAGGGTTTGCTCCCTCCCATTTGCCACGGGCTGTCTGAAGCCAGTGAATCTTAATGGCTGAGTTTTGTCAACTCCTGGGGTAGGGGTGGGGCTTCAAACAGTGGCTTCTCCAGCGTCTCCCTAAGGTTAGTGGAAGAGACCTTAGAGGCAGGTCTTACACCTCGCGATAGAGACGTGGGTCTATTGTAACAGAAGGGCTGCTTCGTCTTCCTACCTAGCTCAGAGTGGCTAGTGTGGGACCACTACGGCAGTTGCCAGAAGGGGCAGTGCACAGTTGTGGCAGCAAAAGGAACCATTTGAGCGGATTGGATTGCCTGGGGTTTTACAGGGTAGCATCTCCCAAACTGGCCCTTCTTGACAGGGAAATGGAGTCCTAAGACAGACGTGGCTGCTCTCCTATATGCACTTTGAATTTGGTTCTTTTTAAACTCCCAAGAAATCGCAGCTTTGGAAGGATTCTTTGGCTGATGGTGGCGACAGCTATCCACACAGGCCCTATGCACCTCCTCTCGCACCATGAGAGGATTTGTCCAACTGGATCTTCACCAAAGGCCCAAGTGGACTAAGCCCGTGTCTGTTCCCCACTAGCTGAGGGGGGCAGTGCTCTAAGAGTGGGCACTGATTGCAGGTACGACTCTTTCAAAGCTGCCCATCTGCCGTCCGGTCCTGGTTCTACCGTTTATTGTTGCCTCGCATAAATTCTTAATCTTCCTCTCAAGCTTTGGACCAGGTGAGACTCCCAAATTTAGAAGTGACCCAACCTCAGCAATCAAGCACACATTTTAATGTGATTTTTTAAAAACAAATCGAAGTATTTGAAATCCTTGACTTCTAAAGAGCAGCCAGCCTTCAGTAGCCGGTGGTTTGGTGCTGGGAGGTGATGCACTTCGTAGAAACACAGAAGCAAAGATCTTAAAGCAAAGATACAGGGGCGGAGTGAACTTGAGCCACCAAGGCCACAGGTCCAAAGGCGCTGCGGAATGGGGCCAGGCCAACACTCTGGCAAGCATAGGACCGGTCCCATAAGGACACCCGTGGCCATGGATCTCCTCGGCTGCTGGACTCCTTGCGCCTGCAGCTAAGGAAATATTCCGCAGCCTCTAATCTCCAGTTCACGTGGGTACTGAAGATGGACAGCAACGGCCTAATGTCCGCGCTACATCTCTCTCCTCCCAGCCTAGGCTGGGCAGGAATGTGAGATCCCAGGTGCGCATTCACTCAGCTCCCAAAGCAGGTTGGTGACACGTAGGTCCCCTGCAGGTCTGGATGTATAGCGCCCAACCCCTGCGTCCTGCGGCTTTTACTGAGACCCTACGCCCTTGCTTCCCACAAACCGCTTGTGTTCGAAAATACCTAACGTCTCCGTGGAACCTCTCCTCGCTAGTTGCAGTCTGACTGCGCAGAGCGCTCCTTACCCAGCACCAGGCAGCTCGGGGCCCTTCAGGGATGTGACCGCCCTACTCCCCGCACTGTTTGGGGCGTCCCTCCTCTGCAAACTAAATTTACTGATCTAAAGGCTCAGCGGCCTTTTGCTGTCGCTTTTAAAGTGTCAACCCTGAAGAACGGAAGGAAGATCGGGACAGGACTTCAGGCCATTATAGGAAGCAGTTGCCTCGTTACTGAGAAGCTGAAGTCCCTATTGCTCTCGACTTCTGCCCCCCAACCCCAGCTGCTCAGTGGCACTCTCTGCTTGATACCTGGCCGGTCGCCCAGGGGCAACTCTCACCCTCGGGGCCTGCGGACTGTCAGCTAGATCTTTGCAGGATCTGTCCCTGCAGCTCCTGGCAAAGCGTTCACAGAGCATTCGTTAAATTAGAAACCTTTGCAGAAAGCGGGTTGCCGATTGCTTCCTAGACAGTTTTAGGGAGCTAAGTTCCTGAGCTCAGGGGGCTACAATAGAGAATTTTCTAACATGCGAGTCATATATTAGGGGACATTGCCTAGTCCTTCCAGACAATACCAAAACCTTAGATGGCTCGTCTAGCTCCGAAGTTTAGCTGTCTGTGATAATCCAAGTGCCTCTACGTGTGTATATTCCGGAACGGTTTGGGATCTCTGTGATGAAGAGTGTGCAGCTCAAAATCAAACGATTAAACAGCTACACTGCTCTGCTTATGTGGAG
The DNA here is from genome assembly GCF_011064425.1 of Rattus rattus. Lineage (NCBI taxonomy): Eukaryota > Metazoa > Chordata > Mammalia > Rodentia > Muridae > Rattus > Rattus rattus. Next base: position 20,743,126 of record NC_046161.1, on the reverse strand, counting down.
CAATCGTTGTCACTTACGGTTGGGCGCTTTATACACTGCGCACTTTTAAATTCACAAAGCCATCTACCGCATAGCAGTCAAGTATTAGTCCCGTTTTAAAGTAGACGGTGAAACCGAAGCTTTGAAAGGCTAACCAAAACCACAGTGCTAACAAGTGTTAAAAGTCAAGACTCAAAGCTTTCCTCAAGTCCAATGCCTTCTCCAGTATCTGAAGGCAGCCTGAACACACAGCCTGTCAACAGCCTGGCCAGGGTTGAGGGAAGTGTTAATGTGATTGCTTTGTTCTAGCTCCATGGGTGGTTTTATGCATTAACCCTTGCTCCTCAAGGGGTTTTGAAGGGACCTCAGAGCTAGTTACCCTCAGCTTCCCTAGGTAGAAGGCTTGAATTACCCCGAGGCAGTTCCTCTCTGTCAGCACGGGCTCCTCATCTTACAGCAACACGTTGATTTGCATAGGCAGTGGATCTAAGAGGAGAACAGCTTACCAGGATAATAACCCTGCAGTGATGTTTCACCGTGGCGATAGTTTCAACGCTGGCAAGATGCATAGCTTAGGGACACCCAAGTGACTCACCACTGGTCTAGGGCTTGTTTAAGCACTCGGTTCAATCCCTTTAGCTTGCTGCCTCCTCCCACTTGTTCAGCGTCTTCTGCTTTTGAATGATTTTCTGCCTGAGTCCCAGAACTGGGGTACAGTGGCACTTGTAAGAAAGTGGAAAGTGAGTTCAGGAATTCTGCTTTCCTGTGCTCAGTCAGCTTCTCTGTAACTGATGTCTTTCAGGACGCCATTCCAACTGCAATCTAAGACACTAAAGCAATAAAGTTAGTACCTCCCCTTGTATAAGACAGAATAGCAAGTTTTATTAATTGAGATGTAATGGCGTGGTGAGCTATTGAAAACTAGATCCAACAAACAAACAAAATCTACAACATTAATTAATACATTATATCAAGCCCCCCCTCTCCCAAATTAAAAACCTCACTTCTTCAAAGAAATCCATCTTCCTTGACAAACTAAAAATTCAGACAAGAAGCAAACCAAAGTGACCCTTGCAATAAAAAGAAAACATTACTTTGATTAGGACACTGTATCTAAGGCCAGGAGAGATGAGTCTGCAGCTAAAAGCATTTGTTGCTCTTCCAGGGACCCGGAGAATTTCCCTCCCCAGCACCTACATAGAGGGCTCACCACAGATGTAATCCCAGTTCCAGGGGATCCAATACTCTACTGGCTTGGGCTTGTATCCATACACTTGTGAGTCCTGGGGCTTCATGATCTAGGGAAGGGGAATTACAGGGACGTGGGTGGAGGATAAGCGGTAGGGGGTTCCTTCCATTTTTTTAAAAGTTGGTGGCCTAGACAAGGAGGAAAAAAAATAACCACCTTCTAGTATGGAAAGCCTTCAGTTTTCCTAATTTCTAATTTCCCCCAACATTGACACTTTACAACAGCGATGTTGAAGTGAACAAGCATGGACAGGATGGCCAGGCCAGCCTAAATCAGAACTTCTTAGATGCCAACATTCTGTTTACACAGGATGTTCTTAACAGTTACTCTGGCTCTCCATTTCACCCATAACTTTATTTCAGGAGCTGGGAAGAGGATGCAGTGGGAGATAGGAGATGTCTTTCTTTTTATGTCCTACCCCCAACCCGAGCACCCTTAAGACCTACCAAGAGGTTCCTAATCGCCAGACCAACTGACTGGAAAGGAGGGCAAATATTTACAAGTATAGCTTGAGTGAGTGTGTGTGTGTGCTCTAGAGTTTACAGGGCTGCAAGTGAAGCGGATTACCCTGCGAATTTGGAGAATTCGAGTTATTTAGACTGAGCAAGGCCAACAGAACTCCCCCCACAAGGCCGTGGGAAGTCCCTAGTCCAGTCTGCAAGGCAGATGGATGGTTCTGTGTCCCAGAAAGCCAGAAAGCTGGGAAGGTCACACTCTCCCACTACTTGTCGCATAGTCCCCATAGAGCTCCATGTCTCAACCCTGCTCTTTGCTTCGGGTCACTGCCCTACTTTTCAGAGTCTCCAGAATAGAAAAGTCAGACTAGAAGAGAAGCAATCACTGTGCGGCAGAAAGCCAGGTTCTCATAAATAAATAAATAAATAAATAAATAAATAAATAAATGCATAGATAGATAAATAAACAAATCCTTCCTACAGGAATTCACCCTGCAGTTCAGCATTTCTTCCCCAGAGCTGTACCTCTCTAGCTCTCTGCGAAAGTAGATGTCTTGGGGACCATCAAATAGGGGAGCTAGCACTGGGCACTGAGCAGCAAGCATCGTCAAGCTAATGCTGCTCAGTGATGAGGGATTTGCATCACTGGGCACTTTTCAATTATTTGGAAACTTCTGAGCTCCAGTTCAAAGGAGTGAAAATAGCGGAACTCAGTAGGGCTTCCTCTGGTGACATTCCGTCCTGCGCCAAGTATCTCTGGTTCTGGGTGGCGGTGAAAGTACCTTTCTGGACAGGGCATGCTCCTCTCCTGCGGGATCTGAGACACTGGGCCGGGGTGGTAAGGGTTAGCTGCGCCACCCCATTAGTGGCACGGTTCACTGTGTCACCTCCGGCTCTCCACCAAGAGCGCTGAGGTAGGAGGGCGCCTTGCCCTAGGCGCTCCCTCCGGGCGCCGTTTGGCCCCGCCCCACGCCGCACAGCCAGGAAGCAGTGACGTGAGACCACGCTGACTGGCTGCTGTTCACAGGGACGGTCACCGCTAGCAAATTAAGGCGCGAGGCAGCAGGCGCCTAGGCACAGTTTAGGTCGCGCCTTGCAGCGCTCTGCAGAGGAGATCCGATTCCCAGGTTTCTGCACCCTCTAGAGTCCCACGGCCGATCGTCACCTCTCCGAGACCTGGGCCACCCCGCGGTCCCAAGCAGGGAAGGGAGGGAGAACTCAGCGCGGGTTCTGGGGACCCCGCGTTTTGCTCCGTGGGCTTACACACAGTTCTGAGTTCCCGGCTGGTCCCCACCCTACTTTCGTGCTGGTTTGCTCTAGTGGACTGGAGAGGCCATCATAGAGCCCTAGGAACGTGGGAACGGACTCTTCGGGAGTCCCCAGTTCCGCTCTTCCTGCTCTTGGGAACTTTGAGCTGCGTTTTGGGTCTTTGTCTCCCTTCGGGGAAGCTGGACTGTGCTTTTGGCAGCCCAGGTCCCTGAGAAGGACCGCACGCTGGGAACCATGGAGTTCACGGCGTCGCCCAAGCCTCAGCTCTCCTCTCGAGCCAATGCCTTCTCCATCGCCGCGCTAATGTCCAGCGGCGGCCCCAAGGAGAAGGAGGCAGCAGAGAACACCATCAAACCCCTGGGTAAGTCGGGGTGCTAGGCCGTCAATAGGGGCCCTGTAACTCTGTTTCCTGGGTGCGGGCGGTTTGCTCCGTGGGAAGCAAAGCTAGCTTTTTCTACCGGCTGGATCCACTGCTAAGTCTAAGACTATAGACCAGGATTCAGTCCCGGGAGAACGATTTTTTTCTTCTCCTCCCAAGTTTTCTTTGGGGGGTTTCACCATCATCGTGGAAATCCGACTTGGGTTTGTATCGTTTTCCCTAGTTTCCTGGAATCCCGACGTCAAGTAGTTAGTACGAAGGCTGTACAAATACAAATTTGTTTGAATGAAAACAAATTCAAGGACAAGTAAGGGTTAAGATGCGGGATTCACGGTGCTTATAACACCTGAGCCTGCGCTTGGAAGCATAGATGCTGAGCGACTTAACAAGAAACCAGTTTAATTTCTCTGTCACCATAAACAGTCTTATAAGTCTAAAAGAGAATAAGACGGTTTTCCGCGCAGCAGCCGTTTTCTCCAGGGAAGCGCGAGTCTGGTCAGGAACCCCCATTTTATACTTGCCATTTTCAATCGAGACTGGCAAAAGCCTCCCCAAATTCCAGCTACAATGCCTTTGTAAAAACTGTTTTCTTTACAGAGGACACTAGGAACAGATTAAAGATAGATGAGCGGTGAGCATCTCTTGAGTTGTATAAAGGCAACTGCTCAAGACAGGGTTTCTGAAAACCCTTACAACCCAGGGAAAGAGAGTTGCCATATTTTCTAGGGGCCTCGGAAATAATTATCACATACACCAATCACCGACTATTCTTAAAATCAGAAATTAAAATAGCTAAGTTAAGGCAATTGAAAAAAAATCACGTTTTTCTTTTCTCTATCCTTTCCCAATTCTAATACATATCACATCCAAGATAACAGTAAAGAAGAAACCTTAAGGGCTTGGGAAACTAAGGAGCTTACCCAGAGACAGGAGATTACTAAAGTCCAAAATAGCAGGGATACCAAAAGGAGATGTAAGACCATGAAACTAGTGTGGAAAAGAGTTCCCAAATTCAGTCTAACTGAAGATCTGTGAAAGCAGTGAGAGCCAGCCAGCCAACCAATTCCCACTCTTTAGGACAGCATTGGCCTCAAATGTAGAAGTTGGATCTGCTGAAGCTTCCTATCATTATCCTTTCTACCTAGGGAATTTAATACCTCCATATCATTTTGGTACCCAGTAGGAAAAGAAGATCTCAGGTCAAAACTCCTGTGAGCAGTGGTCTGGAAGCTTGCTAGCTCCACTACTATCATTCCGCATCAGTTCTTCCTCTAATTTTCTCAACAAAATACGACAAAAACACCAACAAAATCTTTCTGCAGTCAAAATTACAAATTCTAAATTCTAAGCCAGTCCTAGCTCTCACCCCCCAGCTACCCCCTCCTGAAAAGGAGCCTGCTCACCTGTTTCGATAACAGCTCTAGTCCATATTATTTTTATCCCTGACACTCACCAGCCCAACAGAACACAATTACTTAATGTACGACTAAATCAAGACTCAGAGACGCAAACACCCAACAGTTCTGTTAAGAGACAGAGGGTTGTTTTCATTGAACTAAAAATCTGCAAAAGGTGGCTTTCCAATGTGTCTCAGGATGCTCCATTAATTCTACTCCAAATAACCTCTTGGGGACTTCTATTTTGTTGTCATCCTCTATTTTTTGCAGTGCTATGGCCAGGTGATACTTAGAGAGCTTGCCTGTCAGTCCGTGGAAAATAAGAGACACTTAGGTTGTTTCTCAATTCCCTATAAAGATGTGGTGTGCATTTGCTTCCAAGAGTGTTTCAGGATGTTGGCACTATCTGGGTTCCTTTGATTTTGAAACAGCCTGCACAGCAATTCATTCGATAATACTTAATTACCGCTTCATGAGAAGCCCAAACATCTATTTTCTGTTGGCCTCACAGTAAGAAGCATACAAAATAAGAAACCATTTCATAGCATAAACTCAAGCCCGCACTACACACACGTGTGAATGTGCATACACACAGCCTGAACTGGTTGGCTTTCTAGAGAGCAGTTAGAACATCCTGGTTTGATTAGGGGGGGATTGAAGTAGTTTCTTTTTTAAGAGATAAAAAATAATTGGCAGGGGAAAACAAAAACAAACAAACAAACAAACACTCAACTCACTCTGTATTACCCCAAAGTTAGTGTAGAGGTCCAGTCTCTTATCAGCTGGGCCCGGGAATGTTTGGTTCATAGGTAGCAGTATTTTAACTACTGCTGGGTGGCAAAACATTTTCCTCTTTCATTTCCTGCTTTCTGGAGTTGAAGTTGATTCCCTCACTTCCAGGGCTATTCGGAGGAAAAACATACATAATCGCTCCACGAATCTGTCCTTAACTTATAAATGAAATATAAAAAATCTGTTCGAGCCCACTTCTGTGATTTAGCAAGCTGGGTGCTAGTATTTTTTGAGTGCCACCCTCTGCGTCTACAAAGTCTAGAGGGGTGATTGTAATAGTTACATTTTACCCTTCAGGACCACAGCCTTTCCTTTCCTTCATTCCTCATATTTTATTCTTAAGAGTGTTTCAGCCACATAAGTAATAAATCGGCCCCTGTTCTTGATAGACACTGCTCATTTGACTTAGCGCCCAGCCCCAGAGCATGTCCCAGGTCACTTTGCACAGTAATGGATCTCGCTTTTCTGCCAGTCTCTGAATTTATTAGCGTCAAATCCAAGTGCATGTTTTGGGTACTCTCCCCAGATCCTTCCTACAGTGTTCTTGTTAGCTAGTGCTAGAAGTCAGTCTTCCTTCTTACTTCCTCCAGAACAATTTGTGGAGAAATCGTCCTGTGCCCAGCCGCTGGGTGAGCTGACTAGCCTGGATGCTCACGCGGAGTTTGGCGGAGGCGGGGGCAACAGTCCTTCCTCATCCTCTCTGTGCACAGAGCCACTGATCCCCACCACCCCCATCATCCCCAGCGAAGAGATGGCTAAAATCGCCTGCAGCCTGGAAACGAAGGAGCTCTGGGACAAATTCCATGAACTGGGCACGGAGATGATTATCACCAAGTCTGGCAGGTAGGTGACATGGGCGGGCAGGCGGGCGGGCATTGATCAAAGGGTACACGCTGAGCTCTCAGGAGCCTTGATTGGGAGCTGCCCGGCCGGCGCAGAGCTGTGACTGAGTTCGGGAGTCTGTGCTTCCCACCAGTTCCCTTAGAAAGGGCCATGAAACTGGAAGTGAAACAGGGTCTGGCTGCAGGAGACATCACACACGGAGATGGGCACCTTGACGCGCAGCGCGGGTCTTCGCTCCCACCCTGGTGGCATTTAGGTTCCGAGCAAGACACGTGTGGACAGAGTTTGGCTAGAAGCTACAGACAGGAAGAGGAAGAGGGAGGGGAGGAGGAGGAGGAGGAGGAGGAGGAGGAGGAGGAGGAGGAGGAGGAGGAGGAGGAGGAGGAGGAGGAGGAGGAGGAGGAGGAGGAGGAGGAGGAGGAGGAGGAGGAGGAGGAGGAGAGACTCCGGTTTATATTCAGTTTGCTGAAGCCTCCCGCTTCCTACGAAAAGTCAGCTGAAAACCCGGACAGAGGACAAAAAATGGGAACGATGGAACTACGGGTTGGAAGGAGGCTGGGGCGGTGGCCTGGACTCCGGAGCCGGGTTGCTCCAGACAAGGGCAGAAGAAGCTGCATAAGGTCCACGGGTGGTTCTAGACCTTGGGCAATTCCTCACTGATTTCAGAATCTGACTCTACGAATCCCCGAATCCCCTCCCTAAGGAGTGCCCCGACTTAGTCATCTCTGGTTGTTTGGGAGAAAACAAAACAAGTGTAAAATTTTTGCTTATCAGTAAGGCCCCTGGAAAGGAGGTATAAATTCATTTTTTGGGGGGTGGAGGGAAGTCGTGTTTCTGTGGACACATCTCTGCAGCTTCATAAACAAAGCCAAGCAAACAAGCAAGCAAACAGCAAAAACCAAGAGGGAAATTGGGAACCGCTTAGCGGGTGGGTCGTTCCAACCCTCTTCCTTTCTCCCCAATTCGAGCTGGCTCTTTACAAACAGTGAATCTGGCCTCTGTCTTTTTGTCAGGAGGATGTTCCCCACCATCCGCGTGTCATTTTCTGGAGTGGATCCTGAGGCCAAGTACATAGTCCTGATGGACATCGTCCCGGTGGACAACAAGAGATATCGCTATGCCTATCACCGGTCCTCCTGGCTGGTGGCTGGCAAGGCTGATCCTCCCCTGCCAGCCAGGTTTGTGACTCTGGGCTACTCGCATAGTAGAGGGGTATTAATCTTTCTGATTTATGTGAATGCTAAGCGAGTTGTTTCAAAGCCCCGGCCTCTGGCTGGAAAAGAGATTTCTAAGCAAGGACTGAATACAAAACATGTTGGTTAGTCTTCAAGAAAGGTGAAGTTTGTGCATAAAGAAAAGGATAACTTTCATTTTATCTTTCACAATTAAACCCAGACATTCGTGAAATTTGAATGGGTGTTAGAAATGTGACCTTTTAAAGGTACATGTGTATGTGTAATATTTCTAATAGGCTACTTAGAGTCAGATTAGATAAATGTGCTGGGAGTTGCCCTAAAATCTTCGTGCACATAATATATTTTAGGAAATTGTTAACAGTGTGATTATATCCATATCAATAAGCACCACTTCAGTAAAATTGATTTGTCTTGACCCACAGAAGATTCACAGGTTTTAAGCAATTTCTTCCTCCCCCTCTACAATTCTGATGGATAAACATAATTCAATAAGTTTTCAATATATTCATTTACATTAATCATAGCTAACACATTGGAGACAATTCAACTTGTTTCTTTGGGTTGCCTTTGTTAGTAATTTTTGGGGGTGTACCCTGTCCTAAACTCCCCTTTGGAGCATTTTATTCAAAGAAGGATTCAGGAGGAGTGGGAACACCAGCCCGTTACAGGGTTCTGTCTATAAGTGTTAATGCAGAGCAAGGAGCATTCCAGGACTCCATCATTTTTGAATAACAAAAGGCAGCTCTCATGACTAGTTTTTGGCAATGATTGAAAGTTAGATCACACCCAATCTTCTAATTTACAGATTTAAGGTCGGTGGAAGTGTTTTAGAGTACACTGACACCACAGACACTGGGATGGTGTACACACGACTCTGAGAGTATCTGCATCTCAAGCAGTGAGCACACCATGGGCCTTGCAGTCTGTTAAAGGCACCAGGAAACAGACAACAGCTTCCTGGGCCTTCTGTTCCTAAAGAGACCTCACTGGAAGGCCACCTTCCAAGTCAGCATATTAAACAATTAGGACAAAAAAAAAATACTTGTAAATTGCAATTTGTTCTTTTGAGTGAAAAAAAATACTTCATAATAGATATTAAAATCGATAGAATTTGGTGACTTGCATTATTTACTTCTGAGAAGCCAATTCTGTTTAATTTTTTTTTATTTTATGAGACAGCCTTATTACATAGCTCAGGCTGTACTCAAATCCGTGGTTCTCCTGCCTCAGTAGAAAGACTTTGATTTTACTGGTTTACAGATGCTCAGTTCTAGGTTTCCCTTTAACACTGACTTCAAGGGGTGGGGTATGAGTTTGATCAGATTCCTAACCATTTTTTTTTTTTGCATACAGATTCATTTTTGCTTCCTCTGGCCTTTCTTTTTCTCTGGTGGCTCATTCTTATTTACCCTTCTTTTTTTCTTCCTCTCTGAAAGTATGAGCAAATGCTGCCGGCCAGCGGGACTTCAGAAACATGACATGCTTGTTTGTGTTTTCAATCTGTTCTGGCTATTGCCATCTTAACTGCAGCTTTTTAGGCAATTGCTGGCATTTTAGCTCAGGAGGAGGGGAAGGAGGAAGGAAGGATTTCCTGTAGGTCGTTTCATGTACCCTCATTCAGTTTATTTAAATTAATATTAGATAAAAGTGTGAAGTGGAAACATTTTAGATAATTTATGGAAATTTCCGGGTTGTTGTTACTATTATAGAAAACAGTTTGTTACATTTTTTCCACTGCATAGAAGAGGGAGCTTGGGAGATTAGAACCCTTAAGCTGCTGGCACAAAGTGAGTTTCTATGAAACTTCTAAATCTGAGAAGACTTTCTTTTTCCCTCAGACTGAAGCCAGTGACTTCTAATCAGGAATAATATTATTTGGTATTATTATAATATTATTCTAATCAGGATAATATTACTTGGTAGTTTTAGTAGTTTTAATTCATGGACAAAAGTATCATACGACTACATTTCCATACCACTAAGTCAATCTTTATTTAAAAAAGTTAATAGCTATGCGGTGGGATTATGGACAGTGAATATGTTGGAGAATGGGCGTGTCATCAATTTCTAGGTCTTTTAGTAAATTGGGATTTTTAGGAGAGAAGGACACTGTGATACTGATCAATAAAATAACTATTTATAAAACTTTTGCTTTGGAGAGCTAAAACTTGAGATGCTCTTGTATTTGAACTATCAACTGCCCTGGTTCACAAGGCAGTCATGGGCACCCTCCTGAGAACAGTGTAAGGGCCTTGGAGGAGGCCTGTAAAGTTCCCCTGTGTGTGTGTGTGTGTGTGTGGGGCAGGACTCTCTGGCCCTGCCTGCCCCTCTGGGCCGCACTCCTGGCCTGTTTTGCACATTCGGCATGGGTAGGATTCCAAGTCTTTTTGTCTGATAGAACATGGCTCAGATGTCTCATTCTTTACCCAAATACTGCCAGGGAGATTCGTTTTATGACTTTCCCCTGCCTTTTCAACCAAACTATTTATAAATTCCAGCTATAAGGGTCCTATGCAAAATTGATTTATAAATATCCTGGTATATGGGTAAAGGAATTTGTCAGGGCTGGTCATATCGCTCCATGAACTTATCATGTGTCAATTCCAGAGGTCAGTTCCTAGCGCACAAACAAAAACAAAAAGGAAGAAGAAAACAAACAAACAAACAAAAAAAAAAAGGAAAAAAGAAAGGGAAAAATATAATTTGTCTTATAAAACAAAAGGATTTATTTCTTCCTCCTCATGCATTCTGTCCCCTCACTCCAGTTTTAGAAGATTTGGTGGGGAAGACAGCAGGGATAAGATTTGCAAAGTGCTGTATTTAGGGCAAGAGCAGGAGTGAACGAGTGGGTGACCTTCACAGTGAGACTGTGTTCCTCCCACTCGGTAACCAATCAATAAACAGATTTTTCTTATCAAAGCTTTCTTGCTTAAACTACCTGTAAACAAATCAATTTAATAACCAGAGGTTCACTTAGCTTGTTAAAACGCTCCGTTAGCAGATGTGTGTATCGTTGGCGACAGAGCCGAATGCTGGCGTTTATAGTAGGCAGGACGGCGGGCTCTCTGATCTATGGACCAGTAAACATTTGCTGGGCCCTGTATCGAAAATTAGCCTGCCTTTGTATTTGTAAATTAAATTGTTTAAATTAAATTAAATGTTTAAGTTTAAATAACTTGGTTTTCTAAAACTATTTTCTCATTTCATTTATATTGTTTCTTTCCGTTGCTTTTACAATAATGCCCATATTGGAAACTTAGACGTTACTGTGGCTTTTTTTTTAATACCTCTGACAATAAGATCAGACACTTGATAAATGGAGACAGTAAACCAGAGGTGGAAAAATATCAAGGAAACAACTCGTTTTTGCAAAGCGGCTTGCTCAGCAGATAATACAAAGTGTATTCCTCACTCCCGAGATCTCAGGGACATGACGGAGTACGTTAGGTGCTTTGGCGTTACCTTGGGATTGCTATTTTAATAAATTCAAGATACATGGGGCAAACAAAACGTCCCCTTTATATGATGCTTATGTATTCCTTTAGAATCATCAAAACATTTAGAAGAAACACCGAATTTTGTTTGTGTTGTGATCCAGGTTCCCACTTTGTAGCCCAAGCTGGCCTCAAACTCTCAATCCTTCTGCCTCAGCCTTCTGAGTGCTGACGTGACAGAACGTGTGTGCCAATACGCTTAGTTCAGGACCGCTTTGTTAAATCATGCCCCAGTAAAGCTCTCCGACACCCCGCAGGCTCTACGTGCATCCAGACTCTCCCTTTACTGGCGAGCAGCTCCTCAAACAGATGGTGTCCTTCGAAAAGGTGAAGCTCACCAACAATGAACTGGATCAACATGGCCATGTAAGTACCGAGCCGTGGATCCGCGGGTTCTCTTAGATGGAGTGAACATGTGATGTGAAGTATCCTCCCTCCTCTTCCCTTTGTCTTCCCCTCTCCTCCATCTAACTTCCTGCTATCTCTGAGTCACTCTGTGAAAATCTTGACTGCTTTTACTAAAGCTGCTCCTAGGGCTCTTTTGTACAATGGGTGTGGGATCTTCCGTGCCAAGGGCGCCCCAACACTATTGCAAACTCTGCCAATAAAACAAAGCAAATGTTATTTAGGGAGGCCGGCAAGTCTATTTTAGGGTTAAGCATCTTACTTCTGTTAGTATATTAATAATACTCATGGAGAAAGTGGGGCTGAGACTTTCTATTGGAGTTTCTTAAGTGTGTTCTGGAGAGCACATCACATGAGGTACAGCAGACCGCAAGGGCCTCATTTCCAAATAAATTCACAAAGCTTCTAGTCATGTAGCATGTCGCTATACAGCCTGGGTGAATGTCTGAGATGCGTCTATCAGAGACAAACCGAATGGCTAGGGCTCCCTCTGCTTCAAGTTAACTCTCCCCTTGGCATTCAGGTCTCTCTTCTGAATACTGCAGGGCTATCTGAAAGCCAGAAGAAAAATGCCTTAGGTACTTCTCTTAGAAGAAGTGTGTTTGCAAGGTAACTCAGAGTTCTTATGACCGTGAAAGCTCTAGATGAGGTCTGGCACTCCCAGGGACCTCGCTTTGCACCAAATACACCAAACACGCCAAACTGTAAGACAAAGTTGTCCGTTTTCTCCCCAAAAGGAGCCCAGAGTGTCCGTGTGTCTTTCTGCAGGCTCAGTCACTGCTCATTTTCCTCCAGGACTCTAAGTTTTAGTTTCAGGTACACCGGCAATAGCAGTTACACCCCTTTCTGAGAGAGCTGCATACATGCTAAGACACTGACAGTATCTGCAATTATGAACAAAGCAGAGGATATTGCGCTCGCCTGTAATCCCAGCAGGGAAGGCAAGGCAGGAGGTGGTTAACCTGGTCCAAATGACATTTCCCAATGACACTGAGAAAGCAAAGCGAGCCAAACAAAAGCACATCTCATTTTGCATCAGTAAAGAGATCATTGTAGTGTGGGTTATGGGAAAAAGAGAGAATCCAGCTCAGAGCTGAGTTGATAGGGCAAACAGTCACTGACTAAAGGACTCTTGCCTTGTCCTAATGCTCCTCGTTAAGGCGTTGTCTTGGATGCAATTGAACCCATGCACATGTGAGCATGTGCACACATGTATGAGGTGCGGGTGCTCAATGCCATGCATGCGGTGCCTTTCCTTGCCTGGATCCTGGTATCTCTGTCTCCTAGTGCTGGGGTTGCAGGCGTACACAGCTGTCATGCCAAGCTTTTACATGGGTGCTAGGGATTTGAACTTAGGACCTTTTGCTTTCAGGGCAAGCACTCTTAGTCACTGAGTCATCTCCCAAGTGCTATGACTCAATGCTCTTAGATAGAAATGTTTGCACAGATTCTCCTGTAGATTTTATGCGAGAGAACCCAAGGCAGGATTACGTGCTCCTTTTGAAGAGATGATTTCTGTGTTTTTGCCTTTGTTGCAGAAAAAACATGGTTTCTTTCACAGTTTCTTTCCCTGGCTTTAAAAATCCCTCTTATTTTCTTACTAAGTAAGGCTCTTGGGACTTTAAGGCTTAGTTTGTATTGGGTTTGTGTCATAGATGAAAATGACTTTAAAAAGACAGTAAGAACAGTCTAGAGATGGCTTCAAATGGCTGAACTTGGGCATGAGCAAAGACTTGGGTTGGTGTCCCTGTCCTCGTGCCCCCAGACCTTCCTTGTTTTCATGACCATGCCAGGGTGACCAGGTTATCTTGTGACTTTGAGGAGCTTTGGAGAGACACTGGAGTGGATTAATGAGTTTCTGCTGTTTGACCTGTTGGAAAGCGAAAAGACCTTTTCAATGTTGGCCTAGTTTATACCTTTAAAGAATAGAGGATGCTTCCTCCTGTCGGACCTTTTTTGTCATGTTAAGATTTATGAACTAGGGGTCGGGTAAATAAAAAAAAAGATTTATGAACTATCTGAGATAGTCTTTGTAGGTCGGTCATCGGTCCTACTTAACGTGATACATATTAAAATATTTTAGGTTCCAGTTGAAATCTTTGCAGGCAGAAAGTATTTTTTTTTTAATTCATCTTGCATTTTCGACATGCGGAAGTTTAAGAATTATTTGGGACTTTAGACTTCAATAGTAGATTTCTTACTCCGAATTTAAATGTTTTATTTTATCGTCAGCATTAGGTGTAACTGGATTTCAGGAGCTCTGACAATCCGACCGTGTCAAATTGTTCGGTTGTCAGCAGCTGCGTATATTTACTGTAGCCTTAAAACTTGTCCTGTGTAATAATACCCTTTGTCACCAGAATTAGTGTCCACTGGAACTGAGAAAGACAGGCTCTTAGGCACTATGTTATTTAACCAGCTTCTTGGACCAGCTTGACGACGATTCTCTTTTATCATAGATGTTTAGTCTCTGTCAGGAGCATCAGCAATCCCCAGGAAGGCATTTCCTTAGAAAAACACAGTTTGCTCTTCTGTTGGTAGTTCCTAGGTCCATGAGGGCCACAGCAGGCCTTGGAGTCTGAGTTTGTTTTGTACCCCTTACCAAGGACACTGGCTAGGAGGGTTAGGAGTAGGAGGGCTGTTATTTAAACTTTAAGTTTTGAATTACGTTGGTTTTTGTGTGTGGGGGGTGTTGTTTGTTATGTTTATGCGTGGGTGGGAATGCTCTTTGAAAGTTTTTCTTATCTTCTTATTTGAACTTATGAGGAATATTGATAAATACGTACATTAGGAGACAAACACTCGCTATCGCTCCTTCGAGTTGGCTCCAGATCTATGATCAAACCTCACTGTCTTGAATTCCTCGGAGGCAGTGCATTATACACAGAGAAATAATGGTATTTTTCAAAGCTTATTTCAATATATTTGAAAAAAAAAGTCTCTTTTTCCTTAGTTGTTCCTATTCTAGTGTGAGACCTGAAAAAGTGGCAGGTACAAAAGTCATTTCCATCCAGTGACTCAGGGTCAGCTTACAGGTTAGGAAGATTGACAGGAAGACGTCGGCTATGTGGTCAGTTCTCTCATTGCTACAGATATTAGTTCTAAGGTGTCTTAAATAGAGAAACCATGGCCCAAGTCACTTATATGAAATGGGACAGTATTGACATACAGTTCCTCTATATCGTGAGCAGTGCGTAGGCTACTGGTAAAACCTACTACAATGTAAATGTTACGTGAATAATTAGTCTGAGTCGTTTAGGGAATAAAGACAAGGAAAAGTGTACTTGATCAGTATAGGCGCAATACTTCGGATCTAAGGTATTTATGACAGGGCTTTTCGATGTAGTCCCAGCTGCCCTGGAACTCTCCATGTAGACCAGAGTGGCCTTGAACTCAAACTCACAGAGATCCAACTGCCTCTGCCTTGTGAGTGAGGGCAGTAAAGGTGTGCACAATCACGCCTGGTCCAATGTGAGGTTGTTCACATTTGCTGAGACACCACCCAAAGATGCACATGTCTGCCTCGTACCAATTACCCTGGTATTTAGTGGATAGTTTGTAAATACCTTCAGCGGAAGCCCCCCTACCCCCTATCCCCACACCATATCTGTCCACATTAGCCAAGAAAACAAGGGGCCCCTCAGCCGCAGTGTCCTGAAACAAGCATCTCCTAGTGGCTCATGCACTGCATACAGGGGGCTTCCTGAAACCAGGGATTTGCAGTGTTTGAGGACAGGGTACAGCTGAACCCCCCACCCCAAAGGCAGAGCAGCTCTGTACATTTAAATAGCTGTCTGTCGGTGGAGACAAGCGGGAGACATTTTAGACCTAAAAATGAATTATGTCCAGCCAAATGTGTCATAGGTCATTTCTGTAATCCTAGCACTCAAGAGACAAGGCAGGAGAATTGGCAAGATTTTAAGACCAGCCTGGGGTACAAAGTGGAACCCTTCCTGGAAATAAACAAATCACGGAGCAAACCAGAGCAAAAAAGAGTTTCTTTGCTCATTTTGTACAGTGGCATACATTTATATTTTAATTAAAGGAAGGATAAACGAAAATACTATTTCTTAGCTGCCTTTTAAATTGAGACATATCATTGCTAAGGACTTGCAACTTTTTGTACCAATAGAATGGACGATGGCCGTGGCAGTGATTAAAATTTAGTTTTAAAAGGGAAAGGTACTAGTCAAAGAAGTTGTCACAACACAGGTTACGTTTGTGAGCCCTTCTTCAGTCCTGCGTAATTCCCAAGGGAGCAAGATGTCCAGCCAGCCCAGCAGCTGAAGGGCACTTGCTGCTCTGTCTTGAGGACACCAGCACTTGTGTCAGGCAGTTCGTGAATGCCTGTAACTGCAGGTCACGGGGATCTAGTGCCCTCTTCTGGCTTCCATGGGTAACTGTACACAAACAATAAAAGTAACAGTTCCTCTATTCTCACTATGGTCCATGATGGAGGTTAGCACCAGCTTTTTTGCTTGCTCGTAGATTCGAGATGTTTTAACCCGCCACTGCCTAATACAATACTGTATTTCTAAATCGTTTTATGTTTTCCTCTGTGAAGCACAGTATGACCTCCTAGAAAATATTTTTCATTTAGAAAACATAAATATACATTTTATGCTGGAACTAGACCAGAAAACTCCCAAAATATTTTAGAAGACTTGTTGTTACTATTATTAATTTTCATTCATTTATTTTATGTGTTTGAGTGTTTTGCCTGCATGTGAGTTTACCAAGGTCCTTCCTGATGGCTGTGTGGAAGTCAGAAGTGAAAGAAGGTATCAGGTCCCCCGGAACTGGAGTTATGGATGACTATGAGGCACCACATGGCTATTGGGAATAGCGCTTGATGTCTACTGCAAGAGCAACAAGTGCCCTTAAGCACTGAGCTGTATCTCCAGCCCCCTTCTATTAATTTTATCTATTTATCTATCTATCTATCTATCTATCTATCTATCTATCTATCTATCATCTCTCTCTCTCTCTTGTGCTGTGTGTGTGTGTGTGTGTGTGTGTGTGTGTGTGTGTGTGTGTGTATTCATGCCACAGAGCATGTGTGGAGCCCAGAGGAAAACTTACACCTTCCACCATGTAGCTCCCAGGAATCAAGCCATTAACACTTGGAGGCAAGCACTGTTACCCACTGAGACATCTCACTTGCCCAAGGCTTGATTTTGAAAAACTAATAAAATGTGGTCCAAGGAGATAGTCTAGTTGATAATATGCCTTCCACACAGGCAGGAAGCCCTGATATGGGATGCCTGCAACAAGGATGTTAAAAGCCAAGTTTCAGCAGGGCAGGGGTACAGGGTGGAGACAGAGGGATCCTAGAGCTCACCACCCAGTCAATCTAGCAGTGAGCTCCAGGTTCAGTGAGGGAGTCTGTCATGTAGAGAGGGATTTCAGAAAACATCCAACATTCACCTCTGGTCTCCACATGCGTAGGCACATATACTCACACACACAGGAACACCTACAGAGAGGCGTGTACACACACACACACACACACACACACACACACACACACACTAAAATAAGCTAATACACAGAGCGTACCTTCTGAATGGCTCCTGCCCCGATCATCTTAGAAGGGGGCTCACGTAATTTGCAGTTGTTTTGGTAAAATGTGGTTCACTGTGATGGCTCTGTTATTGTATGAAAATGGCTTGACAGAAGAAGGAAGCAGTTGGTTCTAATCTTAGAATAGAACTTGATATTGTAGGTTAGATAGACCAGTGAAGGATGCGAACACTCAGGACTTCCCATCTCTTCACTGTAGATAATTTTGAATTCAATGCACAAGTACCAGCCGAGGGTGCACATCATAAAGAAGAAAGACCACACGGCCTCCTTGCTCAATCTGAAGTCGGAAGAATTCAGGACGTTCATCTTTCCAGAGACAGTGTTCACAGCAGTCACAGCCTACCAGAACCAACTGGTGAGTGGGTCCTCGACAGTTCAGTTCCTGAACAGGTTTTTTTTTTCTAGCACTCAAAACGGAAGTTGCTTTGGAGAAAGAGAGCTCATGAACACGAGCGTCACAGCCTCTGAGAGTGTATGGAGCACCAGCTTGTCTCGCAGGACCTTCTTTCTATAGTGCAGGCTGCTTCGTGGCCGACCCCTAACCTGAATCCAAACCACTGTGCCTTCTTGAGTACCCTGTAGACAGCTGATCAAATTACTAACACTCGAGATACTTCCAGAAACCGGCTTAGCCACAACCTAGGATAAGGAAAATGGTGTGAATGTCTCTTTAAATAATAAGCTGCAATCCTATTTCATTGACATCAAAATACCAGTTATAACGTCAGGTTATATTTTTCTAAAATTCATGGTCATGCTCTGTGTTTCCAACGTGAGCACTGTTTTCTTGCATAAGATTTAGACGTAGTAAACACTGATCAATCTCCCTCTAAGGCCAAGTGCTGTTAGGCACTTGCTCAAATGTTTTCTTCTTTCTTGGTCAGGAAAAGGTGGACAGGTTTGAAGCATCAGTTTATACAGAATGAGGAGGAAGCTGAGGGGAAGGAAGAAAGGCTGAGTAATTTTCCTGCAGTTGAATAAGTCAGGGAGTAGAATTCTTCTGAGTGTACGTAGTAAAAGGTGCTCAAACCTTTAGTTTAACTAACAGTTAGGCTGCTCAGAGCACGTCACCTTGCTTTTGTCTGATTGGCTGTAAGTAGCTAGGATGCTTGCCTTCCTCTTGTCATGCAGCTGGTGTGTTATCCAGTCTACATAGATGCTGATCATGGGCCACCTGCTGGCCGAGCATCCAACTTGGCTGGGTGGGTCAGGCAGGGGCGATGCAGAGGCTCTGGAAAGGCGGGAGGAAGCTGACAGCACAGGTAGTCCTGTGCTAAGAAAGAGGAATGGCCACAGCAGGTGGAGAAGGCTCACGTGCGCGTAACTTCTACATGAGCTTGGGGTTTATTCACAACCAACTCTGGCATTTCCCTTACTGTTAAGCTGGGGCTAAGAACCAACCAGACTATTTTTGAGAATTGCAGGAAAGTCACATGTGATGATGTATGGGAACATGCCCTGGGAACTTTGAGGTCGCACTGTTCAGGGATACCAAGAGTGCTTACCCACATTTGGTCCTTAAAATGCCAGTGATTGTGCCATAGAGATGGCTCGGCAGGAGGAGATGTGTGTGATCTGATAACCTGAGGCAGATCCCTAGAAACACACACACACACACACACACACCACACACACACACACACACACACACACACACCACATACCACACACACACACACACACACACACACACACACACACACACACACACACACACACCACACACACACACACACACACACACACACACACCATACCACATACACCACACATCACACACACACACACACACACACACACACACACACACCACATATCACACACACACACACACACACACACACACACACACACACACTATATTACCACACACACACACCCCACCACACATCCCCCCCACACAAACACATACACACACACACCACATCACACACACACACCACATCACACACACACACACACCCCACACACACACACACATCACACACATACACCACACCATACACACACCACACACACACACACACACACACACACACACACCATACACACACACCACACCACACACACA
The DNA here is from genome assembly GCF_011064425.1 of Rattus rattus. NCBI lineage: Eukaryota > Metazoa > Chordata > Mammalia > Rodentia > Muridae > Rattus > Rattus rattus. The sequence goes on along the minus strand of NC_046161.1, from coordinate 20,724,011 downwards.
CACACACACACACACACACACACACACACACACACACACACACACACACACACACACACCACACATCACACATACACACATATACAGACACACATACACACACACACACACACACACAGAAATACATCAAATTAAAATTTGTTGGTGTGTTTGCTAAGATAAATCGATTTACAGTTGTTATGTAAATCACCTTATTGTATAAACAAAGTATTACCTCTTTTGACCTCCAAAATGATAATATGAAGGGAGAGACTTTCAGAAAACATCCAAGTAAAACTCAGTGAATAGACCAGAGTCTGAACACCCTCCAGCCCTGAAGATCTGGACAGTTGAAGCTGGCCTCACCTGTATTTGCAAGCACTCGGGAAGTGGGTCTTAGGAATTTAGAAAGGATCCTGAAACATTCTGCTCACTTGCACTAATGGGTAGTTCTGTGATTCAAAAATGCATGTAGGACACTTCGAGAAACTGCATTGCCGTTTTGGGAGGAAATAAAAACTTGTTATATGGAAACTCTCAATGCTGTTATCAGAATTCCCTCTAAGAGGGAGGGGCCGAAACTAGAAAAGTAAATTACAAGTTTCTTTGTTTTAAAAACATGAGATGTGATGAGTTAGAACAAACTAGAAGGGAAGTTTCTACACAGAGCGCTCTGTATTTGTTTTAATAGGCACAGGAGCAATCCTTTTTTTTTAAAGATTTATTTATTTATTATATATGAGTGCACTACCACTGTCTTCAGACATACCAGAAGAGGGCTTCAGATCTCATTACAGATGATTGTGAGCCACCATGTGGTTGCTGGGATTTGAACTCAGGACCTTTGGAAGAGCAGTCAGTGCCCTTAACCACTGAGCCATCTCTCCAGCCCAGGAGCAATCCTAAATAAATACCATCAGGTCTTCGGCCATACTGCTTAGATCGTATAAGGAAGGAAAGGTTTGTGCACTTGCTATCATACAAAGCAACACTTAAAGGATGTTTTCTTATCTAATCTTTCAGGAATATTATCCACGCAGAGAAATAGCATTTTTATTATGCAGCATACAGCTGGGAAACTGAGGCATGTGCTACACTAATCCCTGAAGGTGGCTTGCTGTGCTCAGCATAGATTTGAACCAAGGTGGTTAGAGCCCTAGACCTGTGAGCTAAGCGCCCTTTCTCAGAGAGAAAGAACTCCCCCCCTCTTAGCTCCTGGCTCCATCGGACCCTTAGACATCCCTTCCCAGAGGGATTCAAGATATCATCTTCCCCCCAACGTACTCACTGTTTATCTGTGAGGGGCTGAATATTAGAGGGTAGTGAGAGGATATGTGAGTTACCATTCTCAACTAGAGGGTCAGCTGAGCCCTCTTCAGCCAATACATACCATGTGCATTCGTGTGCTAATCTCACTGAATTACTTCTTCCATTGAACTATTTACTCAGAGAAACTTCAGTGTTCAAGACAAAGCCTTAGAAGTAAGTGGTGAGATGAACCCATACGCCCTCCACTCAGGCTTCGTAATTAACTTTTTCCAAGTTTGGTTCAGTCTTTCCACTCCCTGTCCATTCTGCCCTGACATTTGACACTACTGTGTTTATCTTATCAACCACTCCAGTATGCGTGTCCCTGGAGTGAGGGTATTATTTTTGTGTCCACATCGCCTGTGTCACATCTCAGACGGTTATTATTAAAAACACCCCTTATATTATGCGGTAGTCAGTCCATTTGGATTTTAGTATGAACCAGTAATACCCACTGAGACCTTGGTCCCCCCACCCCAGTTATGAGCTTCAACTAAAATTCATGGTCTAAGACGGTTATTTTAATTTAGAAAAGTCGTCCCATATCCTTCTCAATAATCTTATTTAATTCTGACATTAATCGCCAATGGAAGTCCAGTGAGTGTCATTTCGTAGATAATGAAACTGAAGCCCAGAATGGTTAGGACAGGCACCCAAGGCTACATATTTGATAAGTGCCAGACCCGTCAAGATGGCTTTATCTTCTAGGTCTTATGTCTTTTTTTCGTGACATTGCAAGGCCAACAAAGTAATCATGTCTAAGTGATTCTGAAAGCTGAATCTGAAAATGTTACTACTGTGTTAAATAAGTTAAAATGCTAACGAATGCAGATTCTGGCAGTAATTACTCCTCCCACTAAAGTTTATTTTTATAACTGATATTACAGGTGGGTTCAAAATTTAGTCACAAGAACCCGTCAATCTTTGGTGGCATCATAAAGTATAATAATGGGCCATCAGTGCCAAAGAGCCCCCAGGGGGAGCGCCTTTCTCAATAGATCCCTGATTTTATTTCTGTAATCCGTCTTTGAAACAGTCTTTAGCATAAAACCATCCATAGCTGTGATTTGCTATAGCAGGGCAGTTGTGCAAATGGCTGATACATTTCCTTCAGTGGATAAAACCGATACAGGTCTCCTTAGAAATCAGTTCAGAGATTATCATTTTTGGTCTTCTTGACATGCTTCTAGGTCTCCTGGAGTCAACTGTGTTTTCACTGTCCAACGGTGTGTATTAATTTTCCTACAGTAAACACAATAAGAGAAATACAATGCAAAGGAGGGATGATTTAAAAGCTCCCACTTGGGCCCATTTCTCTGTCTTAAACTTTTGATGTGATTGTTGTTTTTATGTCTGCTAAATTCTAATCAAACTTCCCCAAAGATTGTGTGTGTGTGTGTGTGTGTGTGTGTGTGTGTGTGTGTGAGAGAGAGAGAGAGAGAGAGAGAGAGAGGGAGAAAGAGAGAGATAGAGAGAGAGATAGAGAGAGAGATAGATAGAGAGAGAGAGAGAGAGACCTTCTTATTGAGACCAGTAGTTTTATTTAGAATTAATGAAAATGGGGCCTTCTTTACCCATTTTTTCTTCTTTTTGCAAGGGATGATCGCATTTCTTTACATTATTAGATGAACGCTAAATACATTACACTTTCAACAAACTATTTTATAATTTACGATTTAAAGGTCATACGTTGTTTTTGAGCCGGCAGATCATTGATGTGGAGTTGAAGTGTAGGTCAGGTTTCATTTCTAAATGCCTTTGGTCAGATCTTTTCCTGATAATTGGAGAAATGGTCTCCAAGGGCCAATTATACCTATGACTGGGACCCCAGCTGGATTCAGAGTTTGCTGCTCTGCTAGGAAATAACAACCACTGTGAAGTCGCCCTTCTCTGCACAGCTGCTGGTGTCAAAGATCTGCCCTCTAACTGTGCACACATTTACTTACAAATACAGCAATAGTAAAAATAAAAGTATTTTCTGGTTAGCATATGCATTGTGCTCTGTGTCACTGCAATTGTAATAAAAACATGTCTTTGCATGTACTTGAGCATACAAACTTCGGGGTTTCACATACACAAAGAAAAAAAATTGATTTGGGACCCAAAGACATGGCTCAGTGGTCAAGAGCACTGGCTGCCCTTCTAGAGGTCCTTAGTTCAATTCCCAGCAACCACATGGTGGTTCACAGCCATCTGTAATGGGATCCGATGCCCTCTTCTGGCCTGCAAGTGCACATGCAGAAAAAGCACTCATAAACAAAGTAAATAATGAAAAACTGATTTGGGGCTCGGTCCAATAAAGAGGGTTCTTTATTGCAGAGCATTGGGGGTGGGGTCCCAGCATTCATATCTGCAAACTTTTAACCACCTTCAACGCCAATTCTAGGGGTTTGGATGCCCACTTCTGGCCCCTGTAGTTACCCACACATATGTAGTAAACCTCAACTCACCCAGGCACACACACATACACGTAAAATAAAACATAAATCTTACAAAAAGCATTTTAAAAAGCTGTCTCTGGTTTTGGAACAAATGATATTCAGTGTCTGGTTCTTTTTTGATCCTCCCTTTATTACAACCTTTGGGGAGGATGACATAGGTCAGCAGCATTGCCTGCTTCAGACTCCCCATGCAGGAGTTGCACGGGTCCCTGTGCACAGGTCCAGGTGCAGTCGCCTCACCCGGCCACTTCCTCGCTTCCCTTTTCATAGCCTCTCTCTCCACTTTCCCCGGTTTACAAAGGGAGGCAAGACTATACTTTCAGAAGCAAGTTTTCATGCTTTTAATTTAAATACCATTATTGGACCATTTATGGTCTGTTATTGTGTAGTATGTGAAAATTATTTAAAATTATTTTACGGCCAGGTGTGATGAAACAAACCTTTATTCCCAGCACTCAGGAAGCAGAGACAGACTGATCTCTGTGAGTTTGAGGTCAGCCTGGTCTATATACTGTGTTCCAGGACAGGTAGGAGTATATAGAGAGACCATGTCTCAAACAAACAAACAAACAAACAAACAAACAAAAAAACCCAACATACAATGTATGTGTGTGTGTGTGTGTGTGTGTGTGTGTGTGCGTGTGTGGCCATGTGTGCTTTATCTTGAAATAAGAAAACAAAATAGAATGCTTTCAAGCAGCACAGTTTATTCTAGTCTGTAAAATTATTAAATCATAATTTGGTGGTTTTGTTCGTGTGTGTGTGTGTGTGTGTGTGTGTGTGTGTGTGTGTGTGTGTGTTGTTTATAGATAAGTTCTTTTTTTTTCCGGAGCTGGGGACCGAACCCAGGGCCTTGCACTTGCTAGGCAAGCACTCTACCACTGAGCTAAATCCCCAACCCCTGGTTTGTTCTTAATATAAAGCCCAGCAACCCTGCCTGCAATTCCTAGTGTGGTCGTCTGCTGGGTCTAAGGTTGAGCTGAGTTGCATGAGGTGGGTTCTCAAGTTTAACCACAGTCTTATGCTGCTGTAGTCAGTCACTGGGATAACACAATCCCAACCCCTGATTCACCTGGCTTTATTTTTTTCCTTCTCTGATGCTCAAAACCAGGGATTGTTTTTCTGGGTTTAATCCAAGTCATCCAGAGAGTGAGTAAACACTAGTTAACTAGTTAACTAGCTAACTGTCTTGCATTCTCTTTCTAACTAATGCTCTAAATTAAACCATCATCGCACCTTTGTAGTAAGGCTGGTTATACAGGGAACCATGCCTTATTTCAGTTTTTTTCTGACGTTTTAGATTGTATAAAAACATGGAGAATAAAAGGTACCACTGACGCCACTGAAGGTTATACAAAGCAACGTTTAAAAATATCAGTGGTAGATAATTTTAATGGTGAAAACTAATTCAAAGACATAAAGAAACACATGATGTACTTAGTTCATTTCCAGGCACTAAGTCAGAACGATAATGTTAGACCAGGGACACATTAAGTGACATGCATTTCTCTACTTGGATCATGGCTCTGGATGTTAGCCACGCTTACCTCACTCAGAGCCTCCGAACTTTAACCCCGGAAGTATGAAAACCAAGTACACTTGTTCTAAATCCCTTCCAGAACAAGACGACCATCGTGACAAAGACACTTCTTTCTCTTGCACAGTTTACATGCAACCAGACAGAGACTGTTATGGTTCACATCAAAGAGAAAAGCCTTCGAGAACTTTTGTTAGCTTCTGTGTTAGACACGCCATCTGCCATTACCTCCAGACAATGTCCATGACTGGCCAATCCAACCCCTTTTCAATTTTAGAATCTGCTACTTCGAGCAAGATTGGCCTCATTGTTTGGTCCCATAGTTAAAAGTCTTCATTTGGGTTTGAGATGCCGTTAATGTCACTACCTTGGAATGGACACACACTGCTCCCAGGGTTCTTCACTGTGCATCTCTACATTTGCTCCATAGAGTTTTAGGCTCTGTCAAGGCAAGGCAGGTGACCCTTACCTGGTGTTGTCACCATGCACCAAAGACAGCCAATCTTCAGTACATAGGTGCTGGTTAATGATTGCCCAGATATTTCAGGAACTGTAAGACATGTTTGCATTGTAGAGTGTTCTAAATTACAGTTGCTGAGTAGAAAGAAGTGACTTTTCCCCTTGAAGACTTAAATCTTGCTGGAGCATAGACTCTCAGAGCACATTGGTTGTTTGGGCTTTAAAAGATGTGTACAATTTACGTAGAAAGATGAAGTTCAGACACAAGTTCTGAACAAACAGGTCTTCAGGAGAGGCAGCCCCATGAGAAGAGATTCTCCTGAAGTGTTGATGTGCACACTGTAGAGGCCAGTTCAGACGTTGTGCTTATTTTAGCTCTTGCTGGTCATTGCAAACAGGTCTTATCTGTGCGGCATCCCCCTCTCTGTTTACCAATATCCCCATTTTTTTGCTGAAAAAAAAAAACTTCACTAACCTTTACCTGCAGTTCTCCAGTGCATGTTCTCAGCCAGTTTCAAGCTCAGGTGACCCTCAAGGCCGATGGTAGTCACAGGCCCCCTCCAGGCCCTGCCAGTGTTGAAGAGAGAGAGGGATATCGACCTGGTTCATCTGTGTGATGGAGGGCTTTTTATGGGAGGCGAAAGCTTCTTTGCATCTTTGCAAATGTAGTTCACATTGAGAAAAGATTGAAAAGAAAATGGCATCTCCTTTAAGGTGAGAAGAGAAAGGATAACGTGGTTGCAAATGAACTTTGGATACAGCCTGATTCTTTTTTAAAGTAATATTTCATACTTTGTTTTAACTATTTTCTCCTCAGTGTGAAAAAGGAGGGTATCCATCACTCCATAATTCTTTTTTCCCCTGCTCAGAATATTTTGTGTGTGTCTCCCTCCAAAGATGAATTTATATTCCAGCTTTGGTCTCGCAAGCTAAAACTGTCTTGCAGGCCCTCTGTGCCAGTAATTTGGCTAGGAAAAGGATGTACTTGGGTCCAGGCACTGGTTGTGCCCCTCTGAGTCTATGTATCAGTTGAGGCTTGCTTATCTGCGAGGTCCCTTTAAGTGCTAACAGCAATGCTCAAAACCAGGGATTGTTTTTCTGGGTTTAATCCAAGTCATCCAGAGAGTTAGTAAACACTAGTTAACTAGTTAACTGTCTTGCATTCTCTTTCTAACTAATGCTCTAAATTATTAGTCAGTGCTTCCTTTGTTTTCTGCTTCACAGCCTGATGCGTGCACAGCAGAGGTGTGATACAAAGGCTCTAACGGGTCTTTGTGTGTTGATGGTAATACTGTAAGAGTCATAAATCCCCCCTATGCAGATACTTAACACTGAAGACTGATTCTTACTAGAAAGTAAATGTTTCTACAGAAGCATAGCTATTAAGTAACACTGAACGGAAGGCTGACAAAATAGCTGATTTGATTCTATTTAGTGAAATGCAAAGAATAATGGTAGTAAGTTAATATGTTGAAGGCTTCGTTTCCTGTATTTACGTAAAGGTGTCAGGATCAGCACAGTATTGGACATGGGCTATCATTGGCCACTTAGCTTTTTACCTTTCATGGCGTTAGTAGCATGCTTGTAAACTTAACTGTGAGATGCTGCCCAGACAGAATGAGACAGTGTCTTTGCTTTTACTCTTCACTCCCTGACAACGCACATATTCTACACAGTCCTCTCATCTAGGTAGTTTTCCTTTCCCTAGTTGAGTCTTAGCCTTTCCCTAGCATTTACAATAACTTCACATTCTAGTTTCTTATCCACCCTTGCCTGAAAGGCCACCAAACCTTTGCTATCTCACATGGCCCAGTATCCCTGAGAACTTGTCCCTCACTCAGACCGTGCCTCATGATGCGAGTAGACACCACTGTACTACTGGGGACTTTGGGGAATTAATGGACTCTATCGGATTCTGTTTCTTTGACCTTGGGTATGAGATCGTTTTGTGCCCATTCTTTTCTTTCTAGATAACCAAGCTGAAAATAGACAGCAATCCGTTTGCCAAAGGATTCCGGGACTCCTCCAGGCTCACTGACATCGAGAGGTAACGAGAATTTTCTGCTTGCTCTTTTGTCCAGATAAGATAAAGGGCGGGTTGTAAGAACGAGTCCCCTTTAATGCCAATGAATTTCGATCTGGCAGTTCGTAGTCTCTGCACCTCCCCTTCCAACCACAAACTCCACCGTTGTAAGAGCCCCAGCTTCTTCCGGCTTTCTCAAATGCTGGATTTGGGCTTTGCCATGGTCAGAGACCGGGTCCCAGTTATAATTGATCGTCCTGTCCTACTGATTGGCACATTTGCCTTCCGAACGGATGTCTTGGATAACACAAAATTACAAAGGTGATTTGGAATTTTGAAACAAGGAGATGTAATTTAACGCAGGGCCACACAATTCTATCTGTAAGATAGACTGCTATCTTTAATAGCAGAAATATCAAATCTGAGGTCCTGTAAGAAGACATAGTTATGCATGTGAAGCTTAACCCCTTCCCAATGACAGTTGTTCATTGTTGCTTGAGGTCCTTGAGTGACTGAAGCTATTAGCTCAATATTAACGCTGAAATGTTTTCAAGGAGATTTTGACCCAATTGCTTATTTATACTGTTTAGATATGCTCACAGTGATTTTCATCCTTCATCTTCATACTAGGTCTGATATATTTGCTGAGTGGGTGGGACACACCATAGGTATCAGACCCCTTACTTATTGTACCCTCTTTGTGTGACTCTCTTGTCAACTGCTACCCATTTCTGCTATTCCTTTCATTGCCTACCCCATGGACACTTCTGTCCATCTTGTCTTGGCAACTCAGATGAAAGGCTAATTATGTTTTAGCAACTTCTGACTCTTCTTAAACCTGCCTAAGTGACAGCATGAGTGGTAGGTATAATCCAAGGACAGATGTAGAGGCTGTGTAGGGAGCCAGAGAGTTTGGTTTTTTTAAAAAAAGGACTAATTACTGGAGAGTCTGACAATGGGTCAGAGGTGGCGAAATCAGGGACGCACCTTAGGCTGGTGGATGGACATCTATTGTAAGCTTCAGAGAGCAGGCTTGATGGAAAATTGTGGACAGTGACGTTTATAAAAGCACGCTGTAAATCTAACATGAAAAAATGTTTCTGAGTCTCTCGTCTCAGATGAGTCTTGCATCTGATCCTTTAGATCCTGTCTGAGCAACTTCGAATGGACTTTGAGAACAGATTTTAGAATAAAAATAGCCCCGTGGTTGCACACACGCTCATGAGATAGGAATACCCAGCCTGGCTGCCCTTTAGCACAGCAGATTTGATAATGCATGTGGCCACATTTTCCAGTTATTGAATAAGCCTCCTGACGTTGGGAGCACTCACTCGCATGTGAAGCTAAGTGGCTGGAGATGGTCCTAAGGCCACAAGAGCACTCTGACGTGACTAGCTGAAAGTTTGCAAGATGACCTAAGTGGTGTGAAACTGGCCAAGGTTTTGGATTTCATTTCCAGGTATTTAAGTCCGAATTTTTCCTAAATAGCCTTTGGGGATGGGACAAATCAGATCAATTGATCTTTAGAGACCTAAAGAAATTAAATTAGTCTGGAGTCAGTTACTGCACTAAACCACGTAGTAATTGAATTGTTCCCTGTAACTGATTGAAAACAGTCCTATCTGTATCAATCCTGGGAGCTTTTCTTCCGAAGAGATCTGAGAGGAAAACACATTTTTTTATGACATGATGACAGATACCGCATTTTTCTAACCTAACTGAATACGATGTAATAAATATGTGACCTTAATGATTTCAAGTTTCCTGCTGTAGATTTATAACTTACTGTGTGTGGGGGACAACCAAACCAAAATGCCTTCAGGACCGGACCTGCGTCCGTAGACTTCAGTGTGGCCCCTTTCATGCGGTCAGCTCCGGGTGCTTTGTGAAGTATCATTGTGGTTCTGAATTTAGGTTTAGCAGGCTCTACTTAGGTCGATGTGTCCTATCTGCCCTTCCCGTTCAGCGACTTTGTGCAGGATCAGAGTTCTCCTGATTTGTAAAAGAAAACTAATGTCTTTATCACGGCTGGTGGCCAGCTAAGAAGCGCGCCGCAAAAGCCTTAAGCGATGACTTAGGAGAAATCAATTTCTGGCGTTGTAGACCTTGGGAAGAAGTGTTGCTGGTTCCACATAGTAAGTAAGAAGCCTGGGACAGCTTCCTACTGGTTGCTGTTCACCACTCCTTCCTGCTTTGGGGGTGGTGTAAAAGCTCACTGCTGCTTCTGAAGAGGGAAAGATAACTGGGAAAAGTTTAGGATATTTTCTTCAAAATTAAGAGCCTTTGTAACCCCACCCTCCACAACTTAACGACAAAACAAACAAAAGTAAAAAAATAAAAAAAAAAACAAAAAAATTTCTGCTGAACTGTAGAAAAAAAGAAAGCCGACAAAATAATATTGAAAGGAGGGAAAGAACACAAAAGGAGGAGCAGACTTCGGCGCCTGCGCACTCGCCTGGGTACTTTCCTATGTGGGCACCAGTCACGTGATACTGTTCCTTTTTTTTTTTTTAAACCATTTTCCCTACAGGATATATTTATTTTTAAATGATTGTCGTATTTTTCACAATTTTAGTTATCTAGGGTTCTTTTTCTCCATTATGAACAATGCTTGGAAGGAAATTTTTTTTTTTTTTTTTTTTTTTTTTTTTTTGTTTTTTTTGTTTTTTACGTGTAGTCCTGATTGTGATCATACGATAAATAACCACAGATAAAAATGCTGAGTGAAAAAAATATGCTTTTATTTATTCTCCTGCTATAGTTCTATTTTTATATGTCAACATTTTAGGAGAGAACTGAAGTGTTTAATAATAAGAAATTATTTAATAAACTTTGTGGTCATATGATCTAGAAAACCATTTTAACTATTTTTAAGTATGCTATTCTGTGACATCAAGTAGATTCATAATGTCATACAACCACCATCTTTATTCTTTTCCAAAATATTCTCATTATCACAAAGAGATGGTATGCTCAATCTCACCCTCCTTCTTTCTCCCCTCAGCCCAAGGTCTTGGTAACCTCCATTTTAATTTCTATCTGTTTGAATCTTCCCAGTTAAGTAACTCTAGTGAGTGGATAGGGACATATTCTCAAATATGTTTAACACACAGCCAAGCTTTTCCAAGAAAGATCCTCTCTGAGCATTACGAATGAAAGGAAGAAAGATGGACTGCCCATCTATTTGCACCCTGTCAAACAGGGTGCTCACCACTTCATTTTTGCTAATATAATAGGATAAATACAAATTTTCTTTTAGGCGTTGGCCTATTTATTTCCTGAGCTCCGTTTATTTTGCTTCATCTGTCTCCTCTTATTGACCTATGAAAATAGTATATAATCTCATGAATACCATGACAAAAACCTTTAAGGGAGGAAGGGTTTATTTCAGCTTCCCATTCAAGGTAGAGTTCTTTCTGACAGGAAAATCAAGGTAGCTGGTCACATCACATCCAGGAAGTAGAGAGGGATGGATACTTGCTTCTGCTCAGTTTCCTTCTCTGTCCACCACCCACATGATGTGGGTCTTCTTACCTCAGTTGTTACTGTCAACTCCTCCTCCACATGCTTGCCCAGAGGCAAGTCACCCAGGTGATTTCTGAATTTTCAAGTTCACAGTTAACACGAGTCATCAAAGTTATAGTTTACTATTTGAATTTTTGACTCATTAAAGGATTCTTCTGTTTTGTCTATGTTATGTATTACTGGTACATTAATTGTTCACTTAATTATGAGTCTCCCTTGATTGTGTATCAATATTTTTTGAGACAGAGTTTCTCTGTCTGTAGACCTGGCCATCCAGGCTGACCTCAGATTCATAGAGATCCACTTGGCTCTGCCTCCTGAGTGCTGGGATTAAAGGCTCCCACCACTGTGCCTGCCTCCAAATTTTTTAAATTGGATATTTTTTAATTTACATTTCAAATGTTATCCCCTTTCCTGCCTTCCCCTCTGGAAACCCTCTACTCAATCCCCCCACCTGCTTCTATGAGGGTGCTCCCTCCCCACACCCACCAATTACCTTCCACCTCCCTGCCCTGGCATTCCCCTAAAATGGGGCATCAAGCCTTCACAGGACCAAGGACCTCTCCTCCCACTGATGCACAACAAGGCCACCTCTGCTACACCTGCAGCTGGAGCCATGGGTCATTTCATGTGCACTCTTCGGTTGGTGGTTTAGTCCCCAGGAGATCTGGAGGGTCTGGTTGGTTGATGATGTTGTTCTTCCTATGTATTGAAAACCCCTTTAGCTACTTCAGTCCTTTCTCTAACTCCTGCACTGGGGACCCTGTGCTCAGTTCAGTGGTTGGCTGTGAGCATCTGCCTCTGTATTTGTCAGGCTCTGACAGAACCTCTCAGGAGACAGCTATATCAGGCTCCTGCCAGCAAGTACTTCTTGGCATTCTCCATAGTGTCTGGGTTTGGTGTCTGTATATAGGATGGATCCCCAGATAGGGCAGTCTCTGGATGGCCTTTCCTTCAGTCTCTGCTCTACACTTTGTCTCTGTATTTCCTCCCTTGAATATTTTGTTCTCCCTTCTAAGAAGGACTAAAGCATCCACACTTTGGTCTTCCTACTTCTTGAGCTCCGTGTGGCCTGTGATTTGTATCTTGGGGATTCCGAGCTTTTGGGCTAATATCCACTTGTCAGTGAGTACATACCATGTGTGTTCTTTTGTGACTGAGTTACCTCACTCAGGATGATATTTTCTAGTTCCATCCATTTGCCTATGAATTTCATGAAGTTGTTGTTTTTAATATCTGAGTAGTACTCCTTTGTGTCAATGTACCACATTTCCTGTATCCATTCCTCCAATGATGGACATTTGAGTTCTTTTCAGCTTCTGGATATTGTAAATAAGGCTGCTCTGAACATGGTGGAGCATGTGTCCTTGTTGGAGCATCTTTTGGGTAGATTGCCAAGAGTGGGATAGCCGAGTCCTCAGGTAGTACTGTGTCCAATATTCTGATGAACCACCAGACTGATTTCCAGAGTGGTTGTGACAGCTTGCAATCCCACCAACAGTGGAGGAGTGTGCCTCTTTCTCTACATCCTTGCCAGCATCTACTGTCATCTGAGTTTATGAACTTAGCCATTCTGACTGGTGTGAAGTAGAATTTCAGGGTTGTTTTGATTTGTATTTCCTTGATGCCTAAGGATGTTGAACATTTCTTTGGGTGCTTCTTAGCCATTCGATATTCCTCAGTTGAGAATTGTTTAGCTCTGTACTTTATTTTTTAATAGGGTTATTTGATTCTCTAGAGTCTAACTTCTTGAGTTCTTTGTATATATTGGATATTAGCCCTTTATCTAGGACTAGTAAAGATCTTTTCCCAATCTGTTGGTTGCAGTTTTGTCCTAGTGACAGTGTACTTTGCTTTCCAGAAGCTTTGCAATTTTATGAGGTCCCATTTGTCCATCTTAGAGCATAAGCCATGGTATTCTGTTCAGGAAAATTCCCTGTGTCCATGTGTTCAAGGAGTTGGAATTTTGATGAGGATTGCATTGAATCTATAGATTACTTTCAGCAAGATGGCCAATTTTACTATATTAATCCTGCCAATCCATCCGCATGGGAGATCTTTCTATCTCCTGAGATCTTCTTTAATTTCTTTCTTCAGAGACTTGAAGTTCTTGTCATACAGATACTTCACTTGCTTGGTTAAAGTCACACTGAGGTATTTTATATTATTTGTGACTATTGTATCATTTTCTTAATTTCTTTCCCAGCCTGTTTATCCTCTGAGTAGAAGAAGGCTACAGGTTTGTTTGAGTTAATTTTATATCCAGTCAAGTGTGCTGAAGTTGTTTGTCAGGCTTAGGAGTTCTCTGGTGGAACTTTTGGGGTCAGTTAAGTATACTATCATATCATCTGCAAATAGTGATATTTTGACTTCTTCCTTTCCAATGTGTATCCCTTTGACCTCCATTTATTTTCTCATTGCTCTGGCTATAGGTAGGGAGAGAGTGGACAGCCTTGTCTAGTCCATGATTTTAGTGGGATTGCTTCAAGTTTCTCTTCATTTAGTTAATGTTGGCTACTGGTTTGCTGTATGTTGCTTTGCTATGTTTAGATATGAGCCCTGAATTCCTGATCTTTCCAAGACTTTTATCACAAAGGGGTATTGAATTTTGTCAAATGCTTTCTCAGCATCTAATGAAATGATCATGAAGTATTTTTCTTTGAGTTTGTTTATATGTGGAATATGTTAATGGATTTTCATATATTGAACAATCCTTACATCCCTGGGATGAAGCCTACTTGATCATAATGAAAGATTGTTTTGATGTGTCCTGGGATTTTTATTTTTACTTTTTTTTGGTTGGGAGACTTTTAATGACTGCTTCTATTTCTTTAGAGTTTATGGGACTGTTTAGATGGTTTATCTAATCCTGATTTAACTTTGGTGCCTGGTATCTGTTAGAAAACTGTCCATTTCATTCAGATTTTTCATTTCTATTAAGTATAGTCTTTTGTAGTAGGATCTGATGATTTTTTTTATTTCCTCAGTTTCTGTTCTTACATCTCCCTTTTAATTTCTGATTTCTTTAATGTTTTTCTTTATTTTTTCCTTTACCAAATTATCATTGATTAGAACATTATTCAGCTTCCATGTGTGTGTGGACTTAATGTTGTTGGTTTTGTTGTTATTGAAGACCTTAGTGATCTGATAGGACACATGGGATTATTCCAATCTTCTTGAATCTGTTGAGGCCTGTTTTGTGACTGATTCTATGGTCAGTTTTGGAGAAGATATCATGAGGTGCTGAGAAGAAGGTCTATTCTTTTGTTTTAGGATGAAATGTTCTATAGATATCTGTTAAATCCATTTGGTTCATAACTTCTGTTAGTTTCACTGTATCTCTGTTTAATTTCTGTTTCCATAATCTGCCTATTGATGAATGTGGGGTGTTGAAGTCACTCACTATTATTGTGTGATGTGCAATGTGTGCTTTGTGCTGTAGTAAAGTTTCTTTTATAAGTATTGGTGCCCTGGCATTTGAAGCATAGATGTTTGGAATTGAGAGTCATCGTGATAGATTTTTCCTTTCATGATTATGAAGTTGATTTTACGCAATATTAGAATGACTACTCCAGCTTGTTTCTTGCGACCATTTGCTTGGAAATTTTTTTCTAGCATTTTACCATGAGATGGTGTCTGTCTTTGTCACTGAACTGCATTTCCTGTATGTAGCAAAATGCTGGGTCCTGTTTATCTCTCCAGTTCGTTGGGCTATGTCTTTTTATCAAGGAATTGACTCCATTGATTTTAAGAGATATTAAGAAAAAATGATTGTTGCTTCCTGTTATTTTTGTTTTTAGAGTTGGAATTATGTTTGTGTGGATGTCTTCTTTTGGGTTTGTTGAAAGAAGATTATTTTCTTGCTCTTTCGATGGTATAGTTTTCCTCCTTGTGTTGCAATTTTCTATTATTTTTTGTAGGGCTGGATTTGTGGAACGATATTGTGTAAATTTGGTTTTGTCATGGAATATCTTGGTTTCTCCATCTATGTTAATTGAGAGTTTTGCTGGATACAATAGCCTGAGCTGGCATTTGTGTGACCTTAGGGCCTGTATGACATCTGCCCAGGATCTTCTGGCTTTCGTAGTCTGATAGGTCTGCCTTTATCTGTTACTTGACATTTTCTCCTTACTGCTTTTATTATTCTTTCTTTGTTTTGTGCATTTGGTGTTTTGATTATTATGTTAAGGGTGGAATTTCTTTTCTGGTCCAGTCTATTTCGAGTTCTGTAGGCTTCTTGTATGTTCATGAGCAGCTCTTTCTTTGTACCAGGGATGTTTTCTTCTATAATTTTGTTGAAAATATTACTGGCCCTTTAAGTTGGGAATCTTAGCTCTTTTCTATACCTATCATCCTTAGGTTTGATCTTATTATGACCTGGATTTCCTGGATGCTTCAGGTTAGGAGATTTTTGCATTTTGCATTTTCTTTTACTGTTTTGTCAATGTTTTCCATTGTACCTTCTGTACCTGTGATTCTCTCTTCTATTTCTTTTATTCTGCTGGTGATTGACTCTGGCAATTTTTTTCTAGGTTTTCTATCTCCAGGGTTGTCTCCTTTTGTGACTTCTTTATGTTTCTGTTTCCATTTTTAGATCCTGGATAGTTTTGTTCAATCCTTTCACCTTTTTGGTTGCATTTTCCTGTAATTCTTTAAGGCATTTTTGTGTTTCCTCTTTAAGGGATTCTATCTATTTACCTGTGTTCTCCTATATTTCTTCAAGGGAGTTATTTATGTCCCTTTAAAGTCCTTTATCATCATCATGAGATGTGATTTTAAATCTTAACCTTGCTTTTCCATTGTATTGGGGCATCTAGGACTTGCTGTAGTGTGAGAACTGAGTTCTGATGATGCCAAGTAACCTTGGTTTCTGTTGCTTAGGTTCTTGTGCTTTCCCCTAGCCATCTAGTTATCTCTGGTTTTCGTTGGACTTGCTGTGTCTGTCTGGAGCCTGTCTCTCATGTGCGCCTGTGAGCCTGTGATCTTAGGTGTGTCAGCACTCCTGGGAGTCCAGCTCTCTCTGGGTGAGATTTGGGTCTGGAGACCTGTGTCTATTCAGGGGAGCACGGGTGGAGACAGTGCTGGCTCCAAACTCTTATCTGTACCATGTCTTCCAGTCTTCCGAGCTGCTGCTTTTGTCCTTCTCTTTAATTGATACATATAAATAAATACTCAAATGTCTGAGATGTCAAATCTCCATTTTCTTGTTCCCTTTAAAGTTTCTTCATAAGCTTTGATCCATATGCATCCAATCTCCAGAACAACTTGAAAAGTCTTCCCCTAAAATGTCATAGGGATTTTGACTGTGTTTCTGTTGAATTTATATATAAGTTTTCAGGAGGACACTGATATGTTTGTAGGTTAAGAGGTCCCTTTGGGACTACTCATGTTTACCTTCTTCATATAATGTCATCTCATGATGAAACATAGTTTGGCATTTCCAGGTTTTAAATTGGCTCTGTGACATTGCAACATTCAGTGCAATGACTACAAGGAAGCTAGTGAAAATTTGAAGGAAGACTATCCCAATCCTGAATTTAGACACAAACATAAAAGGAGCCCATAGCCCATCTGAACTGTACTCAAAAGCCTTAGTAGTAAACTGTTGTGTGTAGCTTTGTTTCCCTGACAATGCTCCCAGAATAGGCTGTGCTACTAGCCCCCACCCAACTTCCCTTGAATTCATGGATAAAAGACACGGACATCACATTGCTCCTGATGCAGTCACGATTGAGTTTTCCCCATGCTCTGGCCAGTCACTTGGGAAGTCACTCTTGACTCTTCTTTTTCTGTCTTCAATCAGTTGATGTCTCTAATCATCTAATCCTTCAAAATATTCCCAGGTCACTCCAAATATTTACCACATTGCTTACACCACACAGATGGTCCCACTATCCCCCTTTCCCCTAAAATTATGACATTAATTTTCTGCTTGATCTGTTTGGCTCCTCCCTTTCTGTCCTTCAGTCTACCTTCAATAGAGCAGTCAGAGTGACTTTCTAAGTGACAGGACGTCTCCCCTACGTATGGTACTCTACTCACCAAAGGCCAGTGAACTCTACCCTGTCTCCTAGGGCGTCCACCCATCATCACACTTGCCTATTTGCTTTAGCCACGCTGGTCTGCTTACCTTTCTTCTAGCATGCATAGGTTAAATGGAAACACTTATGCCCTCTATTCATCCATCTCTCAGCATTGGACTTGCTGCCCTCAAGTCTGAATGATGGAAGTCTTTGCATTGTATTTTTGATGTCTGAACTTAGTGTCTGGTTGTATTAATGTCCAAGTATTATTGCTGGCAAGTTGTATTGTTGGTGATGTGTGTTGAAAAATATCATTCTGGAAAAAACGCATGAGGTTCTTTGCTTTTTCTAATACAAAATTAAACCTCTGTAAATCTGTTGACAGTTATTTGCACGGGGCTTCTGTGAGTTGAGGCTGGAACCTATGACAGCTTCTACTGAGTCTGAGTCCTGTTTAGCACAGCTGCTTGTTTTGTTCCTAGCACTTTAACAGGATCATTTCATATGTGCTGAGCACTGAGTTACAGAGTTGGCATTTCTGTAACTCTTCCAAACAAGGGCTTGCTAAGACATTCATGTCTATTTTATACATGTGACAAACTGAGTGAGATTGATGCTCTGTCATTATTCACATGAGTTGTCACAGCTGAGCATCAAAGCCAGTTCAGTGTGTGAAAACCCAAAGTTGTCTGAGTGGGTTATGCCAGCAATGTAGATGTCCTTCCACAGTCAGGGCTTACCAACAATTATTCAGAAGCTCTATCCATCCATCATTTCCTTAGGCTTTAACCGCCCAGTCTCGAGTTAACTTATAGGGCAAACATAAATTCTTTATTCTATTCTAACCGTAATGAACAATATCACTAACATTCAGGTCACATATGACACTTCATACAATGATATTCGAGTGAAAAAGTAGACAAGGAAGGGTTAATGTGGCCTTAAGGCTCAATAGAGCCTTGCTGAAAGTGAAGGCAGAGATAAAAGAGTTGTAAGAGTCATGGAAGGTGGTCCTGTAACAGTTGTTAAACCCAGTCAGGCTATTCAGTGGCAGGGGCTGCCAGGTGAGATGTCAGGTGAGACTGCCAGGTGAGGAGATGTCAGGTGAGGAGATGTCAGGTGAGATTGCCAGGTGAGGAGATGTCAGGTGAGGAGATGTCAGGTGAGGAGATGTCAGGTGAGGAGATGTCAAGTGAGACTGCCAGGTGAGGAGATGTCAGGTGAGGTATTGTCAACTGAGGAGCTGTCAGATGAAAACTGTCATACAGACAAAAGAAGTGTGTGTGTGTGTGTGTGTGTGTGTGTGTGTGTGTGTGTGTGTGTGTGTGCATACCTGAGTATATGTGCATGCAGGTGACTGCACAACCCAGAAGAGGGTGTCGGATTCCGTGGAACTGGAGCTACAGGTGACTGTGAGCCTCCTGATGTGGTGCTGGGAGCTGAGACAGGGTTTTATGCATGCATAATATATGCGCTCAACTGCTGAACCATGTTTCCAGCCCTGTCCTTAGGAATTCATGCCTGGATATGTCTTGATATATTCACTAGGCCATTGATGTCTGATTGGTTTAAGTGTTTCAGCTGAGTGCTCTCATGTGCAGGCAATCTCACAGACTCATTTTATATATAGTCTGATGTGCTTCATGTCCCTGAGGTAACCTAGTAGCACCATAAGTGGTATTGTTGTTGCTTCTGTAGCTCTTTCTTCAATCTATGCTGCATGGTTGTGTTAGACCACTGGTGGCAATGGTGGTACAGAGCCTTAGCACTTGGGCTCAGAATGGATCAAGTTCCACTGTGTAAAACAGAGTCTCACGTGGAAGGCAAAGCCCGAAACCACTGTTGTCTACAACATGGTACACAGCCTTCTCGCCACAAACTCCCCTCCCTAACAATCATTGATTTTCAATAACTATTGCCTTTAAATGTAAGATCATCGCCTTTAAATTCTAGAATAAAACAATTGTGAAATCAACATTTTGCTGTTTTGAATGTGAATAAAACTATAAACTTTCTTATCCTAGAAAACGGGAAACGGAGTCTTCCTCACACTGGCCTTCATCAACCAGTAATCTTCATTCAGGCAATCACCAGATTCTTATCCCCAGAGCTCTTTTGTTTTCCTTGCCTTTGTCAAACATTAAGCACAATCATTGCAGCCTTAGCTCTTCACACACTCATTCTCCCGTTCTCTCTCCAGCAATTGGAGTTGGATTCTTTTGACTCCAAGTTGCTGTGAACATATAACAATTGGTTCTGGAAGGCCGTGTGTTGTGTGTGTGTGTGTGTGTGTGTGTGTGTGTGTGTGTGTGTGTGTGTGTGTGTGTGTGTGTGTGTGTGTGTGTGTGTGTGTGTGTGTGTGTGTGTGTGTGTGTTTGTGTGTGTGTATGTGTGTGTTTGTGTGTGTGTATGTGTGTGTGTATGTGTGTGTTTGTGTGTGTGTATGTGTGTGTTTGTGTGTGTGTGTGTGTTTGTGTGTGTGTATGTGTGTGTTTGTGTGTGTGTGTATGTGTGTGTGTGTGTGTGTGTGTGTGTGTGTGTATGTGTGTGTGTGTGTGTTTGTGTGTGTGTGTGTGTGTGTGTGTGTGTTTGTGTGTGTGTGTTTGTGTGTGTGTATGTGTGTGTATGTGTGTATGTGTGTGTGTGTGTCTGTGAGCTTCATGCATTGTGTTACCAATTTATGTTTCTGTAGCAAAGTACCTGGGAGCACTTACATTGGTAGGGACTGATTTTTAGTTCAGTTTCAGGTATTTCAGATCATGGTTGGCAGGCTATGTCACTTTGGATCTGAGGTGAAGCAGAGGGTCATGGCTGTGGGACTGTGTGTCATGGTTGTGGGACTGTGTGTCACGGCTGTGGGGCTGTGTGGCAGAGGAGGCTCCTTTCAGACCTCATGGTTCTCATGAAGGCAAAGGACAAGGTACACCCTTTAAAAGAACTCCCCCAGTGACCTGCTTCTTTCACTTGAGGCCTCACCACAGTAGCCCATTCAATGAAAATTCCTCAATGGACTATCCATTTACTAGAACAGGATGCTTATGATCTTCTAAACTTCTAATAACAATAGTAGCCGGGGCCAAGCCATCATCACATCAGCTTTTGGGGCCTTTTAAAAATTCAAGCCATAATAGGAGTTCTAGTATGTCTGTTGTTATGCATAAACTTGATAAAGGTCACAGCAGTTTTCCTTGAACCCTTTCAATCTTCCTTCTAAGTGTATGCTGGGTGATATTGTTTCTGAGAGACATGAACTAATGTCTTCTCCTCTCATATCAAGAACTGATAAGAAATTAAGGATATAAATGAATTTCACCTTGGTGAATTAATGGATTTTATTGGTTACTTACAGGAGTATAGGTGAAGGAGTTATTTTTACGAGGAGAAATGAGTCAATGACAGCTGCATCATGAAAAGCTCACCTCAGCTTATTGGAGAGCATCTCGCATCAGCCCTTACAACTTATATAAGATTGGGGAAGGGGGAGTCTAGTGTATTTAGTCAGTTTTAGAGACTTCCTGAAGCATGTGAGTTGTTTACTTCCTGGGTTTTATAGACCTTCCCTATAGGATAGGATGATTCAGCCCCCTTTAGAGCACCTTGCATCTTAATGAGCTTCCTTCTGGAATGAAATGTTTTACCTCAGAGGAAATTGTTACACAACACTCTATCATCTACCTTTTATAGATAATGGGATAAATGCTGATGCCAAGCTTATGTTTTTAGTTATAGAGAGCTTAACTTTTCTTTCTGCAGTGTTTTTTTCACCTTAAAATTCAGACATGGTACCAAATATCTGTCCATTGTAAGCATTTAAACATGATTAATGATTTTGTGTTGTTAAGAAGTTTTTAGAAAGATTTATTAACTTTATAAATATAAGTACACTGTAGCTGTCTTCAGACACACCAGAAGAAGGCATTAGATCTCTTTACAGATGGTTGTGAGCCACCATGTGGGTACTGGGAATTGAACTCAGGACCTCTGGAAGAGCAGTCAGTGCTCTTAACTGCTGAGCCATCTCTCCAAACCCTTACTTAGAAGTTTTAATCAAGCTCAAGAAGAAATTTATCCTTTCTCTTTTCTTTTCTCTGCTGTTTCTTTCGGTGTTCAAAGGCTCCCTTCAGACTTTGTAATGCTCCTGCTGTGCACACAGCTCCCCCTGGTCTTTTTCCTATTCCTCTATCCCTTCAATCCTTGTTTTGGGGAATTTATCAGTCTTCTAGTTAGTTTCCTGCTTTCCTGCTTTCTGGAGTATTTAATACTATGTTGACAGTTTCTGCTGAGTTTCTCTAAAATGTGATGATTGCTATTGTTGAGTGTTTTACAATGGCCCCTCTCCAATTTCATTTATAGGATAAAATGTTCATTTAATATTAGAAATCAAGATGAATTCTGAGTAAAAACATGTGGTGACTCATTAGCTCTTCAAGCTGAGAATGAATAAGGTCAACAGATTTGTTATTCCCACAACATGGAAACTTTGATTCAGTGTGGTAGTGAGTTGGATCCCTTGGGTGGGAGCAGCTCATGTGGTTCCCCTCTCTGCCTCAGAAACAGAGTTTCTTTGTGCCAATCTCCAACCACTCCCAGCTAAGTGAGCAGGCACCTTCTCCTAGAATTAGTCAATCTGGGTTGTGAATGGTACCCTTCAGGAGACCAAGTACACTAGGACCTTGGTTTCTTTTCCTTTAGACTTCAGGAGTCTGGAACCTACTTCCCACTAACTAGACTAAGCTGGGGGTTAGGTGAACCAGACCACAGGTTTCTCGTTGGTTGATTTCAGGTGGCCTTCCTCTTTATACTGGTGAATGGCACATGGGTGGACATCTCCGTTCTTTTTCTGTTTGTGAAGGAAATACTTGTATAAGTATGCAATCAGCACTCGTTCATTTTCTGGGCTTCTCTGGGCATGTGAGTGGGGCAGGAAATTAAATACATAAGCTTATATTACCATGTTGCTTTAGAAGCCATATTGAGAGTTTCAGAAAAATGATTTTAAAACCTTGAATAAAACGTACGTTGAATAAAACTTTCAAATGTGGGGCTTGGAAGCAAGCCCAGTGAGATGTAGTGATTTTTGTTGGAACACAGTCATGTTTTTTAGTGTATACATTCAACATGCCTTCTTCTTTGCTGTAGCCTCAGAGTTAAGCATATAGCATAAGACCCACAGGGAAAACAACGTATTAGCTATCTGGCATAATTTTAAGACGCTGTGCAATGCTGACAGCCATGTGACTGCCCAGCAATTGTATCTCCTTCAGGTGATTTTTTTCACCTTTCCCTTTTCTACTTCCTCATCCCTTTTTGAGATAGGATCTCCTTACAGTAGCCTACTGGATGCTGGCAATACAGACATGTGCCAACACTCCAGGCTTGCCTTTCCTGTCATCAGAGTTAAGCGATAAAAGTCTTGTTTTATTCTGGAGTCCAGTCGGTGATGCTAGCCGATGTCAGTCTGCATCTCTTTTATGTTCTCACATTGGCAGTGAAGATGGTATTAGGGTCATTTTAGCACTTGTGGCTCTGGCTAGAAGATGACAAGTGTGGGGTGAGGAAGTGACAGTGTGGGGATGTGCACTTGAAAGACCTGTTGAATGTTTTAAAGATTTGTGTTAATCTTGTACCTCAATTGTTATGAATAAATGAAATATAGCTCTGTTATGTTGTATATGGTTTGCTGTGCCTGCATTGGGATGTGGCATCTCTGGGAGGTCGCAGAGTTACTGTATCATCAAGAGGGATTAATGTTTCATTTTTTCCTCAAGGGAATGAGATCTTGTTCTGCAAAGTGTAGGTTACTCACTTCAAGAGTGAGTGGTTACAAAATAGACTTGTCTTCCTTGGCATATTTTCTTGCTTTCTTTACCACGCTGTGATCTCTTTTTCTTCTGGGTATATATAATACCCTTGCCGCTAACACATGATACTGTCACTTGATATCATCTGCCAAATTAAGAAACAGCATGAGGCTCTCTCTCTGACAGATCTGATTCTGGCCCTAGGAAAGTGAGCATGAATCTTGGATGTTTCATTTCTTAAAACCATGACACAGATGAACATCTTTTCTTTATGGAGAACCCAGGCTCAAGTACTCTTGTCTAGTGGAGAAACATGAAGGAAGAGAGGCTTTTCTCTGCCTTTCAGAGGGCTTTTGAAGAAATGAAACAGGTGTTAAAAACATCCCCACTCCATTAAACAATTGTTGGGAGTGAGGCTGTTGAGTTTTGAGGTGAGAGGACAGTCAGAGTTCAGTACCATTTGTTCCCTTAGTTCATCTCTGCCCTCGTCATCCTCTTGAATGCTTGTCTGTGCTTTCTCCCTCGTACCATCGAGCTCTGAGAAAGAGAGGATTCTGAAAGTCAGGGCTGCAAGCTGAGTAATTCAACCTAACGGCTGTTAGCTGAGTAGCCAACGGAATTATTATTATTATTATTATTATTATTATTATTATTATTATTATTATTATCTTCCTTAGCTCTTGAAAGAAAGCCAATGAGATACATTTGGACTAAAGGAAATATTGTTCACATCTTTTTTTTTTTAAAGGAGGGAACCAGGTGTGGCCAGGAGAAAACAAATGTTTCCTTAGCCTGGCAAATAACATTGTTGTGGTTTGTATCTTAGTTCACCAATTCCCTTAATCTTTCTTTTGTATTTTGGTCCTATTCGCCGCTATATATTTACAAAACAGAGGCTTGCAACATCTTCAATTAAGGACCCTTAAGGGTTTATCAGGATTTATTTATAGGTTGAGTTCTTTGAACTTTGCTAAGAGATTTCTTCTAGTCCTAGCTGCGATTTAAGGAAATATGAGAACATATACCTCATGTGTTTTTCAGTGGTTCCTTTACTTAGTTAAGTTGTTAATGACAATACAGAACTAGAAATACATATTACTACAGAAAACAAAACCCAATCGGATTTAGTCAAATAAATAAAAATCAAGTCTAAAAGCTTTTTAAAAAATGAATTTAGAGTTATTTGTTTTTCCAGAATGGATTACATAACATATTTCAGTTCTCAGATTAAAATTAATGGTTTATAATATGTCTCAAATTGTATTATCCCAAGGTTCTCATTTATTAAATGCTTTAGGGAAGTTACAGATATTGATGTATTATAATTTACAATGTATCTATATAAATCTTTAGTAAAATATTGTGACAAGAAGTTATTTATAAAGACTTAATGAGATATAGGACAAATTAATGAACAAGAAAACTTTAAATATTTTGTTTTCTGTAAGTTAAGTTAGATTGAACACTTTTGGGGGGGTGGGAGAAGCAGGTCTATATTTAAAAGAGAAAGTTAGACTTAAATAAATTTACCTTAATTCTCTTTCTGTCTTAGAAGTTATAGAAAAATAAATTTCATCAAAGCATAGAAAACTGTTGGGGCTAGAAATGTCAGTTTTATCTAAAATACGTTTGTTTACATTTAGTTTTTAGAACACAGTCTTGAAATTAAACATAGTTTTAAAATCTCTGCATATTTATTGAGTACCCTTGAGTCAGGTACCAAGGTAGATGTGTATTAACTCACTCACATAATCTAATAATGACATCCACGGTGACATCACATTGAAGTTCTCATTTCAGAGACATTGACATAGAATGGTGAAATAACATGTCAAACCTACAGGGGCAAGCCGGGGGACAAGGGGACAAGCTGGGAGACAAATGGACAAGCTGGGCTTTAGGTTAAGCACTGAGCAAACACAGTCCCCAGCTGCCCAGGACAATGCTTTGTCACGTGGTTCCAGGCATTGACATCTGTACCATTAGGCACTACATCACATGCTCAGGCTACACCCGAGGCAGATGAACCTGAAGCCCTGGGGTAGAGCTGGACAGTGTGTGGTTTGAGAATGTGTTGGTGACTCGAAGGCATTTCACACTGAATCCCCCAGAACCAGGCTCCGTGCTTTCGTTTCCCAGGAAGGCTGATTCAGGACAAGATCTTGCAAATGGGCCTGCTCTTCAGCTGGAAGGGGCAGACAAAGAGAGTGTGTTCAGAAGAGCAGGGATACGAAGAAGAATGGGAGAGGACCATTGAGAAATAAATGTTTCACTGCTGAGGACACAGGAAACCATTTGCATTCCCAGCAGAGCGTTCTGGTTTTGCTTGCTGAAGCTCTGAGAACAACCTTGGAGTGAATGACTTGCAGACCTATGAACACTACCGCAGGGAGAACAGCATCCTCGTTTCCACTTTCTGTCTTGACATCTCTGTCTGCTTGTGTCTCTAACACTCATTCCCAGACTTGACAGTTACTTCTGACTTGAGCAGGCCAAAGAAATCCACTGAAGGCCAGCTAAGGCAAAGAGGCCATCCTCTAGCTTAGATGAGTTTAGCATTCGATGCTAGAGACACTGCTGGTCTACAGTGGTACGCAGGTCCAAGGCAAGTGGAGTGGAAATTATAGTCGCTCAGAGCATGATACAGCAGACCCAAGCAGTACAAAACAAGTCCACTAGCTGAGCTATTCACTCTCCATGGGACCGTGTCTTAGAAACTCTTCTGATAGTTTCTCAGGCTCAATAGAGTCTTTGCTCCTTTCTTTCTGCTGCAATCATGGATTCCCTATAAAATAAACATCATGGGCTGTCTACTCTTTGTAGCAATTCTGAGGAGATGGGTCTGATATGCACCACTGTGTTCAATCACTTAAAAGGCAGTAATACAATTAGGCCGTCCTTTATAGAAGAACTGCTACTGCTTTCAGTTCACTTCCAGGCCTGACACAAGTAAATCACTTTGATAAAATCCCGTCTCTCCCAACTCCCAGGGAATAGCATAAGTAATGACACCAGTGGTCTAGCAAGGACAGAATGAATATAATGCACTTTTTATAGAAAAGCAAAATGTTTCACAAGACAGTGATTCATCATGTCATTTGGAGAATGAGTTTTCCTTTGTTGAATGTGGAAGATGTTTAAATGATGTTCCGTAGAGGACCTTTCAGAGAGGCAGGCACCACACACCTCTTTAGAATTTAAATGCTTGCATGTAGCATCTTACATGAAAGTTGTGGTAAAAGGAACATACTTTAGAAATAGACTGCTACGGCCCCTTATAATCATTCCAGAAGGAGGTGGTTTTCCATGCTGTTTAAGCAAGTTCTTTTCCTTATGTACAAATAATGGTCCATTTCTTTAAAATTTGTATTTTAAATATTAACACCATGACTCATGGCTCAGACTTAAATGGCATCAAATTTGGTGTATTTTATATTGTCATTGTATTGGGTTTTTCAGCTAACTTGACTGTTTTCTTACTGACCTAAGTTACCCTACAAAGAATCCCTCTCTGGTACTGCAGTGGCTTGAATCCATTAAGTGCCATTAGCTTTTGAGGGTGCTCGCTTCAACAGTACCAGAGTTGTCTGTCATGATTAAAGCCACCCTTTATGTTTGTTCCTTTTGATTAACATGTACTAGTTGTCTGCATTTAGCTGGCTTCAGTGCTGTATGTCAATGCATACATAACACATAGGCACATGCACATAAGTGCACACACACATATTAATATCAGTTCTCTGTAATTCCCCATCCTACTCACCCTTTCCCCAGTCTCTAGTTGTCGCCACTCTTCTGTCAGACCTCTTTCTTCTGTTTCTGCCACACATGAAAGAGCTCACAGAGCCTATGTTTCTACAGCCAGAGATTTTACAGAACATCATGTCCTCGGGCCCTATTCATTTTGCTGAAAAAGTCTCTTTATGACTGCAAACAACACCATTGTGAATAGACACCACATTTCTCTCTCTTTTTTCTCTTTCCCTCCCCTCCCTCCTCTTCCTCTTTTCACCATCCTCTTTCAAAAAGGCAACAAACAGCAGCGTAATCCTTGAGGACAAAGCAAATGGAGAGAAAAGTGATACCGTAGCTCACTGTTTTCAAGAGTGTTTAGACTAGTGGTTCTCAACCTTTCTAATGCTGTGACCCTTTAATACAGTTCCTCATGTTGTCAGGTTCTCAACCATAAATATTTTCATTGCTAATTCATGACTGCAAATTTGTAGCTGTTATGAATTATAATGGAAATATGTGTTTTCCGATGGTCTTAGATGACCTCTGGGAAAAGGTTGTTCAATCCCCATCATGAACCACAGGTTGAGAACCACTGGTTTAGACCATGACATGGGGATGGAAAAAGAGAAGGGAGCTTGCATGACCTTGAGAAGCCAGAGCTGACGAGTCCTGTGATAGGAGAAGTCAGAGAACAACTGAGGAAGAGGAACAGGCAATGGATTAAGTGAAAGAAACCCAGAGATCTATAAAGAGTCTTTTTGGGGTGTTCTGGAAGTTGCTAAACACAAATATGTGAAGGAATTTCCAGAAAGTGGAAACAGAATGCTTGAAAGGATGGCAGGATCCAGACTGTAGGATTCACTCGGGGATGTGTTCTACTCAATATGACATTGGGCAATGCTTCAGAAAATTTGTTTCATGAGTGAAGGGAAAAAATAGTCCTTGGTTAGGCACAGTCCTATCTAAGACATCTTGGAAGAAAAACTATAAACAATTTCTGACTAAAATAGGCAAATCCCACAACAATGTTTCAGATTATGTACCAGAATATGAGGCTATTCAGCGCCTGGCAAGGGTCTAAGCTGAGTCTAAATGCTTGCACAGAGAGAAAGGAAGCAGGCATGAAAGACGTGAATGAATATGACTGACCATGAAGCGGACCAACTGAAAATAAAGTAGCTTATGTAGTGCAGATATTATAATAACGATAATCAGAGAGTTGACACATTTGCATTTCATTTATGCAAAAATATGAGTGATAAAGGAAAGATCCCCATCAAACTTTGAAAGTAAAAGCTACTGTTCACAAGGTGAACTAGTGGCTGGGTGGGATTAAGGGCAGACAGACACTGCAGATGAAAATATTTGTAAAATTGAAGACAGAGTAACAGAAACTATCTGAAGTGAAAGAGAGCAAAGAGTCAACTTAGAAAACCAAAAGAGTTCAAAGAGGCACCATGTGTATATAATTGGGGACCCTGGAAGGTCACGGGAACATGGGAAAAGAAATATCATGTTTCCAAATTTAACAACAATTAAACACACAATCCAAAAGGTCCAAAAAAGGTTGACCTCAAGAAGCAAAAAAGTTACGTCATAATCACATGGCTGAGATCAACGACACAAGGAAGTGTTGAAGGTACTAAGGGAATTAAAGACATTACATCAGAGGACCAGGACAATGACAGACTCCTTGTGAGTAAGACAGTATTTGAAGAACTGAGGAGAAAAGCCTGTTGGCTAGAGTTATAACAGCCACCAAAATTACTTGTTAAAAGCTAAAGAAAAATAAAGATAATTTTCAAGACACATGAAAGCTGAGGAACTCACCATCATCAAGTTTGTCTATTGATTGGTAAAGGAAGTCTTCAGGCTAAATGATTGTGCTGGGTCCCATTCTGGATATCCATGAGGAAAGGAAGACTGGCAGAAATACAGAGGACATGGACAGATAAAAGTTTACATAGTGGGGCTAGAGAGATGGCTCAGCAGGTAAGAGCACTGGCTGTCCTTCCAAAGAACATAGTTTCAATTCCCAGTACCCACATGGCAGCTCATGACTGTCTTTGTTTTTTGTTTTTGTTTTTTTGTTTTTGTTTTTTTGGTTCTTTCTTTTCGGAGCTGGGGGTCAAACCCAGGGCCTTGCGCTTCCTAGGCAAGCGCTCTACCACTGAGCTAAATCCCCAACCCCCGCTCATGACTGTCTTTAACTCCAGTTATAAGGGATCTGGTACCCTCATGAAGGTGTACAAACTGGCAAACATTAGTACACATAAAATAAAAAATAAACAGATCATTAGAAAATGTTACTTAAAAGATGGGCACAGAGCTAGAAAGGGTAAATTAAACATACAAGTTTTTTAAGTGCTGAGGATTGATAAGATTCTTCTGTAATCCTTGAAAGGTACAATATCACCTCAAGGTAGGTTGTGACAAATTAAGTATTTACTATGAATGTGGAGACATTAACTGTTAAGCTAGAAAAGGAGATAAAGAGGAACCATGAAGTTGCAACCTGAAAGGAAAGAGGAGAAAGGCAGAGAACAGTCAGAGGACAAAGAGAACAAGCAAAGGAGCAGCAGACAAAAACTGAAATGAAATCAAACCAAACCAAATGGAACGAAACAAAATGAAACTGAACCGAACCAAACCAAACAAACCCAGCCCAGCCCAACCCAACCCAACCAACCAAACCAAGCCCAACCCAACCCAACCCAACCAAACCAAGCCCAACCCAACCCAACCCAACCCAACCAAACCAAGCCCAACCCAACCCAACCCAACCAAAGGAAGTAAACAAAACAAAGCTGCAGACAAAAGAAGGTACCAATGGCCAACCAGGAGTGTCACTTGCACTTATGCTAAGCACCCTTACAGAAGAGTGGAAGCTTTTGGGTTGGATTGGTGCTCATAGAGTACCTTAGAATATAAAGAGATGAGTTGAAAGTAAAGTAATAGAAAACAAATATAACAAATTAACACTAAAAGAAGAGCAGACTAGCTGGGCATGGTGGCACAGGTGGCACAGATATCAGGTCCCAGCACGTAGGAAGTGGAGGAAGGTGGTTAGGGAGTTCTAGGACATTCTAGGCTATGTGAAATCCTGCCTCAAAAAGAAAAAACAAATAAAGAAAAAGAAGAAAAGTAGAGTAGCTGTACTAACATTAAAGTTGACTGGGATAAATTGTCACCTTTAGGTGTTTTCTTGTATCTGTTTATACATCTAACACCAGAACCCCAGGTCTGCCTGACTGAAAAGGAAACAGACAAATAATCAGAGTAGGAAATTTCAATGTCCTTCTCTTAGTAGTTGACTAAGTAGGCAAAAATGAGAAAGAAGTCAGAATATTTGAACAGGTCTGTTAACCAGCCTGACCCAGTTTACAGCACTCCCTTCAGTAATAGTGGGCTATGCCTTCTGCGTAAGTGACAGACAAGTGCTGTGAAGACTGGGGTCTGTACTATAAAACGAGGCCCAATAAGGTCAAACACACCCGTGTCCTATGAATCTTGTCTTGGACCACAAAGACCTGTATGAGAGAGCATTAACATGAAGAAGCCTTGAAAGATGCCTAAATATTTGTAAACTACATAGCAGGTGTCAGTAAGGGAAATATCAACATGACTGCAGAATGCTTTGGACTGAAGGAAAAAGAAAACACTGAGATGCTGCTAAATCACTCCTGAGTAGTATATAGCCTTCCTTTAGAAATGAAGAAATGTCTAAGGGCAATGACCCCCATCTTCAATCTCAAAAAAGAAAAAAAAACCTAGGCAAAGAAGAAAAAATCAGATTCAAAGTCATAGGGAAAAAACCCAGTGGAAAACAAGGGGAGAAAAACAGTGAGACATTAATGCAGAGCTTAATAAGACTGACAATCCTCCAGTCAAACTGACCAGGAGGAAAACACAATCCCCCTAATCAATCGTGATGGGACAACATCACTGTATAGTCTGAGTAATCTATAATCTCCCGGAATGGGACTCTTTATGAAGCATGGCCTAAACCAGGTTGGTCTAAGGCATGATGGTAGGGAATTGTCTTTAATTGAGATGCAAAGATCTTTTCATCTTTAAGTTGCTTTGGTTGGAGTATTTTACTACAGCAAAAAATAAGAAGTTAAGACCAGGAGTAATAAAGGAATGGTATCGTCTAGTACAACAATCAGCACACTTATAGTTTCAACAATTTAAATGATGTATATAAATTTTTGAGGGAAGAAAAAAAAACGATCGTTTGTCACTCAAGAAGAAAGGTAATTTGAAAGCTGTAAATTTGTAATTGACATTTCCATAAAGGCTAAGGTGCTCCCCATGACTAATATGAAATATGTAAAGAGTGTACAATAGCAAAAATATCCAAGCACTTCCAGAGAACAGAATTGAAAGGATATGTGATGTTAGTTTTAACGATCAACTCGACAGGACCTACAATAGCTTAGGATAATCTTCTGATCATGCCTGTGGGGGAATTATCTTGACTGCATTAATTGCAAACCCATCCACTGTGGGCGTCACCATTCACCAGCTGGGGTCCTGGACTGTGTAAGTGGAGTAGCCTGTATGCATCCCTCTCTCATTTCTGATTGTGACGACAATATAACCTGCTTTCCCAGACTCAACCTGTCTTTACTTTCCTGACGTGGTTTACCCTTGAACTATGAGCGAAAATAAAGTCTCCCCTTGCCCCCCGAGGGTGCTTTGGTAAGGGTATTTATCACAGCGGAAAAAGAAACCATTAAAAAAATGAAGCCACAAGGACATCGTTACCTTAACAGTAAGACTGAAGAAAGATATTACAAAATAGAGAATTAGATCCTTATACGCCCTTTTGAATATACATGGGACAATTCTTAGGATAATTCTAAGAGATTGAGTTCAACAAAAGGATGTTAACATGTCCAATTAGAGGTTCCTCAGAAACACAGTTGACATTAGACCCTCCACCAACAAAAACAAAAACAAAACCAAAAAAACCCACTAAGAGAAATTATTTGATTATCTTACTAGACAAAGAAAAATCAAAGCCAAAACCAAAACAAAATCTGCTCTGATTTTTAAAAACCCTCTCAGCAACATGGGATGAGAAGGGACCAATGACCAAGTCTTGTGAAGGATGTCTACCAAATCACGGGGGTCATGTTGTCCACCGAGTGGAAGAGCTTAGTAAGTGGCTCTGTCGGCTACTATTCAACACTGCACAGGTAATCACAAACAGTAAACTGTGGGAAATTAAAATAACAGTTGTTACAAACAGAAGCAAACAACTGAAATTACTTCAGGTCATAGAATGATCACACACAAACTGCAAATCTTTAAAAGAGCCATTGCGGCAAATAGGAATGTCAGCAAAAAAATCTACCAGATACGAGATCAGCATGCAAAAGAAAGTTACATTTGTATCTAATATAAATGAACAATTAGAAATGAAAATTAGAAAGCACTTAGTAGAACATGAAATGTTTTGGGGTAAATGTGGTTCAGATACGTTAGGTTTGTATATTTAAATCTATTTAACTTTAGTGCTAAATAAATGAAAGAACATACTGTACACGGATTGAAAAAGGCTCAACATTTTAAATGTCAATTCCCCATAAATTGATGTACATCTTAGACACAATCCTGATTAAAGTTTCAGTAAGCTTGAAAAAGAAATCATTAAATTTATATGGAAATAAACGAGCTACAATACCCAATACAATTTTGAAAAAGAAAAATAAAGTTGGGATACTGGTAAAAACTAATTTCAAGATTTTCATAGAGGGACAGCAGTTAGGGAGTGGTAGCTTCCATGTGAAGATCTGCAAATAGAGATTAAGAAAACAGCAGAACTCTCAGAAGTGGGCCCTTCCCCACTGTCTGTTGGGAATTGTCCCAGGTATGTAACCTTTTGGAACCCCAGACACTGTTAATTAGATAGTAATTTTCACAAGTATTGATACATCTATATGAAATGTCAAATGTTACATTTCGAATAGTAGCTAGGACATCAGGTTTATTATTTTCGTTTGCTCAGTATGCAATTGGGTGACTGGCTTCTCCTTTCTCATACCGCACAATTAAAACTATTCGTTTTCTTTGTCTCTTTGGTTATTCATTTGGTGTTGTCTTTAGGTCACAGCTATTTTTTTTTGAAAGAGGTATTTCCACTCCTAAAAGACCATGTATCTGTTTCAAGAGGACCCTGATTTCTTAATGGCTGCCTATGTTCCTGGCACAGCCTCTCTGTAGTTTTTACTTTTGGCACAACAATTTACTACATTTATTATCCACACCGTCACCGTCCATGTAGCCAATGCTCTTCACATCTGTGCCGTTAGTGAATGCAGTCACTTTATTACTGATATTATGAACTTTCCCCAATATTTTGTCATATCCTGATCCAGTACATTTGGGTCAATTCATAACTTGTTTTGAATCATCATCTGCTGAAGTTAATAAGATGCATTGCCACCCTGTAGTATTTTTGCTCAATTAAATTCCATATCCCCGTGACCGTATTTCACTGCCCTGTCCTTCCTTTTATGTTTAGTTGTATTTAGTTGCTCTCAGGCATCTGAACTCATGTCCCAGAAGTCTCTGCACAGCCAGTGAACATACAAGGTTCGAATGTTATCTTTCCCTTTGCCTGAGAAAACAGACCTGTGAGTTCCCCGTAAGTCCCTCTCTGAGGTGAACCTGTGATGTATGTGTCCCTGTGTTCCTCAGGGAGAGTGTGGAGAGCCTGATCCAGAAGCATTCGTATGCCCGGTCACCCATCCGCACCTATGGAGAGGAGGATGTCCTGGGGGAGGAGAGTCAGACAACTCCGAACCGAGGTAAGGCCATGCACCGCCTGGAGATGTGGAACGGCTACAGGCTAGAGCGCTTGGCAGGGGATGACAGGGGTTGATGGAGTGTCTGAACCTCTGGGAACATATGCCAACAAGTACCGTTGAGCCTTTTCAGAAGAGGCAGCCTGCGGTGCTGATTCTCATGTGCCTCGTTAGTTTGCTTGAGTAGCTACTCCACCTGAGGTGTTTTATTTGCTAGTGACAGAGCATTAGAGCCTTTGGATCAGGTTAGTGGTGGGCTCTTCTGTGACCAACGGCCAAAGAGACACCAACCACACTTTGGGACAATTTCAACGGCCAAAGAGACACCAACCACACTTTGGAACAGTTTCATGCTACTTTTGAATCTCAGCTTTATTATTGAAAACTAAAGCTATTTTATTAGGGTCAGTTCAAAATGAAGAACACTTTAAAAAGGACTGTCGTGACCAAAGACCAGCACTGGCCCTCATAGTTGAAGCGAAAGCTAAACAGAAGGCTTGGGGGATGGCTCAGTCTCTTGTAATTCCCTATTTTTGGGGACACAAAGGGAGGCAAATCTCTGGGCTCACTGGCTTCCCAGCCTGTCCCTACTGAGTGAACTCCAGAATAACGAGAGGCTATATTTTAAAAGTGGCGTCTAAGGTTGTTCAGTACACACAACAAATGTGAGTATGCTCACCCAGAACACCAAAGAATTCAGCAAAGGTTCTCTGGGCAGAAAGCTCAGAGAGCGGCCTCAGCACATAGGAAGCAAGAATAGAGAGAACGGGGGAGACAGGGAGGCCAGTGGTGACCCAACACAGGGCTTTGGATGATCACAGGAGGAGAGAAATCTCTATCCTTCCTTCCTTCCTTCCTTCCTTCCTTCCTTCCTTCCTTCCTCCTTCCTCCCTCCCCTCCCTCCCCTCCCCCTCCCTCCCTCCCTCCTCCTCTCTCTCTCTCTCTCTCTCCCCTGCCTAAAATACCAAATGACATTATTAGGGAAAGCACAGGACATTCTTTTATAGCTCACTGAAAGGAAGCCATCATTACTTGGAAAATTCAGCCAGCATTCCCTCCTGTTTCAACTTCTGAATGCCGATGAAGAAGAATTTCTTGTTTATTGTTCTCATGATGGCTTTGGGAAAAGGTGGCTTTGCAGAGACACGACCAGCTTTCTTTAGAGAGGTGCTGCTAATATTTGGAG
Organism: Rattus rattus; assembly: GCF_011064425.1. NCBI lineage: Eukaryota > Metazoa > Chordata > Mammalia > Rodentia > Muridae > Rattus > Rattus rattus. The sequence goes on along the minus strand of NC_046161.1, from coordinate 20,689,179 downwards.
ATCTTGAAGGCAATGAGATCATATCCTCAGGCAAAGTGTCACTGCTCAGCCACTTTGGAGTACGTAGGCCGTGACATCAGTTGAATATTTTTCTGTTTAGTAAATTCTTCCTTCTATGTTGGGAGTAAATGAAGTCTTCTCATCTAGAAAGATGGATCTACCTTCTAATCAATCTACTGTTGGTGTATCTTTTTTAATTGCTAATATAGAGTTTTTAAAAAAGATTAATAGTTTTATCAAATGTTTGAGAATTTCTTTAGAATGTAGTATATTGTGATCTCATTCACCAGCCCTCTCCAAATATTTCTCAGATTTAACCACCCAGCTTTGAGTTCTTTTCCTTTTTTTATATTTTTATCTATAATATTTAAAATATTTGTATTATTTATATTATTATGATATATACATATCATTTATATGTATATGAGTGTTTTGCCTGTGTAAATGCATGTGCACCATGTGCATGCCTGGTGCCTGTCAAGGTCAGAAGAGGGCGTCAGGCTCCCATAGAATGGGGTTATGGATGGTTGTGAACAGCCGTATGGGTGCTGGGGTATGAACCTGCTTCCCCTGGAAAAGTAACAGTGTTCTCCACTGCGGGGTCACCTCTCCAACCCCTTCTTTAAAAGAAAAAGTTCAATTTGCATTGCCTTACTACTCTTGGGTATGGGGCATTAGCAACTTTTCAAAATATGCTCTTAAGCATGGTGTGGTGGCATATTCCTTTAATGCCAGCACTGGGGAGGCGAAGGCAGGCAGGATCTCTGTGAGTGCAGCCTGCTCTGCACAGTGGGTTCCAGGACAGCCAGAACTACATAGTGACAGCCTGCCTTAGAACAACAGCAGCAGCAACTACAACAAAAGACAACCAACCGATTGTCCGTTCTTCATCAGTATACGGAAGTAGCGACTTGAATCTAATGAGTGTTTTTCTTCCAGGGTCAGCCTTTACAACATCTGACAATTTGTCTCTCAGTTCCTGGGTATCATCGTCTTCCAGTTTTCCTGGATTTCAGCATCCACAGCCCCTGACTGCTCTTGGCACCAGTACGGCATCCATAGCGACACCAATTCCTCACCCTATCCAGGGTTCTCTGCCACCCTACAGCCGCCTGGGAATGCCTCTGACGCCATCTGCAATTGCCAGCTCCATGCAGGGAAGTGGCCCCACGTTCCCTTCATTCCACATGCCTAGATACCATCACTACTTCCAACAGGGGCCCTATGCTGCCATCCAGGGACTTCGCCACTCTTCTGCAGTGATGACACCATTTGTATGATTCTTCTGAGAGTGGGGGAAGCTAGATACAGAATGTGCAAATGGCTATGAAAATACAGGAGAGGGATGGGTGGGTGGGAAGTGGGGTATTGGAGCAGGGACTCTCCAGAAAACACAGGACTTATAAAAGAGGAGAGCTGGACTCACAAAAAAAACTACCGGTAAGGGTGTGCATCGTGGGCCAGGATTCACTTGTGGTTGGATCCAGAAGAGAATCAGTGTGAAGTTTAGCCAACAAACTCCTACAACTAATAGGATATCAGTTTGCCCAGAAAGCTTAATAATCCCACTGGTTAAAAGTTCTGTTGATGCAGTCCTGTATAAAATCCACGTTTAGAGGTTTCTTTCTGTTTTCAACAAGTTCAAAGCATCGTCCAGAAGGCAATACCATGTAACGCATTGACACGACTAACTCAAGTCCATTTCTCCCAGGAGAAAATGGAAGCCAGTAGCTATGTTTGTAGTGCTGTAGTTTAGGCATGTTTAGTTTCCTTTGTGTCATTTACTGCAGAAGGGGAAGAGTTGGTGCTAGTACATCCTGTGGCGTGAACGAATACGTGGGAACGCCTTTACCAAGTCCCTGCCACATCCACGGGCCATGACTCCATAAACTCTGTCTTCAGTTCCTCCTTTTTCTTAATAATTCTTTTTCTCATACCAACCCTGCAGTTATGTAGTGAAAACCCTCCACTGCCATTTTAAAGCAAGAGGCTCTGTCATCATCAAAGAGGTTGGCTTTCAAGGGCTGCATTAGTTATAGGCTGTTGCATAGCCACTGAGGACCTGTCCAGAGCCCATGTGATGGCTGGGGCTCTCCCTCACACGATCAAAATCTGGTGTCTCTCTTCTGTGGGGAATTTCTCTGCCATGGGAACCAAAGTCCTCTTCGTTTTCACCCCAGCGTCAGGAGGCCTTTTGCATATTAAAACACACTGGGCCAATTCTGATTTTTTTTTTTGATATAAATCTGCTTTACTGTTGCTTCCATTATTGTCTGGGATTTGCCAGTGGCCATTCTCCATGTGCATGGTTCACCACGCTCTCGTGTGTGCTGATGGGTGTGAATATGCCCTGTAGCTGATTCCTCCTGTCTGACTGTATTACATTTACAGACTTCTTTCCATCCTCCCCGGTCCCTAATAAGAAGCTGCATGTTTACTCAATGACTCCCTGACAGAAACACTAACAAGCAGGAGCTTCTTCCGGTTTTCGCTATTTTCTTAAGCTTTCCTTCTATGCATAAGCCAGAGCTTATGTTTTCCTATATAGCCACCGCGTTATTTTCGAGCAACATGTATCTTAGCATTTATAGTCAGGGTAGCGCATCTGGTTTGGCAGTAGTACATTTCCCTAATAGATTAGATTTACTAAAGTCATTAGGCTTTCAGCTTTGAAGACAGTGTATTCCACCTGTAGGGTGTGACCAGCTTGCTTCATGTAGGTCCTCTGAACTTTGTTTTATATGTAGCTTTTACTCCTCTCTGCTCTTACTTCAAAAGTATTGAGTGTGTCCAATCAGAGATATGGGAAATAGCTCTCCTGACAGTAGAAGTGTATTTAGGCATAAATGCAATATATTTGCCACACCACTCTGAAGTTTAATTTGGTACCTTTAATGTTAGGCTTCCCAGACCACGTCTAGTCTACGAAACAAGGCACCATACGCAGCCTGAGTGTGGGATGCTGGTTTTAGATTTTGCACTTGATATTCTCCACCGAAAGTCCATAGTTTACTTACAAAGAAGCATGAATTGTTAACAGAACTATTTCAAACTCTTATGTCAGACACCCAGCTTTTTGTGTGTCTTGTAGTAGTCTCCACAAGTCGTTGGTTTCCACACAGACGTGCATTTCTCTTAAAAACCCATTGCGAGTGATGTTTAAGATAAATGCCCATGGAGCTAGGGTAAGGGATTGATATTTAATAATTGGTCTCTCACAAAAGAACCTTGGAATAAAGTGTTGCCATTTAAAGCAGAAAAACCCAAGGCGTGATTGTGCAGGGTGCCCCTCATGTCTCCCCTGGTTTATGTTGAGATTCTAAAGTTAGATTCTAAACTCATGCCTGTGTTTTCTTTTCCGTGAGGATGAAAAGATTGTTTTAATATTGTTTTTAGAGTTTTTCAAAGCGGTGTGCCTCACAGTAGCTTTTTTTTTTTAATTGCTGTTCATCTGATCCTTTGCTGGAATCTCCTGACCTTTTAATTTTGCTTGTAATTAGGCAGCATGAGGATGAGACGCACTGAAATGCATGATAGACAGCAAGGCGGGCTCTTGAACACGTTCCCCCTAAAAGGCTTCGCTGGGTGCTTGTTTCCCCTGTTGGTATTACATAAACCAGACAGAAACCTCAAGAGAAACAGCACCATGTGAGTGCCTGGCACTTGGGCCTGGGGCCACCTGTGCCTTTCTGATTTACCCTGTCAACTTTTATTAAGCCTTGGGGAGTTTATCACTTAAAATCCCCAAGTTTGTTCCACCGAAATTGATGGTAATAATTAGATATTAATTGATAAATCCAATCGAATAAGAATGACGAAGATTTATAATACATTTGAAACAGTTCAGAGCTCCCTCCTTATGGATATTATGTTGTGAGAAAAAATGGTCGAATGGAGTTATTGAAGAGGCCTGGCCAGGCTCGCTTTACTGAGCTCTAATGGACATGCTCATAACTTCACGCTCTGGTTTTAAAAGACCCCTCTATAATTCCAAGTTGAGGTATGAACCATCCCACCCTGTTCCTGTCCTTAGCGGTTCTTGTGGAAATACTTCCAGGTGTATGTGACAGATCAACAGTTGTCAGGTAGCATTGTCTAGCTCAGTGACTTTCTGCTCCATCGATGGCACTGCCAGCTTGTAACACTGGCGTCCAATCTAGAAAGTTATGAGCATTTATGTGGGGGCTACAAGAAGGCTCTCCATACAGGCTCATCATTTAGCAGAGCTGCACCGACTTTGGGGCATTCTAAGTGCTTACCTCCCCAGCCACTGGGGATAACTGTCTGCCTCTTTGCTTCTCCAGATACAACAGCATTGTCTCCCTCCCCCCAAACCGGAAAAATAAAACAAAGCAAAAGGAAAATGAATCCTTTCCAAACTCAAGAAATGTTCTCAGTAGTGAAACCTCTCGTCTCACACTGCCTATGAGCACTTCGGGGAGATGTTAGGATATTTATCCTATTTCTCGACTTGAGATGAACTTTTCAAGCTACATTGCCTATGTAAGGGGCAATTAGGTTGAGAAAAATAACTAAATATATGTTAATGAATAAAGTGGATGGCGGACTTCTCACCCCATTAGCTAGGTGGGTGAGCTTAGTGGTCACTAATGAGCTGGCTAAGATAATGTGTTTAAATTCATGTTCTTATTCTGCATTTTACCGAGTAAGAAAAGCTACGTCCATTATTAACTGGGCAGGGAGCTGATAGTTACTGCAAACAGAACAATACTCACTCTGACAAAGCAGCCGACAAAAGATAGAACATTTGGTTTGTTCCTCCATAGAGTTACTGAGGGAAGGATGGGTTTTATATACATTTTCATATTGTTTTAGAATGACAGACATTGCTATAAACACCAAAGGTAAGGTTACACACTTTTAACGTTTTAAGGAAGTGTACAAGCCCCTTTAACACAGCTTACTATTCTGTAGCTGTTATAAAACACCAAACACCTTTCCTCTGCAAGCTTAATCGTACAAAGGCACATTTATAAGTATTTGATGTGTTAATAATCCACAAGTATTTACTAGCTTTCTTTATCTGCCTCTCTCTCTCTCTCCCTAATATAATTTCAATCTCTTACCCCTTTAAGAAAGCATCCTGCAAGGAAAATAGTGGTGTGTGTGAGTGTGTGTGTGTGTGTGTGTGTGTATGTGTATAGTGTGTGTGTGTGTATGTGTGTGTATGTGTGTGTGTCTATATGTATGTGTGTGTATGTGTTTGTGTATGTGTGTGTGTCTGTGTCTGTGTGTATATGTGTGTGTGTGTGTGTATGTGTTAGTGTGTGTGTATGTGTGTGTGTGTATGTGTGTGTGTGTGTGTGTGTGTGTGTGTGAGTGTGTGTGTGTGTGTGTGTGTGTGTGTGTATGTGTGTGTGTGTGTGTGTGTGTGTGTGAGTGTGTGTGTGTGTGTGTGTGTGTGTGTGTGTGTGTATGTGTGTGTGAGTGTATGTGTATGTGTGTGTGAGTGTGTGTGTGAGTGTGAGTGTGTGTGTGTGTGTAAAATACTGAATCTGGACAAAAGATACAATTTGTTGTATTTTACTTTACTCTGGCACAAAGACATTGTATTTAGTTGCTTTAAAACTTTTTTTCCTCAAAAGTCTGAAAAGGTTCTTTTAGTTGCTAACGTATGAGATTGTGTAACACCTGCTCAGTAGGCCCTGTCACAGTTTCCCTGTTTGCTGTGTCTTCATTTGATTAACAATTTGCGTGGAAAAGTCACTGTAATGCAGTGTGCGGGGTGGGGGGAAGGGCGTGGGAAATGTTTTATGGGAAAAATTATAAGCCTAATGCTATGAAGTAACATTTACTGAAGTTCTGTTTAAGTGCAATATATTTATTTCTGCCAGAAATGTATTATCGACCCTATGTAATATTTGATGCATCACATCTTATTTGTAAACAGCTAAAATTATATATTATCCCAAATTGTACAGAAGCAAACTGCGTGATATATTTTTTTGTTGTTAAGAATGGTGTGATATAAATGGTGTGTGATATATAATATATATGTATATATTATATACACACACACTTACACTTTTTATTATCTATACTCTGAGACTTGGTGTCTGTGAACTTTTACCAGGTTTTTCCTCAACTGATAAAAAGAGGAGGATTAGATGACTTCATTGTAGCCCACCTAGCCATTCCCAGATACTGTTCTGGGTTATGATGCAATGCTGAGGGGTTGTTCCTTAAGGAAGACTGTCCCCACAGCCATGCCTTTCTCCTTTCCTAGTGTTCAGCTCTCTTCACTCACTTATTCCACTCAAGGGACCTTCAGGGATACATGACTTTATGTTTCCCATATCAACTGACTGCGAACTTGGATCTATGTATCGTAAAAACTCCTGCCTTATCTAAGCCATGAGCCATGGTATACGTAGTGATATTACAGCTGACCGAAGTAGGACTAGCCAAATTCAAGGTCTTAGTCATCATGCACACAACAGGTCTTCAGAATACATGGTGTTACTATACCATTTTGGTGTATGCTGAATTCATGCTTTCAAGAGTCTTATTTGGAAGAATTTCACACTTAAGAGAAATGTTGTAAGTACATGAAATCTTGTATGTTCTCTATTGAAATTCACCAATCTTAGCCTAAGCTGCATTTGCCTTGTCACATGTGCACTGAGTCTTACACACTGTGGCACATGTGAACAGATGCAAACAGTGCAGACACTGCCTTCTGAAACAAGGGAGACTATGTTTACCCGATGGCCCATTTCCCAAAGTAGTTAAAAGCATATTTTTAAACAACAACAACAACAATATCCTAGTAGTTTTGGCAACTGAAAAAAATCTAACAATGACCTATGATCCAGATTATAATTTTGTCAATTGGCCAAGCGTATTTTCTTTCAATACAGATTTACTTCAGCATGACATGCTGCAGTCATGCAGTTCCTCGGCTTGTTTTGGTGTTTCAGGACAAAGGTATCCGATTCACCAGTGGTTTATAACGGATCTATAAGTATTCTAACCCTCCGCTATTCCAGGTCTGATCATCAAGACCCTTTCTCTTGTTGATGGCATTTATTGATTCATTTTTAGACATTCTTCAATTCCTGCTACAATCAACTATTTCAGGTTCATCTTATACCTTCCTTGCCAGTCTTTTCTAGAAGGAACCTAGGCTCTTTTTCGTGGGGAAGGGTGTTAGAAAACTAAATTTGGGTGGCAGATGTGCTCACGGTCGTATTTTTATGAAAAATTCATGTTATCCAAGATATCAATTCGCAACTTCGAACAATCAGTTTAGTTCAATTCTACTCAAAACTCCAGCAAATGCTTTGTTTCTATAAAGAAATTTACTTTAAAGTTTATATAGAAAAGGGAAAAGATACATCAAGCCACCTCGGTCTTGATGGAGTGAGTCAAAGGAGCAGCTGTGCCTCACTTGAAAACTTACAAGAGACCCTCAGTAAAATAGACAATGTGACATCAGTTTCTTAAAAGCGACTAGATAAAAAACAACCAGATAGAGAGCCTTGAAGCATAGCTATTTTCTATAATTAATCAAGAAGCAAACACAATTTAGGGGAGAGCAACCTTTCAGCGCTGTCCTGCAAACAGAATAATGTTCATTTACAGAACAGTGATTTTAGATACACACACCTCATATATACAAAAGGTAAATAAAAATGCTGTCTATAAACATAAAATACAAAGTTATAAAGCTTTCATAGATTAATAGGAGGGAAAAATCCAGGTGTGTTTTAGGTCTGCTTCTACTGTGGTAAAACAGCATGAGCAGAAGCAACTCGAGGGGGAAATGGTTTATTTCATCGTACGGTTCATAGTCCACCATCTAGGGAACTCAGGGCAGGAATCTGCAGGCAAGAACTGCAAAGCCACAGAAGGGTGCTGCTTGCTGGCTTGCTCCCCATGGCTTGCTCAGCCTGCTTTCTTATGGCACCCAGAACCACCAGCCTAGGGATAGCCCCCTCCACAATGGGCTGAGCCCTCCTCCATCATTCACGAATCAGGAAAAGATACCACAGGCTTGTCCATGGGGCATTCTGGTGGAGTTACTTCTCAACAGAGATTCCCTCTTTCCAATTGACTCCAGGTTGGCATGAAATAGCCTGCACATGAGGCAACCTTGCTATTTTGCTTTTGTTTGTTTTAATGTTTCATAATTCAACACCAAAAGTGCGATTCACTAACCCAGTAAAGTAATCCAAGGGACTATGTTGAAATGAAAACTCCTTGTGCACAGGAGGTGCTCAATGGGTAAAGCACTTGCTGTGTGAAGTTTGGGGACTGGATTTCGCATCTTCTGCTCCCATGAAAATGTTGGTCTCATTATAGGCATGACATCACCTATAATCCAACCCTCAAGAGGCAGAGGTAAGATCTAGCAAGCAAGCCGACAGCTAGATTGGCCAAACCAGAGAGCTCTGAGTTCAAACGAGAGACCCCACCTCAATATGTGAGATGGAGGGTAGGATAAGGACACCTTCCATTCTCCTCCCCCATGCATGTGTACCACATACACACGCATCTTACACATACACCTCAATGCATACACATACAAACACACACATGTGTATCAGACACATGTGCAGGCAAAAATTTAAAAACGTTATTAATAGACAGTATTATAAGAATGAAAATGGTGGGCACAAGCTGGGACTAATTTTTTTTTTCAAAATACAAATTGATTAAGGGTTTTCATTCATAATACAGAAGGCATTTTTAAATGCAACAGAAATAGGCAAATAAGGGCAAACACCCATTTTCTAAGAAGACACTGAGATGGAAATAAGCATGTGGAAAGTTATACAGCATTACATGTGGTTGGTGAATTATACATTAAAAAAACAAGTAGCACTGGACACCAGTCACAGCACCAAACGCTGGTAATGCTCATCCAGTACGGATACTGAGAAAAGCAACTCCTGTTTGTTGCTGGGGGAAATAAAAATGGTGGAGACATATTAATCATTTGTAATTTTTTTTCACAATGCTAGTTTCCTGTTTTCATATGACCATTATGCTTTCTTAGCTACTGTCCAAATGACCTGGTCCTTTGTCATACAAAAGTTTTCGTGTGAATTTATAGCAGCTTTGTAAAAATAATTATCCAAACTTGGAAACAACTAAGATGGCCCTCAACAGAAGAATAAATGAACAGATTACCACATGCCCATCATCCACAAAGAAATGAGTCAGGCTGGGATGCAGCTTAGTTGTGGAGCAGTGGTCCGTTGTGCACAAGGCCTTGGGTAGTTCCTCAGTGATGTGGCAGAGAAGGAGGCACTAAGAGAAAGAAAGGAGGAGCGTGAGGAAGAGGAAGATGGTAAAGAGGATGAAGAGAACAGAGGAAGAGAGGGATTAAGGAGAGGCACTGTCCAGCCGTGAGAGGACATGAATGAATCGGAAATGCTTTTGGTTAAGAGGAAAGCATATTGGGAAAGGGTTAGATACTTTATAACTCGAACCATGTAACCACAAGACATTCTAGGTAAAGGAATATTACCAACACTGTAGGCATGGCAATCCCTTCCAGGTTTGGGGAGGAGAGGTGGGTAGTGAACGAACAGATCCAAACAATTCTGCTACGATACTCAAAGGGTGAGTCTGAGAAATTGTGCATTCGTCAAAACACACAGGACTGGACAATTCTCCTCCCAACCAGAGACTGGTTACCAAGAGCACATGCACTGGACTCATGAGCTATGACACGTGAACTACATTCATCTAAGATGCTTATAACAGGGGAATGTATGTGGGAGGTTGGCAGAAGAGGAGCTACGGCAACTCTGCTTCTGCAAACTTTCCCCGTGAATCTGAAACTTTTCCTAAAAAAAGATCTGTTAGCAGGGCAATAGTACAAAGTCACTGCGTGTCTCTAGGATATCCGTGCTCACAAGGATGGATAAAAGGCCTCAGCAGGGATGTGGGAAAACACCACCACCCCCTCGTATATTGAATGTGGGTGTGGAAGATGGTATGGCCTTTTTAGGAAATATCTGGCCACTCACGCAAAGGGTAAACATGACGTCATCAATGACCCACCATTCCTAGTCCCAGGAGCAAAATGGGAAAATGTAGATGTCCATCATAGACAAGTAGATAAATAAAATGATACACACCTGTACAACGGAATAAAGAAAACATTACAGTGCGGAGAGACTTTGAAAACATGATGCCTAGTGAAACAAGCCAGCCAGAAATAACTACACACTGGATGATCCCGTTTACACGAAATGCCCAGCACAGGAGTATCTGACGAGAAAGAAAGCAGAGAGGAGAGAAAGGCAGAAAGGACTGTTAATAGCTGTGTGGGGTTTACGCCAATCATAGTAAAGTGTGGGCTGAAAGAATGGTGCTGGCCACACAACTGTGAGTACACTGATGTTATTGCATTACAAACTGGAAGCATGCACGCTGTGCTGTGACTACTGTCATGAAAGCCGTTGTCACAGATGCACACACACTCACACGCAAGAAGTGCCTGCCCCCTCCTCGCGAGCACTCTACCTTTTTTTTAATTCTGTAGGTTTAATTCATTCACTTTCAAAACTTGAGTATCAGGCAAGTCTTATGTACTTGGAATTAAGGGGAAGGGACACCCTAGAATATTCTTCACACCTGATTTTCTTCAAATGGAAGGTATTTCTGATGTCTCACAGCTTTGACACACCTGGGTTATCGAGTTATAGTACTTAATTCCCACCTCTTCTCCCCCACTAAAAAATCATAGTTAGATCCAAGGCTTCCCAGAAGGAAATTATTTCATTTCAAGCCCAGGAATAGTGACAATTACTGCAACAATTTACAAGACCTTCATAGCATCTATGACTTACAGCACCTATGACTTACAACATGTATGACTTACAGCACCTGTGACTTACAGCATCTATGATTTACAGCATCTGTGACTTCACAGCACCTATGACTTACAACATGTATGACTTCACAGCATGTATGACGTTGCACGCAGTCTCAACTTTTGCAGTATCTCTGTGGGGTAGGTGCATTATTGCTGTTTGAGGCATGAAAGATGAGTCTTAGATTAATTGCTCTGATATGGAGATGTCATTCCCATCTGTATTCAAAACCAGGATACCCTTTTACACTGTAAACAAATATTCCTACTTTATCAGAATTTTCAAAAGTTCTGTTCTCTTGGTTCATTTTCAGCAGTTTACACAAAGTATCGAAATCTGGGCAACTTTTACACAAAGAGGGCCACTTGACACAATTTTGAGGACTGGGATGTGCAGAGGGCATGGGGTTGGCCTTTGAGTGAGCTAAACTGGGCTGTCACAGTGCAGCAGAGAAGTAGTAGCAGAAATAGCCATGTGCAGAAGGGTTTCGTGAGGTCACATTTGTCTTCATGTGTCTGAACCAGGTATATGCACTTCATGAAGAGTATAAAGTCTGGGGCTGGGAAGGTGGCTCAGTGGTTTAAGCACTTTAAACTTATATATTGTCTTGAGGGATGAGACAGTATCTATATGGAGACGGACTCTGCTGTCCCAAACAAGGGCCTGGTAGTCTTGACCCATAGCGATTAAGGTGGATTGCCACCTTGACCATTAAGAGCACCATTGAGGCACACTGGTAGTGTCTGTGAAGGCACTTCCGGAAGTGACTAACTGATGTAGGAAGACAGCCCAGCTCAGGAGCTGAGGTCCGGATGGACATCTCTACCCACTGTTCTGTTTATTGGTACTGATATGAGCAAACACCCACCACTTAATCTGGGAGCCACCATAAGCTTCTGCTCCCTTAAGTTCAGAAAGGCATCTGGAAAGGCATGGAAGTAATGTCTCAGAGACCACACCCAGGTATTCAACAAATACACAACTTTGAAGACAGGTTTGAGTAGAGACAATGCATAGAAGAAAATCTTTCATATAAAACAAATGAATTTGAAAGTACCTAGAAATGATAGCCTTCCAGAAGTGCATTCGTGCCAGCATCAAGGGGCATAACTGAGGCAGGAAGGTCTCAGGGTAGAGCCAGGCTCAGCTGGATGGCAAGCCCTTTTGGATAAAAAAAATTGCAACACATTACTAAACAAAGAGATAGGCAATTTCTTGCAGAGGGATAATTGAACAAGAAAACTAAAAGATACCACCCTATAATTTTGGAATGAGATTCAACTACACAGCTCACATAATTACAAGGTACTAAGAACTTTGCTATCATCTTTCTGAATAAATAATTCTGGGATTTTTGTCAAAAGCCTGTTCTGCATTCTAAGGAGATGATTGTGCTCACTTGGTCTTCCAGTGTGTTTATGTCACATTGTTACATTGATCGATTTCGAGATGTTGAACCAATCCTGTATCTCTGGAGTGAAAGCAGTGTGACGATGGTGGATAACCTCTTTAAAATAGTAATTTATTTATTTACCTAATGTCTGTGAGCATTTACCTGCATGTTTGCTTGTGCCGCACATTCATGCAATACTCAAGGAGGGCAGAGGAGTTTTGGATCCTCTGGAACTAGAGTTACAGACGACTGCAAACTGTTATGTGTGTACTGGGAACCTAACTCAGGTTCTCTGGAAGAGCAACCAATGTTCTGAGCCATCTCTCCAGCCTCGTAGGAGAAAATATGTCTGGTATGTTCTTGAATTCAGTTTACAAGTTCTTTAATTGAGAATTTTTACATCTAAGTTGATAAAAGATATTGGTCTATAATTACCTTTTGTTCTTGTGTCTTTATGTGGCTTTGGTATCAGGATAATTGTGGCATCATAAGAAGAATTAGGAAATGTTAACTCTGTTTCTATTTTAAAGAATTGCATGAGGAGTACTGGAATTAGTTCTTTGTTTAAAGTCTGGAAAAATTCTGTGCTGAATTCATCTGGTCCTGGGCTTTTTAATTTTTTTTGGTAGGGGAGGTTTTTTGCTGTTTTTCTCAATTAAATTAAAATTTATATGTACAGATGCTTGCCTTCATCTGTGTCTGCACTCCATGTGTGTGCCTGGTGCCCACAGAGGACAGCAGAGGGTATTGGGTCCTAGGACTGGGGTTAGAACAGTTTTGAGCTGCCATGTCATGGTAGGAATCAAACCCTGATCTTCTGGAAGAACAGCCAGGGCCGTAAACCACTGGGTGACCTCTCCCATCCCCTGGCTGGGAGAATTTTTAAGTACTGCTTCTATTTTTACTATGAGTTTGTTTAAATTGTTCATTTCATCTTGATTTAATTTTCATAGATCATATTTGCTAAGACATTCATCCATTTCTTGTAGGTCTTCCAGTTTTGTGAAACACCATGAAATCTATGATTGATAGCTGCTAGGAACATTGCATCCCAGGGCAGGCCCCATGTGCAGGAGTAGTTGGCCAATGCAAAATGGAATTTTGGTGGGCCTTTGGTTTTTTTGTGGGGGTGTTAATGTTTGTCTTGTCTTGTTTTGTTCTGTTTCTCTTTAGTTCCTTTCGGGGGTAGGGGATCACAGGAAAGAAAAAAATACATGAAGTTGAGTTAGTAGGTAGGTGGAGATTGTCTGGGAAGATTTGGAAAAATAGGATCAAAATATGTTGTATGAAAAATTAAAAATGTAACTAAAAAGGAAAACAACCCTAACGTATCAGAAGTTATGAAACTGCATAAACAAAATGCCACTTTTTTGGGCGTCAGGATATAAATTACATGAAACCCGTTGTTTTAAGTGATTTAATGCTGAGTGGAAATCTTATAAAATTTTCCGAATTGTGGTGGCTGAGTTGTTCCCATACTTTGCTTCATATAACCAGGCTAGAGGTAGCTAGAGCTTCACTGCTTAAACTTGTGCCACGCCCCCCCCCAAATCAAACCAAAGCAAACCAAAACAAAACAAAAAAAATTGAATGTAGCAGGAAAAGAAAGGAGGGCTCTCAGTAACACAAATTGGGAAACTAAACACTGGTCACAAAGAAACCTTTATCTTTCGATAAATGCAGTAAAATTTCATTTTTTGATATATGCAGTAAAAGTGTCTTCATTTGGTATTGCATTTAGAGTTTCCTCTTTATTTCATATTTAGTGCACTGATCTAGCACAAGGCTGTAATTTTTTTTCATGCTAAGATGCATTCTTCTGGCCAGGATAGCATTTGCTTCTAATCCCAGGTCTGGAGAGGCAGAGACAGGAGTGTCACCAGCCAGTCTAAGCTGCTGATCTGCTGATCAGGAAGTAGTTGTTTAGAGGATTAAAGAAATGCTGGTTTGATTAAAAACAAAACAAAACAAAACAAAAAAACTTTAAAATACTGGTTTATAGGTCATTATTGCCATCTGCTGGTTATACAGGTTAGTTGCATTTTTCATGAAAAATAAAACCCTTACTTTCTGACCATTTTATCAACAATATCTAGACAATGGATGCGACCTAGATTCCTGGGTTGCACAAGAACAGGCAGGGAACACAGACACCATGAAATTTTAGTCTTAGATAAAGAAGAATGAAATCTTGACAATTTCACATAAACGAAGGAACTAGAAAAGATTCCCAGCTCTGAGTGCCAAATGCCCGGATGTGAGTATATATCTGAGAGTAACTGTAGAAAATAAGAAAGTAAAAAAGGGTTTTGGTTCAGGGAGCAGTAGAAAGAGGAATCTCTGGGTATAAATGATCCGATGGGGGAAATTGAAAAATAAGACTTTGAATAAAGAGGAGGAATAAATATGGAAGGGGAGAGGGGAGGTAAAACAACAGTAAGGACACCCGAAAAAGTCATAGGATCCATACGACAACCTAAAATGTTTATAACACAGGTAAATTGGCATATAAACACACATATATAGCTAAATGAAATTTTTCTACCTGGGCTACCAACCCTTTCTCCAACTGCCAAAGACCATCTAACAAGAACCCAAACACCAGGCATGAGAAGCCCTCTTTTGAGTTGTGGGCAGGATTGTCCAAAGGAGTCCCCAAACCTAAGAGTCAGGAGTCACTGGGGATTGGCGGGGGTGGGTGGGGGGAGCAGGAAGATTGTAAGAACCAGAGGAACAGGAAATTTGCAGAGAGAAGCTACATTCATAAAGTATCACAATGTAACTGCCTAAACACAGCTGAAGAAGAACAGTAACAACAGACATGGCAAAGTGGACAGGGCAAAGACCAAGACCCTACGTAAGGAACTGCAGGCAGCTAAGGAGTGCAGACAGTGGAGAAATAGTCTTCAACAGGAAAGGGCACACTGATGCCAAACTGTCAGCCCTGAAAGTGGCCCTACATAGACTGAGCAGGCAGTATTTAAGAATATATGTATATGTGTATAATTAATATATATATAACAAAAATTAATGATAAAAAAGGCCATGAATTTATTTTTTAATTATTTATTTATGTGTCATGTCCTCTGGAACTGGAGTTACAGATGGCTGAGAACCATCTCATATGGTTACTGGGAGCTGGACCCAGGTACTCTGCAAGAACAAGAAATGCTCTTAGACTTCGGAGTCATTTCTCCAGCTCTGAGGCCTTGTATTTCAAAGAGAGCAATTGATTTAACCAAATTGATTTAACCGAAAGGGAGTGTGCGCACAGAGAAGTTTTAGATATATAACTGGATAGGGTACCTTTGTGTAAGAGATTGTCTTCACAATCGTAGATGTGGTGTTTGAATGAGAGTGGCCCACACAGGTTCATGTGTTCCAATGCTTGGTTCCCAGTTGGTAGAACTTTTGGGGAGGGCTAGGAAGTGTGGGTCATTGGAGGAAGTGTGTTCTTGATGAGGAGGTGTGTCACTGGGGGTGGGCTTTGAGATTTCAAAAGCCAGTGCCTTTCTCCTTGGCTTTATCCCCGCCTTGTGGTTATTTTCTCAATGTGTCAGTTTTCAGCTACTGCTCCAGTAGATGCATGCTGCCCACTGCCGTGTTTTCCCCACCATGACGGCCATGGACTTCACTATCCTCTGGAACTATGAACCCCAAATTAAATGTACTCTTTTACAAGTTGCCTCAAAGCAATAGAAAAGTATCAGAGTATCTAAGACAGAAGTTGCTACCATGGAGGATTGCTGTGTCAGGACTGACCATGCTGGTTTTGGGAGATCTGTGCATGATTCCGGGGCTTTGGACTAGGAAAGCATTGGAATTCTGTGAGGTTAGCTGGCCATCCTACTAGGAGCTTGGAAGATAGTAGTGCTGGGAAGAGTGCGAACTGTGGCAGCCCAGTTCAAGAGATTTCCGAGGACAACAATGTTAACAACTTAGATGCTAAAACTATTCTTGTGATATTTTAGCAAAGAACCTGACTAGTTTCTGTCTTGTTCTAAGAATTTCCCTGAAGCTAAATTGAAGAGTTTGGGACTAATTTCAGGACAGTCCCTCAGGGCTCCCTACTCAGGTGACAAGTTGACATTAAAACCTCACATAACATTATACATTGGACTGGATTCAGGAAACACATCATGCTTATTTTTCTTTTAGCACCAATAGGAAATACTTTCTATTATCACCAACTATTCACTCGAAACGAATTAATGGCCCCAATGCTGCTACAGGAGGAATCCTGTAACTTAGTACTTGATGTTGAGGCTATTTCTAATATTTTATTGACAGTAATTAATAGCACAGTGAATATCCACATAAAAGTAAGTTTAAAGGGTGAGAGGGACTAGATTTTATTTTCAAGGGATGGACCATAGGTCCAAACATGCTTTATAGAAAGGTGGAAAGAAACTACTGGGAAAAGTTAATAAGAAAGGAAAGGGTAGTCCCCGTGCTTCCTTGATGGTTGCAAAATACAGAATTAAAATGCTTACATTAAAGGCAAGATGTTTCATTTCGACCTTGTGTACTCATTTGAAAATAGAGGTTTGCTAGCTGAATATGGTGCCAAAACTTGTAATCCCAGGAAGGAGAGGCTGAGAAAGGAGGACGTTTGAGATCAATCTGGACTACATAGTAAGATGATGTCTCAACTATACAAAGACTGTGTGTGTGTGTGTGTGTGTGTGTGTGTGTGTGTGTGTGTGTGTGTGTGTGTGTTTGCCAAACACCAATACTGTATATTTTAAACTCAAAGTTCCGCAAACAAAATGTACAACCTGCTAAAATGGCTTCCTATGCACTGAGGAATAAAACACATTAAGCAACCAACAGTGCCAGGAATGCAGAAATGCCTCTTGGGAAAAATCCTACAAAACAGCGAATTAATAGCAACAGCATTTACTTGTTTCGCGTACATTTATTTAGATTAGTAAGCAGATGAGTAGAACTACCAGTGAGCTCTCAATGTGGACAAGAGAATGGGGCTAGGATTAGAAGGCAGAAGAAAAGGCTGGAAAAACCACGGGGAGGCATGGATTTGTGGAGGATGAGGAAGGAAGGGAAAGGTGTTCCTGGTGTGAACCTCACTTGTAAACATAGGAAGATCTGTGTTCAGAGAAGTGGAAAATATAAATGTCGTAAAGGTGGGCGAGGCAATTGTGGGTGTTAGGGAGTTCAAGAAAGTCCTAAAACGGATGGGGGTGAAGTGGTGGGGACTCCAGCCATATAGATTGACATAAGACCCGGAACGTGGTGGTGGCCTCTATAGTGCTCTATAGAGAATGTGAGGCCGGGACTGGCTTTCTTTGGTTCAGGTCGGCTTCTTGTTTAGGAACACGCTGAGCCCAATCCTTCTCCCGGCTAGGAGCTGAGCGATTTTGTTGGAACGATGTTACTTAATGAACTTAAGATCTCTGTCCTACAGCGGAAAACCGAGGCAAATCCCAACACCCAGACCCTTGGGTAGGCTGCACCACTCGCAAGTCCTGCTTCCGGGCGCGCGGGCTGCACGTGGATGGCGCAAGACTGCCTGGACCGCACGCTCGCCATCCTTGTTTCACGGTCGCCTTGACGACGAGGCTGCCCGCAACGGCGGCGCGGGCTGGTCGTTGAGGCTGCCTGGTGGTGTGTCCGGCCCCCGGACCTCGCCCTGCGGTGACCCAGCTCCATCCACCTGAACACGGGCTATGAGAAGATGGTGGGGCAGACGAGGAGTAAGCTCAGGGATGCGAGCCCGGACGGGCCCCAGTCCTCCCGCACGGGGCAAGCGAGGAGGAGGCGGAGCGCAGGGACAGTGGAGCCCCAGCAGGAGCGCAGCGCGCCTCAGGAGAGGACGAAGTGGTCCTTGCTGCAGCATTTCCTCCTAGGGGGCAGGAAACTGCCCTCGGGCGCCCGCAACTACGCGGCGCGGAGGATCCGAAATCTGAACGCACAGAATTACTTTCCGCTGGAAGAGGTCACCAAGATCCTTCTTCACGACCGCTTCCAATTCCTCCACACCCTCCTGGATCACTTTCGCGAAAAGGTGCAGGCACTGCAGATCCATCGCTTCTCCCACAGGACCCTCTTTGGCGTAGGTGAGCTGAGCCTGCTCAGAGTGTTCCAGACAAATTCATGCAGGGCTTTTCTCCCAGCCCAGAGACTTGAAGGGTTTGCTTGGGTCTTGGAGATTTGGTCCACTAGTGTTTGGGTTGTTGAAGGAGTTGATGGAGAGATCTGGGAATCACATGCCGGGAATTTTCATACCTCCAGTTCTGTTTTAAACTTTTTTTTTTTTCCGGGATTTTCAACTCAGTGGTCACCTGCATGCCAACAAAATGTTATTCTAATTAGAGCAGCCAGTTAACACGGGATGTAGAAAAGGTTGTCTGCCTTACAGATAGAATTATGTTTCTTTGCTTTTTAAATAAAACGTTTTTAGCTGAGATCACCAATAGTTGAGGAAGGTGGAGGGTAGACAGTGTGTTACCCCTGCTAACAGGCATTTTAACCATCTGGCTGAGCATTAAAGCCTGAAACCCAGGGGGAGTTTTCCATGTAAGCACCTCTTCCATTTATCCGTCTACTTTTCGGTAACTTTCTGCTGCAACTTAAATGTTGCTGCCGTCTGGTATTTGAGCAGAGAGATTTAGCAGCTTGGCTGCTGATATAAAAATCTCAATTCAACTGCTGTCACCTCCTCCCATCCTGCGCTATCTGGTTGCTGATGTAAAAATAAGTCGCCCCAGTGAAGTGTTAACGACAGTAATTAAGGAGTAGTTGAAATTCATGTTTAGATTTCCATCTGACATTTGTGCCAGCAGACCCCATCCACAATCAACATGGACTGTTTTCCTAAGTCCCTGTGTCAATGTGCTGAGAATTACATGAGAGAGTGACCCCTGAGCGGCTAGTGAACTAATGGCTGAGTGTTCAGGAAAGACATTTAACAACTTAGAGTGGACGGAGGATGGTGTACCAGAGAGGACTTTTGGAAGATGATAGAACCTGAGTTCTAGCAAAGGGCTAATATTATGGGTGTGTGGGACTGAGAGGTGGGGTGTGTGTGTGTGTGTGTGTGTGTGTGTGAGAGAGAGAGAGAGAGAGAGAATGTGTGTGTGTGTGTGAATGTGTGTGTGTGTGTGTGTGTGTGTGTGTGGATTCGATGCTGATAGAAGGGCAGGATCCAAGTCCTAATACACTAGCACTGTTGGTTGCTTAATGTGTTTTATTCCTCAGTGCATAGGAAGCAGAAGACCATGAATGGGGTGCTTTGCTCACATTTTAGCAGGTTGTACATTTTGTTTGCGGAACTTTGAGTTTAAAATATACAGTATTGGTGTTTGGCAAACACACGCACACACCACACACACACACACACTTTGTATAGTTGAGACAGCATCTTACTATGTAGTCCAGATTGTAGTCCAACTCAGTGCTGGGTTTGAGGTATTTGAACTCGTTCTATGTGAAGCATGGATTATTTTGTTTCTTTTTAATCTTTTAGATTTTGATAAACTCACGTCATTTCTACCTTCCTTTCCTTTTCCTAACCCTCGCATGCATTTCACTTACTTTCCTTCAAAGTCACATTTTTTTCTTTAAATGGTGTTGCATACACACACACACACACACACACACACACACACACACACACCCTCCTAAGTCCATAAAAACAACCTTTTCAATCCATCGACTGTTACTTGAATGCAGGTGTTTTCAGAGCTGACCATTAGATACTAGATAACCAGGTCACTAGGTAACCAGGAGGTGTGCTGTTCCCTGGGCAGGCTGTTTTCTTTGAAATGTTTTAACAAATTACCATAACATAAAATGTTCAATACACACACATATGTATATATGTATATATATATATATTGTTATATTTAAAACAAGGATTGCTCACATCAACGAGAACAATCCATGGCACTTGGCAGCAATGTGGTGTTGGCAATGAATGAGTTTTCCAGCCTTGGAAAGTTGCTTGATTAGAGTGTGCTTTTGAGAGCACGAGGACTGAAGTGTGCACTGTGAGCTGGAGATGGACTGAGAGGAAGAATAGATGGGAAATCCTTCCTGGGAGCAGGCTTCACTGTCTGTGATCGCAGCAGCACAGGCGTGGATAGAAGATGCTGACGGAGCATGTAGCCGGTGAGACTGAGGAGGAAGCAGACGAGGCAGGAAGGGGATGAGGATTGCGGATGGAGCAGCATTCACTTCTAAGTAGACGCATTAGACTACAAGGAGATTCCCAAGGCAAGCACCACCCTACAGAAAGAAAAGAAGATTAGAGACACTTGTAGGAAACTTTTAACATTACCTTGAATAGACAAGTCAGAAAGAAATCTGAGCTGTATATAAACACAGACCTTTGGTGGGAGGCGTGCTGGAGGGCGATGGGAGACAGGAACATTTGAGAATCTTTGGAATGAGAGACCGTGTGTGTGTGTGTGTGTGTGTGTGTGTGTGTGTGTGTGTGTGTCCCCATGTGCACTCGCATGCACAAATGAGTGTGGGGTGTGCATACTACTCTGTACACTTACTTATATAGAAGCCAAGAGCAGGATATTGGGCTGTGGTTTTCTGTCACTCTCTACCTTAATTAGTTGAGATAAGTTCCCCCCACTGAAATATAACCAGTCTAGGTTGTCTGGCCGGCAGACCCTCAGACTCGTTTGTCATCGTCTGCTAATCTTGGTTTATGAAATCGGTAGCCATGCCTGGCCTTCTCACACGGGTCATCTGAACTTAGGTCCTCATGCTTGCAGAGCAAACTCTCCCACCCCCTGAAGCCACCTCCTTTATTTTTTTTCATTAAAAAAGGGTAGTTTTAAATATTTTCCAGTCTGTATCATTAGCAGAAGGCCAGGAGTGAAGAAATAAATAGTGTCGAATGGGACAATCTATGCCATTGTTGTGTAAACTTTATCTCAGAACAGTGTTGTCCAGTTGAAGGTTTCATTTCAGAGACGGACAGAGCACATTTGCATTTGGTTTCTGTCAGGGACTGCATAGTTTCTATCGAACCATTGTCTTTTATAACCTTTTGAAAAATATAAAGGACACTTTTAGTTTGGGGATATTACAAAAAACAGATCATGGGTTACAGTTTGCCCATGCTGATAAGAGCAATCTGAGGAGAATGTAAGATGAGCCCAGCATGGCCCAATTTTATAGGCAAAGAAGAGTGGTGTTAGGGATTTCAACATTGGATTGCTCTGCATTTATTCTGTTAGCCAAAATGAATAGTTTTTAAAAATGATTTTAGGGCCTTAATATTGACGTCTCTTGCTAAGTGAACTTGGGACAGCCATGGGGAGTGGAGCCACCACGAAGTCTCTGTGGGAGTTCTGCTGTAGTTGAGTGACTTAACCCCTCCATGACAGCAAGAACAGGAGATATTATCAAAATCAGTGTTGTCAAAGCTCTGGGAACTAGGGAAAGCTTTTGTGACTAAAGGGCATTCATTCAGGAAGAGCCAATAGGTCTACGTAAGAAGCGGGACTTTGTGACATTTAATTTGTTCTATCCCTGGCCCCATCCTTGCTCCCAGCTCCATGATGTCCTTGAAAACAGGCAGCCTCCTGGTCACCGCATGGAACTGGACCTGTTCCTCACTCTCTGTGAGCCCCACACCATCCTGGCTCTTGACTTGCCTGGATCCAGGCACCCCTACCGGAGCCGGCAGTTCCTCAGGGCCTGGACAGCACAACTTAGCTTGCAAGTGCGTGGCTAGACAAGTGATTTCCTGCACTTCACGGTATTCGGATGAGTGCAGGGGACAGTCTTCTAGGCTGATTTCTGAAAGAACCTTACCTAGGCATAGTATATGTGCTTTAAAAACATTTTAAGTAAAGGAAAGAATAAGAAATGAAAAACAACAATACAGTCAAGCCACCCACTTCATCATTCTCAAAATGGTCTAAAAAAATGCGTATGGCGTCCAGGTCCTTCCCACCTGCGGTCAGGCATGGCTCGATTGGCTTCACATCCCTCTAGGCTGTTTTCGTGGTCCAGGTAGACAGAAGCAGCTGATCTAACTTAGCGGGCACTTACTCTAGGAGCGCAGTGGATTTGCTTATTTTTAAAGGTATTAAATATAAAAGCAGTTTTTAATTACTTCTGTTTTTTTCTCTTTTCTTCCAGCTGCCTTTGTGGGGATTTTGCACTGGTAAGGTTTTCTGTCTCGGCTTGAAATTCATAGAAATATATAGGTTAAAGTTTGCCACTCCTACTTGTCAATAGCAAATTGAACCTTCCTGGCTACATTTTTTCAACATGAACATCCGTGCCACTTCATATCTATACATTAGTTTTATACAAAGTACGTGTGCACAGCATGTATAGTGCAGATGCCCCAGTACGTAGTAACCTATGAATTAAAATATTGCATGCATGTAGGTGTTTTGCCTGCATTGTATGCTCACTTGGACATCATGTGTGTGTTCATGCAGGCCGGATGAGCATGTCAGACTCCCTGGAGCTGCAGTTAGAAGTGGCTGTCAGCCGCCATCTAAAGGCTGGGTCATTGTAACTGCAGAGCCATCTCTCCAGCCCCACAAATTAAGTTGCTTTTGCTTTACCGAAGACTCACCACTCTATTTCTCTAAACATCTCCCATTCTCCCAAGGCTTTTCAGATTACCTCACCTAAGGCCTTCATTATCCTGTAGCACCTGCCCATTATTACTAACATAAATTGAGGGGTAAAGTCTTAGGAACTCCTGCAAACCAAGTCACGGAAAAGAAGGTAGCACTTGCTTTTTTCTTTTTTCCTAAACTGGAAATGGTGCTTCAGGTCTGTAGTTCCGGCACTTAAGAGGCCAGGGTGAAAGGGTTGTGGAGTTTGAGGCCAGCCATGGCTACGTGGTGAGACCACCTCAAGATCAACAGAGGTCTTTCTGCGGTTGTATGGCATAAGTGCTTTGGCCCGTCAGTGGGCATCCACTGGCTCTCCATTTTATAAAACGTGTCTTTTTAAATCATGTGCACAGCGTTGTAAGTTTATCTGGGATACTTTCATGGCTGCCCGACCTCAGGTTTGGTGCTTGTAGGACGTTCAGGGTCTACCCTGTGTCTCCTGGGCAGTGCTGTTCTGTCGTCTCCTCTGTGAAGCAGTTTTGATGTGAGTGCTGAGGCTGGACCAGGAAGAACCATTCCTTCATACTGTTGGAGTTACATGCATATGACCCGCATGTAAACACAGGAGAGAAGTGCTAACATTTGGGCTGTGGTTTTAATGTTGTTGGAAACTGTTTGATATATCAAGGGTAGAGCACTTCCTATACATTTTATCCCCTATACCCATTTGTATATGAACGACAGCTACTGAGTTTCACTGCTAATTTGCCTTCACGCACAGTTCTGTGGGAGGCTTAAAAGATCATTCTCTATATGAGCTTATACTTCTTTTTGAGACTACCATATTGAAAAGTGACTTTTAAGTAACTTATATTTAAAGTGCCTTTCAATAGTTATAAAATTTATCTTCCAGACCTGGTATATTTTAATCATCCCCGCAACACAAAAGAGACACACGGTTTTTCCTGTGACGTTAAGGGACTTGGAGTGGAAGAAGAGTGGAGCGTGCTATAGGAATTTTAGATATGCAAGTACATATAAGAATGGAGAGATGGCTCACTGGTTAAGAGCACTGCTGTTCTTCTAGAGGTCCCGAGTTCAATTTCCAGCAACCACTGTTGTGTTGCTGAGTGACCTTTGTGAGCTGAAAGGAAAAGCCAAGTGCGTGGAAATGGCTCACTAGAAACCAACCGTTTGTAATGGGATCTGATGCTCTCTTCTGATGTCTGAAGAAGACAATGACAGTGAGCTCTCGCACACCAAACAGATCTCTAAAAAACAAAACAAGACACCAAAGAATGGAGTTAAATAATCTGGAGGGTGGGCTATGCTGAACGATAAGTGCTCTCTTGAGCATATAATGTTCATAAGTAAATTGTAAAAATTATCTCAACGTTCATTATAAAACTTGCTTTCATTTTTATTGCTTTCTCATTTCTAAAAGCGATTTAGTGCTGGTTTCGAAGCCTATTCTTACTGTAATATGTTTATTCCCCCTAGGTTACACTTAATAACACTTTTTGAAAACGACCGTCATTTTTCTCACCTCTCATCCTTGGAACGGGAGATGACTTTTCGCACGGAAATGGTTAATCTCTTCCTTCTAACTACTTAGTGCTCTAAGAATAGTGGGACAAGATGGAAGACATTTAACAGGAACTGAAATGAATTTTGGTGCTATTCATTATTTTTATTCGCTTCCTATGTGAGTTTGTAGGTACACTGTACAATCTGGCCACCGCCTTTTCATTTTCTTCCAACAATCCTCTTGAAGCATTTAGATCAGGGGTTGGACATATTATTAATGTTTATATGGCCCTCAGATATTTCAAAGGTATTTCCAAGGGTGGCATTGGATAAGAGCATGGCCGTGGAGATCTGGGCTTCGGTGACAGGCGTTGGACGCAGACAGCAGCTATGTGGAGTAGTTGTTTGATGACTGGCCAGTTGTATCTGCTTTCAGTCACAGACCCATCAGATAGCTAGCAATCATGTCAGGCTTACGGGGCTGTGGTGAGACGAAGGGAAGAGTAAGTGGACGCATACGCCATAAAAACAATAGCTTATCATTAACAAAAATGATTTTTATATTTTCATAAATATAGGCATTGGCATATTAGGTACCTTTCAACTGTTGTGTTGCTGAGTGACCTTTATGAGCTGAAAGGAAAAGCCAAAGTGCCTGGAAATGGCTCACTAGAAACCAACCTGAATTTGGAAACCCCCGGAGTTAACCTATCAACTCAAAAGCAGTCAGATGAAGCAGGAGGGAGTGTAGAGTTTTTAGTTTTATTGTAGCTTGCTATGGGACATTGGTTGATAGCCCTGGGAGGCCGACTCTCAAGGGGACCAGAGGAGCAGTGGATCTGGGTGGAAAAGAGATTGGTGGGAGGTGGGATTTACTATGGGGGTTGTAGAAGGGGAGGGTGTGGTCAGGATGTACTGTAAGAGGAAATGATAAATAAAAATAAAGAAGAAAAGTTGTTTTGAATTTTTTTTTTTGAAGAATAGGGTACTTGCTTTTCTCCTATAAAATTGTGGCACTGTTTTATTTTATTTGAGAACAGCAAATTTATGATGAAAATGACATAAAATAGCATAATCTCTCGAACCCTTACGTTTTAAGTTAACCCCCCCCCCCCGATCTAAGGAGGCTACTGTTCCCTGTGCTGGAATTGCTACACCAGGGTGAGCTCTTTGCAACACAGCACTTGTAAGCAGCAGCGGAAGTCAGATGAGACACCAGGTACAGATATGAAGTAACCTGGGCCAGTACCCTGGTGCTGACGAGCATGTGAGCATGTGTGACACCTTATAGAGCAGCCATTCCTTTCATGATACTAGGCTGCGCTGTGGCACAAAGACACCCCTGCTTCTGATAGAGCTCATTGTATGCCAGTGTCTAAGCCTATGGGGAAAACATTAGATTAGTTTAGGTTAAAAGTCCATGGACTGAGTCACACTTTAAAGCACCCCTGGTACTACGTACCACCATCCATCTAATCTGAAGACTCTCAGACCTTCAGAAAACTAGAAAGAATTATAGTTTAGGGAATGTTAACAGCAAGGATTCAATAGGTAGTCTTCTTAATTAACATGTTCTTATTTTTTATTACAGAAGAAGGATATTCTTAAAAAAATAGGATGCATAATTTAAGGTTTGTTGACATTAACCATGCATGCCTTTCTCCAAAGGGACTTTATTATTCCTACTTCAAGACCATCATCGAAGCACCTTCGTTTCTAGAAGGATTGTGGATGATCATGAATGACAGGCTAACTGAGTATCCCCTGGTAATCAACACAGTGAAACGTTTCCATCTCTACCCAGAGGTGAGGAGTCTTTAGAAACAAATATAATAGACTGTTATCAAAAGTGTTAAACGTAAGGACATCAAAAAGAGGGGCATCTTAGGCTCGTTAATTGTAGATGTTTTAAAAATCTGATCACAGCATATAATGTTCTTCTCCTCACGTGATCTCAGAATGTCTTGTATGGGAATAATGATCGAGGCAGCATTTGGGACACCTGCATCGGGGGCTCTGCTTGGGCCAGTCTCTTGGCTTTGAGGCCACATGGCATGGGTAATCATGGACACCATGTAAAGAAGGGGCAGGGAGAGTGGGACAGGTCAATGACCTTGGAGTTGTGCCCACCAAAGTAAGATTTATTTGATAATGGATAAATCAGAAATCCTTGAATGTTTAATGTTTAGTTTTACAAAGCGTGGTTTTTAATGGGAGTCTAGAAATTTGTAAAACAGAATATTAGGGAGCTTCATTTGTGGATTTTTTTTATTGAGCATAACTTTTCATACAGTATATTCTGATCACTGTTTCTCTTCCCACAAGTCCTCCTAGATCCTCTCCACTGACACAACTCCTCACCTTCTTTCTCTCTTTGAAAAACAAACAAAAACCAAGATTCAGAATAAACAAGCAAACGAACCCAGCGATGGGAGACAAAATGTCTACAAAAATAACAGTTTATTTTGTGTTGGCCATCTACTTCTTGGGTATGAGGCCTATCTTTGGGTGTGGTTAATATCCTTAGTGAGACTCAAGTGGAGAAAAGTAATTTTTCCTTTGTAAGTGGATGCTAACTGGAGAATGTCTTGATTAGGGATGGGAACTGGTGTGCAATTCTCTCTCTCAGGTCTGGGACCCAGTCTGACTTAAACCAGTGCATGATCTGTCCAATTAAAGTGTTTCTGGTCTGTGCCAAGTCATGCTCAACACTGCCGCACCCTTAGGGATATAGTGCCATGCAAGTCTTGATGTGGTTGATAGGCGTGGCATGCCTTGGCAGGACTACTGGTTGCTTCTCTCCTTTATATGTTTGCCCAGCAGCTTCTGGTACCATGGAAGTGGGTCCTCAGGGAGGAAGAATTCAGGTCGGTTACAGTTCAGGGGCTCTAGGTCCTGCATTTGAAGTGCATGGTGTCTGGAGAAATAGGGATGTTCCTGCTAGCTCCCTGGGGTAACCAAGGGCAACAGCAATAGCCAGGATGCTCCTGGGCAACACTGCCCAGCACCTCAAAGGAGGTTTTCTCATGCTTGGTATTTGGGTCAGGGTTAGGTGGTCTTTGGCTCCTGGAGAAAGCATTGTTGGCCCAGAAGGGAAATTTTCTTCTGAACTATATATGTATATTTATATGTTAATTTATGTGTATTATAGGTATTTTAATATAGATGGTTAATCAAGTGATTTCTCATGACTTCAGATATCCTTACTGTTGTTTCCCTTCCCTCCCTCTTTTGTACTATTTCTCTTCCCTCCCTAATTACCCCCTTTTATTACCCCAATCAGATTTCGTGCACAAGGTGTCCTCCACTCTGTGGTTCATCCACTCAGCCCCTGACCAGGCAATGGTTTGTTTACTTCCCTGATTTCTGCAGTTTACCTCAAGTAATGTAATGTACCCTCATTGGACGTGTGGAGGTTTGGTCCTTTGGTATGTCATGCCAACACTGGTTGTCCCAGGGATGAGAGAATCTGCACCTATACCAAGGGATGCTGTGGACCTTGCTTTTTAATTTAAAACTATTGGTTGAATAAAAATGCCCACAGGCTGTAGCTGGGCAGAAGAGAGACAGGCAGGGTTTCGGTTCTCGGGCTTGGGGGCTGAGGAGGAGACCATGCATGCGGAGAAGAGAGAAGGTGGTGAGAGATGACGCCATGAATCATAAAACATGGCTGTGAGGGCTGGTCAACCGGAGTTTAGAATAACCCAGATTTAACATGGTAAATTTTAACTCAGGGTTATTGAGAGGGAGGTAGATAACAATAGCTTGGAGAGTAGATATCTGCTCAGATCTAGTGCTTAAAAGGCTTATTAGATTATGTGTATTTTATCTGGGAACTGAATGATCGAGGTGGGGTAGAAACCCTCCAACTGAGATTTAAAAACCACTACAATGGGAAGACCTGGAACTGGGAACGTCCAATGAAAAGGAACACGTGACATTTGTCTTTCTGGGTCTGGATTACTTCACTCAATAGGATCTTTTCTAGTTCCACCCATTTGCCCGCAAAGTTCATGATTTCATTTTTATTTACAGTTGAATAGTAATCCGTGGTGTGTACGTACCACATTGTTATTTGAGCTGTTCCCATTTCTTAGCAATCATGAACAGAGCAGCAAGGAGCATGGTTAAGCAAGTATCTGTGGTGTGCATTGTCCGGGCCCCTGAGTGTATGCTAATGAGTGGTATAGCTGGGCCACACGGCAGACTTACTTTTAGCTTTTTGAGCACTGTCCAAAGTTTTCCATAGCTGCACCAGTTTGCAATACCACAATGAGTGAGCGCTCCCTTCCCCCATACCCCTCCAGCCTTTGCTGTCAGCTGGTTGCTTGGTCTTTGTTGTTGCCAATCTGACTGGGGTAAGGTGCGATCTCAGTCACTTTGATTTGCATGTCACTAATAACGAGTGTCAATGAACACTTTCTGAGACACTTTCTCGTCATTCTTTCTTCTTTTGAGAACCCTCTGTTTATGTCCCAGTCTTACTTTTAGAACGCTCCATTTGTTCGTTTGATCTTTGCTACAGTGGTCTTTATCTATCATGGACTTAGTTCACTGTCAGATGTACAGCTGGCAGAGTCCTTCCCACTCTATGGGCTTCCTCCTCACCCAACCGACTGCTCCTTAGCTGTGCAGATAGATGCCTGTTGTTTCACAAGTCCCACTTGTAAAACTGTTGGCCTCAATACTGAGGCAAAGAGAGTCCTATTCAGAAAGTCCTTTCGTACATCTACATCCCATAGGCTGCTGGCTATACCTGCATCCTATAGGGCACTGGCTAGGACACCCTGTAGGTGCTGGCTAGGTTTTGTTCTAGCAGTTTCAATGTTTCAGCTTTCACACTTAGGTCTTTGATTGACTTGGCATTAGTGTGCATGCAAGATGTTTGATTGGCTCTAGTGCGATTCTTCTGCATGTGGACCTCAGTTTTCCCAGCAACATTTGTTAAAGATGCTTTTATTTCTCCAGTTTATATGTCTGGTATCTATGAAGTTATGTGAACTCATGCTTGGGTGTTCATTTTTCTCCCATTGGTCTACATGTCTGTTCTTTGTGCCAGTAGTATATTGTTTCTATTTCTATGGCTCTAATATATCTTAAGATCAGGAATGGTAATCCTTCAGCCTTGTTCTTTTTATTCAGGATTATTTTACCTATCTGGGATTGTTTGTGTTTTCCTATGAATTCTAGGACAGCTTCTTTTATTGTGGTGGTGAATGAGATAGGAATTTTGATTGGGATTGTATTAATCTGTTAATAGTTTTGGTTCAGTGATTATCTTCACAATCTAAATTGTACCAACCCATGAACATAGGATTTTTTTCTCCTGCTTTCTGGTGTCCATGTGCTTTTCCTTCAGGGTTAAAGTTTGCATTCTGGAGGTCCTTCATTTCCTTTATGTCCATTCCTAGATATTTGAGGACACTGTACATGGCAGTGTGTTCGTGATCTCCTCTCCAGACTTGTTCCTGGTGAATGGAAAAGCTATTGATTTCTGCAAGTTGAATCTGTATCCTGTCACATTACTGAATTTTAAAAAAGTCATTCATAGACATTTTCTGGAAGAAGTTTGGGATCTCTAGCGTATAGTATCATGTCATCAGCAAATAGGGCGTTGTTTGATTTCTTTTCTCCTCCCCTGTATCCCTTTAATTTTCTTCTCTTGCCTTACTGACCCAGCTACTATTTTGAGAAAATACTGAAAATGAGAGGGGAGAGTGGGCATCCTTGTTTCATTTCTAACTTGAGTGGGATTATTTCAAGCTTTTCTCCATTGAGGACTAGGTTGGCTGTGGGTTATTATGTTGATGTATGTCTCCTGTAGCCCTACCTTCTCTTAGGACTTTTATTATGGAGCCACGCTGAATTTTGTCAAAGGCTTTTTCTGCATCTATTGAAGTGATGATGCTATTTTTGTCTTTAAGTCCATTTATGTGATTTATTACCTTTATGTTATCTTTGCTATGTTGATGAATGTTAACTGTCCCTGAATTTCAGGCAGGGACAAAGGAGACTTGGTCATGGTATGTAATCTTTTTGATCTATGACTGTATCTTCTTTGCCAGTAGTCTATTGAGTATTTTTGTGTTTATGCTTATCAGGAATATTTGCCTTTTCTAGTGTGCGTGTGTGTGTGTGTGTGTGTGTGTGTGTGTGTGTGACTAATTTTACTTTTTCTTTTTCCAAGATGATTCCATTTAAAGAGGAGAGTCCTGGTTTTGGTAGTAGAACTAAATGGCGTCATACAAGGAGCCTGGGAATGCTCCTCTGTTCCTTTCTTTTTGTAAACATCGTTCAGGAAGGATTCACGGTAGATATGGACGTACTCTGCCATAGATTCTTCCGGACTTGGCATTTTTCAAGCTAGGAGGCGTTTTTATTGCTATTTTTATTTCCTCATTTGTTATGGGCCTGTTTTGCTGTTGACTTCTTCTTAGTTTAATTTTGGTTGTTGGGGTGAATCTGGCAATTCATTCTTCCTTCTGGGTTCTCCAGCTTCATGAAATATGGTTTCGAAAATATTCGCTTGAAATATTTTGAATTTTTGTTGTTTTATAAGGTTTTCCTTGTTCATTTTAGATTGTGTTAATTTGGGTCCTCTCTTTTACTTTGTTGGGCCTAGGGTCTGTCAATCACCATCTTCCTTCTCTTCTCCCCCCTCCCATCTCCTCCCCTCCCCACCTCTTCCTCTCCCCCTTTCCTTCTCCTCTTCTTTCTTTTTTTCCTTCTTCTCCCCCTCCCCCTCCCCTCCCCCTCCTCCTCCTGCTGCTGCTGCAAAGGTTCAGGAATAATTGAAGAAGAGCACCCCAGACTCAAATAGTATGCAAAAACAAAGAGTACTTATTCTGCAGAGATCAGCATGCAGTGATCTACCATTTATCAAAATGACAACCTCAGGGTGAACTCATAGGCCCAATTTAAAGCCAATTCCATGGAGGGGTAGGTGACGTTTATCCTCTCTATCTGTAGGGGAATCTCGTGGATCAGCTAGGGTTCTAGAACTTTCCAGAACCATTTCTGATTATTTTTCCTCAAGCCAGATGGTGGTTAGCACTTGCTTGGCTTTAGTTTTTCCTGGAACTGGTTTGTTCAGTTCTGGGAAACAGAAACTTAGTCTTCATCCCCTGAACTGGCATTTCGAAGCCTGTCATGGTGTCAACTTGGCTCAACCCTCTCCTCTTCCTCTTCCTCTTCCTCTTCCTTTTCCTCTTCCTCTTCCTCTTCTTCTTCTGCTCCTACTCTTCCTGCTCCTCCTGCTTCTCCTTCTCCTCCTCTTCCTGCTGATGTTGCTTCTGCTTCTGTTTTTTGTTTTTTGAGACAGAGTTTCTTTGAGTACCCTTGGCTATCTTGTAATTCTGTCTCTCATGCTGGCCTTGAATTCACAGAGATTTGCCTGCCTCTGTCTTCTGGGGCTGGGAGTAAAGGCATGCGCCAACATTGTCTGCCATTCTTTTTATTAATCTTCTCAACCAGCTCTTAGATTCACTGATTCTCAGTATTGATTTCTTTGTTTCTATTTTTATTGATTTCTTCTCTAACAGTTATTATTCTTGCCACTGACTGGGTTTGGATTTGGTTCGTTCTTGTTTTTCCAAAATTTTAAATTGTGTCATTAAATCATTTATTTGTTGATTTTGTATTTTTTTCATATAGGCACTTAGAATTTTCAATTTCCCTTGTAGACCTTCATTCAGTGTGTCCAGGAGATTTTTTCAATGTCTTTTCATATTTATTTAATTTCTAGAAATTTAATTCCTTTTCTTCTTTGACCCATTTATCATTCAGCAATGAGGTGTTTAACTTTCATGAGTTTGTGTAGTCACCAGAGATTCATTCGATGACAGTTTTAAATTTTATTGCATTGCTGTCAGATAGGACACAGGAGTTATTTTAATCTTTAAAATTTTTTATTTAATTAATTATTTTTTTATTTACCCTCCATTTATTGTCTCCCTTCTTGGTTCCCCCTCCCATAGTTTCTCATCCCATTCCCCCTCACCCTTGCTGTGAGAGGGTGCTCCCTTCCCCCACACTCCATCCCCCTTCCCTGGGGCCTCGAGTCTCTCAAAGATTAGGCTCATCTTCTCCCACTGAAGCCAAGCCAGGCACCTCTGCTCTATATGTGCTGAGGGCCTCAGACCAGCCCGTGGATGCTGCCTGGTTGGTGGCTCAGTCTCTGGGAGTTCCCATGGGGCTGGGTTAGTTGAGACTGCTGGTCTTCCTATGGGGTTGCCCTCCCCTTCAGCTTCTTCAATCCTTCCCTAATTGAACCATAGGGGTCCCTGACTTCAGTTCAATGGTTGGGTGTAAGTATCTGCTTCTGTCTCAGTCGGCTGCTGGTAGGGCCTCTCAGAGGACTGCCATGCTAGGCTCCTGTCTGTAAGCAGATCATAGCATCAGTAACAGTGTCAGGCCTTGGTGCCTCATCATGAGATTGATCCCAATTTGGGCCCATCACTGGGCAGCCTTTCCCTCAGTCTCTTCTCCATTTTTATCCCTATAGTTCTATTAGACTGGAAAAATTTTGGGTCAGAAATCTTGACTGCAGGTTGGTAAGCCCATCACTTCTCTTGAGGCCCTGTCTATTTACTGGAGGTGGACTTGTCAAGTTTCCTCTTCCCACTGTTGAGCATCTTGGCTAAGGTCAGCCCCATTGAGTCCTGGGAGTCTCTCACATCCCAGGTCTCTAGGACTTTCTAGAGGGTCCCCTCACCTTCCACTCTCAGAATCTGTATATTTCCATTCATCCTCCTGGCCCTCAGGGCTTCTCTCCTGTTCCACCCCAATATCCTGTTCCCCTTTCCCCTCCCCTCATATCCTCTGCATCCTGTGATTATTTTGTTACCCCTTCTAAGTGGGATTGAAGTATCTTCACTTGGGCCTTCCCACTTGTTAAACTTTTTATGGTCTGTGGGTTGTATCCTGGATATTCTGTCCTTTTTGGCTAATTCCCACTTATCAGTGAGTACATACCATGCATGGCCTTTTGGGTCTGAGTTATGTCACTCAGGATATTTTCTAGTTCCACCCACTTGCAAAATTCATAATGTCCTCATTTTTCATAGCTGAATAGTATGCTATTGTGTAAATGAACCACATTTTCTATATCCATTCTTTTGTGGAGGGACATCTGGGTTGTTTCCAGCTTTTGGCTATTATAAGTAAGGCTGTTATGAACATAGCATATCCTTGTGGTATGGTGGAGAATCTTTTGGGTATATGCCCAGGAATGGTATAGTTGGGTCTACATGTAGAACTATTTCCAATTTTCTGAGGAACTACCAGATTGATTTCCAGAGTGGTTGTACCAGTTTGAAATTCCACCAGCAAAGGAGGAGTGTTCCTCTTTCTCCACATCCTCACCAGCATTTGCTGTTACTTGAGTTTTTTGATCTTAGTCATTCTGATGGGTGTAAGGTGGAATCTTTTTTATTGTACATGTCTCTCATTTCCTTGATTAGACCTATTCTAAAATATTTATTTATTTTTGAGGATGATTTAAATGAGGTTGTTTTTCATGATTTCTTTCTTAATATGTTTGCCATTAGCATATGGTAAGACTACTAATGTTTATATATTAATTTAGTATCCTGTTGCTTTGCTCAATGTATTTATCAGCTGTAGGAATTTTCTGGTGGTGTCTTTAGAGTATTTTATGCATGTATAGAATCATATAACTTGCAAATAAAGATATTTTGATACCTTTATTTTCTGTTTTTGTACACTTCATTACCGTTTCTTTTCTTCCTGCTCTAGCTAAGACTTTAAGTCCTGTATTGTACAGTAGTGTTTCTGATTTTAGTGGAAGTACTTGGCAGTTTTCCTCCATTTTTTCCAAGCATGAGCTTGTTTGTAGGCCTTTGGGATATGTTCCCTGCATCCCTAGTCTCTTCAAGATTTTCTGTCACTTTTTTTAAAATCATTGACACTATAATTGTATTTCACCCTTACCTTTCTTTCCTCCAAACTTTCCTACCTATCCCTCCTTGTTGTCTTTAAAATTTGTCCTCTTTATTCATTAATTATTATAAATATATTAAGTCAATATATTTTTCTAAATATAACCTGTTTAGTATATACAATGTTATTTGTATTTGTGTTTTCAGGGCTGATCATTTGGTACTGTATAACTAGTTGGTGGGTATACTTGTTTCTGGGAAAGACTATTTCTCTCACTCTTGGCATTCCTGAGTTGTGAAGGCCTCCTGGGCTTTCTTCTATCCACATTAGCATGTCTGTTGTTAACAGTTTTTTTGACTCATTCTTAAGCAGTCATATTAGTGAGCCTTTATGACTGTAACTTCTGAAATTACTGGGAGACAGTCTCACCGAAAGGTCTTTGATCTTCTGGCTCTTTAAATCCTTCTGCTCCTATCCCCATAATATTTTTGGAGCCTTAGGTGTGATGGTATTTTATAGGTATATCCACTGGCACTGGGCTTCCCAACTCTGCATTTTGATTGGTTGTGGGTTTTTTTTGTTTGTTTGTTTTTGTTCTTTGTAGTGATCCCCAGCTTTTGCAAAGGGAAGTTTCCTTGATGAGGGGGTGAGGACTACATTTATCCATGGGTATTAGGACAAATTATTGTTAGGGATTACTCTAGTAAAGTAGCGGTGGTAGGTTCTCATCCAATACCCTTGACTTCACTAGCACTGAGCAGTTATCTAGATTTCCAGCACAGCCATGGTTTCCCTCCTGCTGAGTGTGTCTAAGTCCAATTCGAGAGCTGTTGGTTACCACCAAGGTCTTAGTGCCACTACTGCACTCCTAGGCTACAATGCCATTCTGGTCATTGATGTGGTTCACTTGGTAGGAAAGTTGGTTTCCTCCCTCTTTTGGTAGCCTGCATGGTGCTCTCATGAAAGGATTTTGGATTTTGTCAATGGCTTCTTCTATATCCAATGAGATGTTCATGTGATTTCTGATCTCCAGACCATTTGTGTGAAGGATTATATTTATTCAGAATTGGTATCATTAAGTGGACTGAGTGAATTTTATGAAAGGACACATGAAGTTGTTGGAGTAGGAGAGGTGGTGAGGAAAGGAGAGGAACTAGACAAAAGAGAATGGAAGGTAGGCTTTTCATACATTATACACATGCTTGAAATTCTATAACAGTAAAAGCAATAAACCAAAATCTTTATTAAAACCTATTTTCATATCCCAAATTGTCTTATTTTATTCAACTGTTTGTGCTTTATTGGTCTTCATACAGGTGTTTATTCATATTCTCTTTGAATTCTTTGTATATATTTATAACTGTTATTTTGTGTCTATTGTCCTGTGGGTCTTCTGAATTTCCTTTCTTGGAGAAAGCTAACCACAGACATAACGCTTTGGTTCTTTGTGCTATGTTTTCATAGTGTGACTTGGACATCGGGCTTTGGCCATTGGCCGGGTCTTTTGACATAGATATATATACTACCAATGTTGAGTGTGCACTTGGGTCTTTATTTACTGTTGCCCAGCTGGGCAGATTTTGAATCTTCTGGACTTATATTTGTGGTTCCATGTTGGCCACTCAGTGGGATGTACTATTGGGATATCAGAAGTTATTCTTGTTCAGCTTAGGCAAGATGAATCTCTGATCACATTAAGGAACTTTCTATGGTGCTAAGGTTCTCCCTGAAGTCCCTCAGAAACTGAAGTTGGAGAGAGACAGAGGTGAGAACTATTGTGGTGCACAGGCATTTAACCTAGGTCTTCAGTTGACCACCTTAGAATCCGAGTGGGTAAGGGAAGAACAGGACTCCCCTGGAGTGCATCAAGGACTCAGAGCTCCAGACAACGGACACTGGAGGTCACCACAGAGGGTCTGTCAGCGCTACCTATGGAACATATGAATGGCTCAGGCCACATATGCTTAGGTAATGGGGATTTGGGATCACTGGAGGGGAGGTGTATGCATCTTTTAGTTTATAGGTCTTTAGATAACAGTTTAGGATTGTGTTGGGATGGGGTACATAGATCCTCAGAGTTTCCTCCTTTATTAAAATACCATTGTGAAAATGTGGCAATATGCAGCTGAGGGTTTGTTCTGAATATATTACTAGATGATAAAAATTGGAGAAGTCACCAATTAGACAATGATTACCCAATATACAGTTTTATATGTTCACGTTTTTTTTGTGTGTGTTTGCATTATCAATATCCAATGTGTGGGTTAAAGATAAACATTTAGAACAATATTTTTGAGTAGGTTAAATACATTTCACACACACTCTATGCCAGCCTTTTGTTTAGGAGACCTCTCACTCCTTTCATAAACAGTGGTTATTATTAAGTTCACTTAAAAGATGAGTTGATATTCTGAGGTTGAGAGACCATTTGAGAACTAGAGTATAATTTTAATATTATTTATTTTTGATTATGTATAACTATCTGGGTGTGAGTTCTGTGTGCAAGTGACCATAGAGTTCAGGAGCTGGCATCAGACAGTCTGTAGCAGGAGTTACAGGTGATTGCTAGTTACCCAGCATGGGTGCTGGGAACAGACCTGTAGCTCTCTGTAAAAGAAATGTGTTCTCTTAACCACTGAACTCTCTTTCCAGCTCCAGGGGCAGAATTAAAATTCAATTTTGATTCCAAAGCTATACTTTCCTTACTCTGCCAAAGTTCATACCAAAGGAAATATGATTCTAGATTTAGCAATACACATGATGTGGTATATATTTTTGTATGGGCACCACAAAGTCATAAGAATAAAAACGATAAAATTTTAACACTATGTCAATTTTTTCACGTGGAAGATGTTTAATGGTGGAGACAAGGGAGGGTGGTAAGAGAGAGAGAAGAGAGAGAGAAAAAAAGAGATGTAGAGAAAGAGAAGAGTAAAGGCCGACCGTGAGAATGTAGAGAGAGGGGGAAGGGGAATGGGGAGAGAAGGGACAAAGGTCGAAGAGAGCAAGAGCAAGAGCAAGAGCAAGAGACTGTATCAATTTTTAAAAGACAAAATTGTAAAATCTAAAACTTGGACTGAGAAATATCATTATTGGGATTGCTTGGTTGTGTGTTAACATCATTGAGTACATGTAGCTATGCAGTCAGTGCCCCACAGATGAGAAGGGTAGTACGAAATATTAAGTGTCAATTCTATGTGTTTTTTCTCCTTTCTTCTTTTTTAAATTTTCCACAAAGGTATCTCGTTCTATTTGTCCAAAACTCACTACGTTTGAAAAAAAACCCCGCATATGAGCATTATTTCCCTCTCTTGCCTCTGAGATTTCAGAAGTAGGTTTCAGGTTGAGAAGAACCAATTATGTCTGTCTTCTCGTTGGTCACATTTTTCTTTTCTTTTCTTTTTTTTTCCGGAGCTGGGGACCGAACCCAGGGCCTTGCGCTCGCTAGGCAAGCGCTCTACCACTGAGCTAAATCCTCAACCCTGGTCACATTTTTCATGTGGAGCTGTGACTCACTCTATTGCATTGCAATTTTAAAAAAATGATGTGTTTTAACAATAAAGAAATCTAGAATGAAGCGAGATGCTATGACTTCTGTCACCTTTTTGTTTTACTTTAATCCTATCTTCTTATATTTGGTTGCATGGTTCTGGCACGGTGATTAAGTTGACTACTATATTTAACTATTACTAATGTACAATTTCAAAATAGTTACTTTACAAATAAGCTTACTTAGGTTTTTAACGTTAAAACAATGCCGTTGCAGAGTGGTGTTTTAGAAAGTCTATCATCGTGATCAGACTGTATTTTCTTTCATCTTCTTTAGGTGGTCATAGCCTTTTGGTTCCGCACAGTCATAGGGATATTGAATTTATTTGGGATAGAAAGTAAGACCTGCTGGAACGTCACCAGAATGGAGCCTCTTAATGAAGTTCAGAGCTGTGAAGGCACGTGTCCTCCTCAACGTTGCTGTGTGCTTGCCCATGTTTTCATAGACAGCTGTTTTAAGATTTATTGGAAACTGTAATCAATTTTATTCAAGGCATTATAGAAATGTTTTATCTCAATAAGTATTTTTACTTTCAACTTATTTTCTGAAGAGGCTACGTACTTAATAATTTAAGTACTTAATAGATTAGAAGTTTAACTAGAGTACCATTATATCCAATGTAAGGTACTCTTGAGTAGAAGTCCATTTAAGAATGAGATAGTACAATTTATTTGGGATAATATTAGTACATACTTTTACCAAATATGTACTTGCAGTAGTTACGTATTATTGATGCTAATAATCTGCTATTATAAATACTGCTTTACCCTTGATCATTGTACTAGAGGAATTTTAATGAAACTCTCTATGTCTTCTACATTTGTATCTTTGCCAAACAAAAACAAAACAAATGAACAAACAAAATAGCCTTGAGAATTATGTGACAGTTTTCCAGCTGTCCTTGTGACTCTACCATAGCCACATAGAAACATGTATCAAACATAGAGGTGCCTTCCAGGTCTTCAAACATGACTATTTTTCCACAATATTGCTACTTTCTAAACTTACTTGACTCTTAGAATATGGACAAAATTTGACTTTTCCATATTTTTAAAAACTGATTCACTTGAAAACCTAAGATGATGCTGGTGGAGGTTGTTTAAGGAGTGATTATACTTTGGACTTTTTGCAGCACACAAGATTGGAGGCTATAGCTTATCAAACATTAGACTTTGTAGTGTGTCCATCATCAAAAATGTACAAGCTTTTCTGAGGGTTGAAAGGCATGACATTGTACATGTGTGGCATATGTTAAGTTTCCAATCACCAAGAGGCCAGTGTTTGGTATTTGGAGTGCACAGAAAAGCTGGGAGACATTGGTGTTCAACCAGACAGCATATGCTACCAACAGGCTGCTAGCAGTTATATGGGGAGTGCACATTACAAATGTCCAGATGCTGGGAATGTCATCGAGGGCAGACCACACTGGACAACATGCTGGCTGGGGATGCTCACTGTATTTAGTGACGAACCATAAGAGATCCACATGCTGAAGCATCACTGTCAGTGCATGAACAGCTCATGTGTGAGGGGTAGAGGTGGATTCCATGCAGTCAGGTAGATCACTGATATTCTCTGGTCAGTTTGGAAGAAAGATCACTGCAGATGTCTGGATTTAAGAAGCAGTTGGGACTAGGGTATTTGATGAGAAGAAGGATGCTGAAGAGTCATGTAATTCGCTTCTAGTTTGAGTCTTTGGACTGACAGGGCTGGATTCTGTTTCACTGCATGTATTGGAACCTAATGACCCTGAGCTGGAAATACCAAGTAGGCGTGTGGCTGTAGAAGCTCAGAAATGAGAAAGAGCTCTAGTCTGAATATAGACTTGCTACCACTTGTGCATGGATGGCAACTGGACATAGAAAGAACATGTGACAGAGGCTGTGTGGACTCGGGATGAAAGGGTTAATGAACCAGAGCAAGCAGGGTCACATAGTTTGTCTCCCAGCAGGCAAAGCAGCATGACATTGTAAGTCACCTCAGTTGTCAATAGTGTTTTCTCAAACACTAAAACCCTTCATACCAGTCGGTCTCAAAACTTTGCCCCGCAGTTGTGTGGAATGATGAATATAAAACACACAGGAAGTGATGTACACGCCAACAAACCATATGTGTCATGCATGTTAACATGACGTCTGCAGCATGAGCGAGGGTCTTCCTCCAGGTTAGGGACTGTGCTACACTGATCTGGGGGCCTAGGAAGGACAGAAGTGGCTCCAGGGAATTCTCCAAGCATTTCTACTGAAGTCCCAGACACTGAACAGTACCTGCAGCATTTGAATTAATGTGAGCCCCAGCACCCATTACATTACAGAAACTTGCCATCAGGGGAAAGTACAAATGTAACCAAATATGCACTGTAGGAGCTGTGGCTGGGGAAGACCTGCCCTTGGTCCCTGGGTTAGCAAATTAATCAATGCGCTGTGGAGATAAAGATGACTGCAGCATTTACGAGTGAGCATGAGAGGAAATGTGGTTAGCACTTTTATAAGTTCTCGATTAAAAACCACTGAAATGAAATCCCATTGCTCATTAAGTACTGAATAACCTGTGTTTGTTTTTTTTTAAGGATTGGGAGACCCAGCTTGCTTTTACATTGGAGTAATTTTTATTTTAAATGGGCTAATGATGGGCTTGTTCTTCATGTACGGTACATACCTGAGGTAAGACTAGTAAAGAGAGTGACCCTGCAAGGACTGGTTGATACCCATTGACTAAGTGAAGAGGAAACTTAATGAACCCAATGGACTAGTTTAGGGAATTGTCTAGAACTGGTTTTTCATAACCAATGCTATGTAAGCAGAAATGAGTCAGCCCTAAAGAACGCCTACAAGCCTCCCCTTTTCCCTTTTGGAGATTTTGGGAAACTGGAGTATACATGTGTGTAGTCTGAGATCATGAAGTTGATTATGACAATCACATATTACGTGTCCCCTCTCCATTGCTCCTTAGGAGAGCCAAGTGAGTTAGCTTCTGTCACTGAAAATTACAGCAAAGTCAACCTTGGTTATATCTAGGAACTGCAGGCTCAGCTGTCCCTTCTCTGCTTCTTCCTGTTTTCACTTGAATGTGCTGTCTGGAGTCATCCTGTGACTTGGGGTGGAAGGAAGACCATAAAATAGCAGTTATATCTGGCTCTATCCAGCCCAGCAACCTCGCACTGCTGAAATAGTGCCAACAGATGACTCATATTTTCATTTGTGTTGAGTGATACAGTATATACCTACATTGCTTGACTACTGTTTCAGACATCTTGTTTCTTTCAGTGGAAGATACTCCCAAAGATGTTAGCCTTCTTTACATTTATATGATTCTTGAATCACATAAAATTAGAAATAAAATCTGGACTTAGGGCCTGGGGACAGTGTCTCAGCAAGTCTTCTATTCCTCCCCACCTTATATTTTTAGACAGGATCTCTCACTGAACCTGAAGATCACTGATTGGGTAGCCATTCTAGCCAACAAGCACTCTTGCTTGACCTTCCTGTCTCTACCTCTCAAGCATTTTATATAAGTACTGGGGATCCAAATTCATGACCTTAAGTAGAGCTTTGGGGATGATTGGATGGGGAACCACGAAACTAGATCTCTCAATATCTCTTTGAACAACAATCAACTTCAAATGCTCAAAGATAAACCGTAATATCATACCAGAAATCCTGAGGTTGCTACAGAGAAATACTGAGCAATAGAGGCACAAGTAAGGACTTTCTGAACAGGATACTAATAGCCCAGGAAATAATTGCTATTTTGGACAGTCATGCTAATTAAATTCAACAGGTCTGGTGAGATCTAGAGCAGCTAAGCAGGGCTGATCCTGGTTAATACATGGAGGGAGAAAATAATTACAGTAATCAACAAATTGAATTGTATGAAATAGAAAAGGTTTTTGCACAACAAAGGCAATAATTTGCAGAGTTCAGACACAAACTACATAATGGGAGAAACATATGGAAAGACTCAAAGTAAACGCACCAACGAGTTTCTTGCAAATCCATCTTTATTGCAGCACTCGTCACGTATCCAGAAATAGAAACAGCCTAGTTATAGCAACCGATAAACTAAGAAGGGGAATGCGGCACATTAGTCACAATAGAATAACTTTGGCCCTGAAAAGGAATAAAATCATGACACTTGCAGCAAGACAAATGCAACTCAAAATGATTAAGTTAAGCAAAAAAAGCCAGACTCAGAAAAACAAAACAAAACAAAACAAAACACAAGCAAAACAAAACAAACCAAATTTTCCAAACCAAAAATTTAACAAACTTCAGGAGGAAGCCTGATTTCAATAAAAGTATAAGGGTGTACACATGTATATCTGTGTGCACGTGCATGTGAGTGTGCTTGCTCCTAAGTCATGAAACCAGAAGGGAAATTTTGAGAAGTGAAGAAGGCTCTAAAGAGTGGTAAAAACCAGAAAGAGTAAAGTAGAAGGCTGGGGAGAAATGGAGCAGCAGTTACAATGTCTGGCTGCTCGAGCAGAGTCCACATTCAGTTCCTGGACCCAGGTTGGACAGTTCCCAACCACCCGTAACTCCTGTTTCAGGGGCTCCAATGTCCTCTCTGACCTGTGCAGGCACACGCACACATATAATGCACATACAGACGAGCAGACGTGGGAACTGACTGGGAAAGGAAAGAGAGCCAATGGAGGAGGGGAGAGTTTAGGAGCGGAGAGTAGGGGAGAAA
Source organism: Rattus rattus (assembly GCF_011064425.1). Lineage (NCBI taxonomy): Eukaryota > Metazoa > Chordata > Mammalia > Rodentia > Muridae > Rattus > Rattus rattus. Next base: position 20,646,708 of record NC_046161.1, on the reverse strand, counting down.
GTAGCTTAGTGACACATCGATGGGAATGTGCCATGACAAAGTGCTAACCTAAATAAAACGTAAAAGTAGCAAAGAGAGTGCTGTACAGATATGTGGTGGGCGTCATTCAGCTATAAATAAAAACGAGATTATTTCATCTGCAAGAAAGTCTATGGAACTGGACAGTACCATCTTATGTGAAACAAACCAAGAAATACAAGTACTATGTTTTCTTTTATAGGTAGATTTAATCTAGATTTTAAAAATATGAAGTGAGTCATGAAATTTAGAAGGAATCCTGTTGTTGGGAGACAGGGGCCTATTAACGTAGGGAACAACAGTAAAGCAATGGGGGGGGTGGGGTGGCCCAGTGGTTACGAACACTTGCTGTACTTGTAGACTGACTGGTGTTCAGGTTCCGGCACCCACACGGCAGGTCACAAGCATGTGTAGGCCCAGTTCCAGATGACATGACACCCTATTCTGGCCTCTTTGGGCCCCAGACTTGAATGGGCATGCACACATATGATGTACACACATGACAGAAAACATATATATGCATAAACAACAAATGAATAATGATAAATAATATTACATTTATTAAATATGAATTTATTAGCATAAATTCATAAAGATAAATAACACATGAATAATAATAAATAATAATAAATGAAAATAATAAATGTTTCTTTAAAGTTTAAAAAAAGGGTAAGTAATGAGGAAAAAGAAAACCATGCACACTGTGGGTCTCTGGGTCTAGATTTATATAGAGATATAATAGCTTATATAATGCAGGTTTTACATTAACTACACACACATAAATATGATATATGAAACACAAAAGCAGAAGGTACCAACAAGAATACAAAATGGGAAAGGAACAAAAGAGCATAATGGACTGGATGTGTGCAAAGCAAAATTATATGTATACATGTGCCCTATAAAATATCATAATGAAGCTGTTATGCTATATGCTAGCTACATTTCTACAATAAAAATCAAAAATATTTGACATACGTTCCCTTCTGATCAGTGGGCCTTCTGACACCCTTTCACCCCTCCACACCTCTTCCATAGTTTATTACTTTATTACTTCTGCTCAGTGGTCAGGGTTATTACCACCCCCTGCTGTTTTTCCTTCAATTTTCCCATCTCATTTCTTCTTCCTCCTTCCATCCCATCAATGTCTACTGCGTCCTAAACTGAGCCAACACTGATAATTGAGCACACACATAATCTAAGGTAGAATCTACCGGCTTGGTTTCTATAGTCAGCGGCCTAGCATGTGGGCCACAGCTGAGCTTGTAACACGACAGGAGACACTCAACGCACAGCACGGGTTTGACCATCTGTGATGAGTATTAGCACTCTAGGTCTGCAGTGGAAAGTCTACAGTGTGGCTTCCGTCAGAGTATTTTCTTTTTTTCTTTTCCTTGGGAGTTTGCAACCTTGTTTTTATTTTTATATTTTTAATTAATTAATTAATTAATTAATTTTAATTTCTACACTCCAGATTTTATTGCCCTCCTGGTCCACCCTTCAACTGTTCAGCATCCCATACTCCTCCCTGTTCCTCCCACCTCCCAGTCTCCACAAGGATGTCCCCACCCTACCCACTCCAACAGACCTCTAAACTCCCTGGGGCCTCCCCTCTCTTGAGGGCTAGGTGCATCTTCTCTGACTGAACCCAGACCCGGGAGTCCTCTGCTGTATATGTGTTGGAGGCCTCATGTCAGCTGGGGTATGCTGCCTGGTTGGTGATCCAGTGTCTGAGAGATCTCATGGGTCCAGGTGAATTGAGACTGTTGGTCCTCCTACAGGGCTGTCCTCCTCCTCTGCTTCCTCCAGCTTTTCCCTAATTCAACCAGAGGGGTCAGCATCTTCAGTTCATTGCTTGGGTGCACAGATCTGCATCTGACTCTTTCAGCTGCTTGTTGGGTCTTTTGGAGAGCAGTCATGATAGGTCCCTTTTTGTGAGTGCCCCATAGCCTCAGAAATGGTGTCAGGTCTTGGGACCTCGCCTTGAGTTGGATCCCACTTTGGGCCTGTCGCTGGACCTTCTTTTCCTCAGGCTCTTCTCCATTTCCATACCTGCAGTTCTTTCAGACAGGAAGAATTATGGGTCAGAGCTTAGGCTGTGAGATAGCAACCCCATCCCTCACTTGATGCCCTGTCTTTCTGCTGGAGGTGGGTTCAGTAAGTTTCCTCTTTCCACCTAGGGCATTTTATCTAGGGTCAACCCCTTCTTTCAGTCCTGAAGGTCTCTCACTTCCCAGGTCTATGGTGTATTCTAGAATGTCCTCCCAACTTCCTTCCTCCTGAGGTCAGCTGTTTCCATTTTTTCTGCTGGCCCTCAGGGCTTCAGTCCTTTCCCCCTATCCAACACCAGATCATGTTCCCCTCTTCCCCCACCCCCATCTCTTTTCCCTTCCCTGCCCCTCCCTTTCCTCCCTTGTGGTTGCTTTCTTCTCTCTCCCAACTGGGACTGAGGTGTCCTCACTTGGGCCCTTCAGCTTGTTGACCTTTTTGAGTTCTATGGACTGTATCCTGGGTATTCTGTACCTTTTTTTTTTTTTTGGCCTAATGTCCACCTGTAAGTGAGTACTTACCATGAATGTCCTTTTGGGTCTGAGTTACCTCACTCAGGATATTTTCTAGTTCCATCCATTTCCCTGCAAAAGTCAGGATGTCCTCATTCTTAATAGCTGAGTAGTACTCCATTGTGTAAATGAACCACATTTTCTGTATCCATTCTTCTGTCATGGGACATCTGGGTTGTTTCCAGCTTCTGGCTATCACAACCGTCAGATTATTTTCAGTACGTCAAACAATTAAGAGTTAGTGCTAAGAGAAACTGTTAGTCCTTTAGCTTTAGTCCCTCAGTTAAGCCTAATTTCAAAAGACAAAACTGGACTCCATTTACATTATTGATATAATGGCATACAGACAAAAGTGCTAGGCTGTATGGTTAAAATTATTTTATGCTCACAGTTTATTTAGAAAGTATTTTAATGTGATTATAAAATTGAGATTATATTACATGAACACTTTGTGTCCCTGTACAGTCAGTATTAAAACACCAACTACACAGGCATTTGGGAAATATTGGACTTTTATGGCTTAGTTATTTGTGTTTTAAGCACAGAACATTATGGTTTTTAATTTTGAGATAAGTTTATGAAAAGTACCTGTATGTTGCATTTTTTTATAGTTTTTATTGGATATATTACTTATTTGAACTTCAAATGGTATCCCCTTTATCTGTTTCCCCTCTGATAAGCCCCTACCCCTCCTCCCTCCCTCTGCTTCTATGAGGGTGCTCCCCCACCCACCCACCAACCCCCACCTCCATGCCCTGGCATTTCTCTACACTGGGACATTAAGCCTTCCCAGGACCAAGGGCCTCTCTTCCCATTCATGACTGACAAGGCCATCCTCTGCTACATATTCGACTGAAGCCATGGGTCCCTCCATGTGTACTCATTGGTTGGTGCAGCTCCTTTGGTCCTTTTTATAACTCCTCCACTGAGGTCCCCATTCTCAGTCCAATGCTTGGCTGCGAGCATCCACATCTATATTTGTGAGACTCTGGCAGAGCCTCTCAGGAGACAGCCATATCAGGCTCCTGTCAGCATGACTTCCTGGCATCCACAATAATGTCTGGGGCAGTCTCTGGATGGCCTTACCTTTAGTCTCTGCTCCACAGCTTGTCTGCGTATTTCCTCTCTTGAGTATTTGTTACCCCTTTAAGGCATGGAATGACTGTGTACTTTCTTCTTTATTACAGCGGGAGTCAGTTAGGAGGTCTGATTACAGTAGCCTGTTACTTTTTCAACCATGGAGAGGTTTGTTTCCTATTCAATTCTTTTTTAGACATAGAGTGGCTTGTACGAACAAGGAAATATAATCGCTAAGCTAATATGATCACATGGTGTTGGACTGTAGTATCTTAAAGTATTTTACCTTGCAAATTGGTATGAGAATCATATTAATCTAAAATTGTAAGTAAGTAAAATCTAAATTATGTGAACTGCCAACTGTTTGGTGCTTAGTCTCACACACACATGTTCTGTTGACAAATGGTAGCATTGCAATCACCCAGTCAGGCGCTGTACATACACGACGTCATTCAGTGCCTAATAAAACCCTGGTGGGCGAGTGATATCTTCATCCTAACAGTTATGAAAATGAAGTAGAGAGTGACAGGACTTAGCCAAGATTCCAAGTCTATTGCATGGTGAAGCTGGGTGACTTGTTCCCTGTCACTATGTCTTTAAAGCCTCACTTCAAAATACACACCTATCTCTCTTCTCCTTTTGCTGTTTGAGACAGAGTCTCACTATGTTCTCTAGGCTTCAAAACTTCTGATTCTCCCTCATCAGCCACCAAAGCGCCAGAATTATATTGCTGGTATATAATGTCTGGCTCTGAAAGTTGTTGTTTTTTTGTTTTAATGGTAGGAACACTTGGCATCAAATCTTAACAGATCTTAATCCTCCTAACTGATTTTTGATTCTACAATACAGTAATTCTAAAGACTTACTGTGTATGCCTGCATGCATACATGCGAGCCTGTGTATGTGCACATCTGCTCGTGTGTGTATGTGCCTATGTCTGTGCCTGAGTCCAGAAGAGGTTGCCATATCTCCTGGAGCTGGAGTTATAGGCATTTGTAAGCTACTATTTGGGTACTAGGAGCTGAACTCCAATCCTCTCGCCTTCAGATCCATCTGCCCAGCCTCAAATTAAACACACAGATCTCGAGAACTTGTCCAAGTCACAAAATTGAAATTGCATGTCCTTCTTCCCAGTAGTTGGAACGGCATTGGTCTAACAACATCCACACATTTCATTCAGTAGCTTCCCCACTGCTTCTACTGAATTATTCTTCCTTTTTCTGTAACAAAATAATGAATCAAAAACAGGCCTGATACAGTAAGTCATCCCAAACAGACATACCCAGGCCAGAAGGAGCTCCTGGAAACTTTATGATGTGATGAATTCACTCCAGGGCTCTGGGTTCTGGATTCTGTATTAGATGTTGAATGCATGGTAAGGAGAGCGAATCTGAGTACTAACGTTTTGGGATCACATGTGCTATGTAATGGCCCAGGTTATACGCAGAAAATGTCTGTATTCTCTGTTATAGTATGCTAATTCAAAAACCAGTTAAAAGAATAAACAAAGTCTCACATAGAATGCTTTAAATATACGCTAATTAAAACCAGTACCATGTGAAAACCAATACCTTGCCACTCAATAATCTGCATTTTATTTGGGTGTGCGAGGCTTTGGTAGGCTGAAGTTAAGTTTGGAATACAAACTATTTTTTCAAGGCTTACAAGTTTGGTTTCTTACAAAATTTTAACTTTTGAGGCTCTTAACAAAGAAATAGGACTCTTACCAGGAGTTGAAGACTTAAATTCTTTCTATAATCTTAGGCTTATGGATTCCATTATCTTACATTTCTCTAATTTAAAAAGCTATATTTAAATTTATATTACGTTTAAATTTTTATAATTTCAGAATAGAAAAAGTTTTGCAATGTTGTTCCACGTGTCTTAGGACAGTCTAAGTATGTATACAAAAAGTTAAAAATATTTTTATTGTGTTCCTTACTAGCAATTCCCTGTACTTTCAATTGCTTTTAAAATTTATCTCATGTAGAGTTTATCTGATTGACTTAGAGCCAGTCTTGACAGCTGGTGATGCATATCTATATCAGTTGGAGCTAACTGTGTATAGATTTGCTATTTGCAAATGCTCTATGCTTTCTGTTAAAATGGTTTCCTTGCCCCATCATGTATCTCAAAGCCCCAAATGCCAGGCTCGTGCCTGCAGGGCTGTGCTGTACTCTGGGCCAGTAACCCTCATCCTCCTATCACTGTGTGTTTCTTGGTCCTTTGGGTTAATTGTGTGTGATTCGATATGGTTTTTCTTGTTTCTGAGTTTGACATGACATTTGATAGTGCGTCCCTTAATAGCCGTAGGAGAGATTGTCAAAGGACCAGAAGCTATGCTGAGCAGTGAGAAATAGAATCTGATGAGCCCAGTGTTAAAACTCTGAAAGTAAGCCAACTCCCGAGATTTAGGTAATATTTACTATAAAATGGAAAATAATGCCAACAGTGTTTTATGGATTCAGGCCACCCGCGTGATGTGGACACCGCCTCTCCGGGAAAGTTTCTCCTATCCATTCCTTGTACTTCAGATGTATGTTTTGACAACTATCCTCAGGTAACTCTAGCCATAAGGCAAAGCTAAATAAACTATTATGTTGCCTTTTATGAAAATATGTTTTAATGTACTAAGTCACAATTATAAAACTGAAGCTATGTTTTATAACTATTTTAAAACTGAGTAATCAAATAATATCAACATAAACGTATAAACTATTTCTCTTCTGAAAAGGTTACCTTACAGTTTCTAGATAGTAATATTATGGTTTTATTGTGTGAAAAAGTATTTTGCCTACATGTGTGCACATCACCATTCGCACACTGTTTCCTGGTGCCCACAGAAGCCAGAAGAGTGTGTCACATTCCCTGAAAATGGGGCTATCTATGGTTGTGAGTCACCATGTGAGTGCTGGGAAAAGAACCTTGGTCTTCTGCAAAAGTTATCACTCCAGCCCCATTCACAGGCTTCTGAGAAACAAGTCGTCATTATGGTCTCAAAGCTAAAATATTTCAGCTTCCCCCACCAAATTATTCTCTTTGAATAAGATTAGTATATGTGTCATAAAAGGGGGCTCCATGTGCAAATGGATTTGGGCACTTGTAAATCTTATATAATCCCAAGGAGTGTACACATACACAGTGCAGAGAGAGAGAGGGGGGAGAGAGAGAGGAGAGACAGAGAGACAGAGAGAGAGAGAGAGAGAGAGAGAGAGAGAGAGAGAGACAGAGAGAGAGAGAGAGAGAGAGAGAGAGAGAGAGAAAGTTGTACATGAAAATATACACACATCTAATCCATGTCTGAATGATGTTTCTAACAATTCAACCAGTTTCAGATGAATTGTCTTGGAAACACTCATATGAGTTAAGTTTTTAAGCATTTAAGATGTTTGAGAAATGAAAATGGCAGAGTACTATAAGTAGCTTTGCTAAATGAAGAAATTTCACAGGCATTAGTGAAATCTCTCGCCGAGAGATCGTGAACATTATCTCCTCTAAACTCCCAGGGAATCAGATAGTTTACTAAGCTTTGCCAGGTTCCACCTCACATGAAAATCCCTACTTCCCTTCCCTCCTGCCCTGCTCTGCCTGTCTTCACTGCTCCTGCTCCCCCCATCTCTCTTCCTTCCTCCTTCCCTCCCTCCCTCCCCTTTCCTTCTAAACTTGTGCATCATGCCCATGTCCATAAATGTCTGCATCTACATTTGTATGTATTCAAAAGTACCCATAGAAGCAGGAATCCTGCTGATTTTAAATAATTAACCACAGAAGATTTGGCACACTCTAGAGCAATTGATTAAGGCCTGCACTTGTTAGCTGACTGGATAAAGGCAGAGTGGGAATCCTGAGATCACTACAGATCTCACAAGGGCTGCTCCCTGCTGTGCCACCATTAGGGGTTGAATTTGAATGTGGACATCTGTCTCCAGTTTAGGTCTCAGTGTTCATTCATTACATTACATACTTAGAAAAATTACAGAAGAAGATGCTATCTATCCTTTCTTTTCCCAGGAGATGATGCGTTTTCATCTGAAGTAATATTAGTCTGGCTAATGGGGGTGAGGGAGTTCGTACACTGAAATGTGCTAGTCAAGACATTTAGGACCTTGGCCTTGAAGGCATGCACTCTGACTGAAACCAGTTTTGTGCGAATAAATAGCTTTGTGTCCCCCACAAGTCTTGGCCCACTCCACACCAGCATGTGGGGTTCTCCTCACTGCTTTCTGAATCATGTGACTGACCAGGTGTGGGACAGACTTCCCTGTGTTCCGGTGGACACCATGAGGAACACAGGATTAATGTCACGTCCTGTTTTCTGAACTTTGGCTGGAGGATTAAAACTGAATGGCAAACATTTATTTTTTAAATAAGGAGCTAATGTTATATTTTAAATAATTTAATTTACTGAAAATTGTACAACACTTTTGAAATCATCTAATTTGGTATAAACATTTTAATTGTTTAAGCATTTTAAATAATTTTAGTAAATTGATTTTGAAAATTATATTTTGTAAAAGTTAAGAGGATTTCAGTTAGATTTTTAAAAAAGGTTTAACAAGGGTTCCTTTGTTCTTGAGCCACTGGCTGTCTTTACAGCAGAACTTACCGTGTTACTTTTTTCCATCAAGGGCCTCCACCATCCACAAAAAACACTACATGGCGCTCTGTTTCTCCAATGTCGCTTTCCTGCTTCCTTGGCAGTTCGCTCAGTTTATACTTTTTACACAGGTAAGGGGGCTCACTGTAATCTAAACCGAGCACATGTGTACATGCTTGTGCCAGGAGAGGCTTGTAGAATGCTCATCTTAGTTTGGCTTTTGAGGCTAGCCCCATATTCACTCTGCAGCCCAAGCTGGCCTGGACCGCGCGACTTTCCTGCCCTCACCTCTCAACTGCAGGGGTAACAGAGGCAACTACCACCCCTAGCTGATTTCATTTATGCTCTCAAGGGCAATGAAGTTAAGGGCTGATCATACAATCTTTATTCTGATTTGTACGAGGAGAAAAATTCAAGATCTTGCTTATGTGAATCGAAGCCATTATTCTTCTTCCTAAAATACTTATGTGACTAATAGCAAGAAATTATACTTGTAAAGCCTAGTAAAGGGGCAAAATGATATTTTTAGGCAATAAATATTCTCATGTAGGTCCTTCCCACTAACAGTGGTGCTCTATACTGGAAGTGAAGCTTCTGCCATTAACTCTCCATAAATACTGAATTAAGACTTCACCCCAGTCAGCACAGAGCAGTTAAAGAATGGTTAAAAGATTCAAAGCTCTTTATTAGTGTTAGCTGTAAGACAAATCCGTCTATAGTCGTATTTGCATAGAAGTATATATATACATATATACATATATATACATATATATGTATGTATAATGTGTGGGTATTTTAATTGCATGTAACTCTGGGCATGACATGGATCCAGTCCCTGCAGAGGCCAGAAAATCATCATGTTGGATCTCCTGGAGCTGGAGTTAACTGTTGATTGTTATATGCTGTGTGGGTGCTGGTGTTCCAGGTCCTCTGGAAAACTAGCCAAGTGCTCTTAACCACAGAGCCATGTGTCCAGACCCTAGGATAGATTTTAACTTGTTACCTCATTAAATTTATCAATTAAGTAGTAGCAGTGAAACTATGTAAGAAGCTCTTTACACGGGTCCTAAATTACCTTAGTAATTTTCTGACTATTCAAAGCAATGCAAAGGCTTAATTTTCTTTAATTAATTTAATTTTTTACTTATTTGCTTTACATCCCACTCACTGTCCCCTCCTGGTCACCCCCTCTTCAATCCTTCCTCTCTCCTACCTCCTTTTTTTTGGTGAGTGGGTGGTGCTCCCTAGATATTCCTCCAACCCTAGCACTTTAAGTCTCTTCAAGGCTAGACTCTTCTTCTCCCACTGAGACCAGACAAGGCAGCCCAGCCAGAAGAACATATCCCACATACAGGCAACGGCTTTTGGGATAGCCACCACTCTAGCTGTTCAGGACCGACATGAGGGTCATACTACATCTGTTACACATAAGTGGGGAGGCTGCACCGAAGCAGGCACCCACATATGTGTTTGCATTTCTGCATTAATGGGGAGAATCAAAGTTCCCCCACCCTCTGGACATTTTTTGTAATGTCCCCTAACCATTTTGTCTAATGGATATAAAGGAAGATGGCTCACATTTCAAAGGACAATCTAATGACAGAGTCACCAGGAACCTAGAATATTTGATCTGACAAGACCTTAGCCTTGATCATTCCAAGATGCTAAGAACGTTGGCAGCTAGATTTCAGTTTCCATTCAGGTTCACTTCGGAATCCCTATGTATGTTGGAGAGATTGTTGTTGCAGTAGAAAGTGAGAAGATTACTGATGTGGAACTTGTAGAACAACAAGTTAAATAGATATACATTCCTTTTAGACATGATAGTGCTGGCATATTTATGCAACACTGATTAACAATTCAATTGTCTTTATATCACTGATTTTCAATCTGAGTTATGCAATTAGTTCATATCTTTTGTAATATTTGAGTCAATGTGACTATGTGTCCATCCTGCTGATAACAACTGTGTCCTCTTCACTCCCTGGAGTCTCTCCTTCTGCTGCTGTCAAGGGCTTGGGACAAAGAAAATCTCCAGATGCCCTAGCCTAAGCACAGGAGGCAGAAAGCAGAGTGCCCGCACCTGCAGGACTGCACACCCACCGTGAATTCCATGTACTGTGGAAGCCCCACACTGCTTCTAACAAAACACTTTCCTCTTCCGCAAAGGAATGTGGCAAATACCAGCATAAAAGCCAGAAGCTCAGCACAAGTTTATCCTGTGTTAGGATGTAGAGTCCTTTAGGTGATGCCAAGGGATGGTATAAGTAGTGAAATAATAGTTCTAATTTTTGTTTTTCTCCCACTAAATCTTTAAAAACAACGATTTCCCCGCGGACAATGGCATATCCACTGGGGTCTTTGTGCTTATCTTGTTTAAGCTGCCATATTGCTGAGAGACCACAGTCGCAGCTTTTGTGTCATGCATAGAAGACACACTGTGACTGCAAGCATACTCCTCCTTTGTCCCTTATAATCTTCCACCATCATGTCTGCGATGTTTCTGGAACCCTGGGTAGAGGAATTGTAGATGCACCAATCAGGGCTGCGCACCCCTCAGTCATAGTTCTTTGCATTTTGACCCGCTATGCCTTTCTGTAATGGTCTTCGTCTGCTGAAAAAAAACGAAGCTTCTGCCTCAAAATGAAAATTTCTTGATGAAGAAAATTAATCTATGGTTATAAGTATTTAGAATGCAGCTAGAAATTACCCTGGTTTGGGAACATGTCAGTAGTAGGTTCTATTCTAGGTTGAGTTAATATATTTAGGAATAGATGCAGATAGATATACTCAACCGCAGTTAAGGAGAAGGCGGCAAGAGCCCATGAGTTTAAGAGAGAGGAGGGGGTGTGCCTGAGAGGAGAGGAGCTAGAGGGAGGAGAGGGAGAGGGAGAAATAATTAAATTCTATTTTCATTTCAAAGACCAAAAAAATTATAGGAGAGGCCGCTTACTTTTTACCGAGGGTTAAGAAATGAATGTAGCATGGCACACAGAAAGACGCTACAGAGTAGAGGGGAAACTTGGAAGCCCCAAATTCCGCGTTGTGTGTTTTGACCAAACGAGCTTTCCGTAGCTGTGTGGGTTTGCTTTGTGTTCTTCCGCTGTGCGTCATTGGTCCACGTGCCGGTTTTTGTGGCAGTGCTTTGCTGTCTTTGTCACCACGGCTCAATCGTAGAGTCTGAAGTCAGGTGAGGTGATTCTTTTGTCTGTGCTGCATCCGGTTGTGCGTCCATGGCTCTCTGTGGCCTTCGTTACTTCAATATGTGCTTCACCGGTTTCTGTCCTGTGAAGAATGTCATTGGAACTTTGGTGAGGATTGAGTTGAATCTGTAGATGGTTGGGTTTTCTTTTCTTTTTTTTCCGCCACCTCCCATGGATTCCTCTCTCATATATTACATACTGATCACAGTTACATCTCCCTTCTCTCTTCTAAGTCCCTTTCCCTACCTCCCCCTTCCCCAAGATCATCTCCCCGCCCCCTCCCTCCCCCATCCCCCCCCCTCCCCTTCCCTCCTCCTCCTCCCTCCCCCCTCCCCTCCCCCCCCTCCTCCTCATCCTCCTCCTCCTCATCCTCCTCCTCCTCCTTCTCCTTCCTGTGCAGCCTCCTTGAGTCTTTGGAGTATAGCATGGTTATCCTTTAAAGTTAGTATCCACTTATAAATGAGTATGTACTTTGTTTTCTGGATCTGAGTTACCTCACTCGGGATGATTTTTCCTAGTTCCATCCATTTGCCTTCAAATTTCATGTCATTATTTTTACCGCTGCATAGTACTCCATTATGTGAATTCACTACATCTTTCTTTATCCATCTTTCGTTGGAGGGATATCTAGGTTGTTTCCAGTTTTTGACTATTATGAATAAAGCTGCTATGAAGATATTTAAGCATGTGTCCTGGTAGGATGGAACATCCCTTGGATATATGTCAAGAGTGGTATAGATGGATCTGGAGGAGGATCAGTTCCCAGTTTACAGAGAAACTGCCATATTGAAATCAAAAGTGGCTGTATAAGTTTGCACTCCCACCAGCAGTGTAAAAGTGTCCCCTTGTTCCACATCCTCACCAGCATGAGCTGTCACTTGTGTTTTTGATCTTAGCCATTATGACAGGTGTAAGGAATCTCAAAGTAATTTTGATTTGTATTTCCATGATGCCTCAGGATGCTGAACATTTCTTTAAGTGTTTTCAGTCATTTCAGACTCCTGGTAATTCTCGATCATTGTTAAACTGAATTACTTGGTTTGTTGACGTCTATCTAGGTTTTTTGAATTCTTTATATATTTTGGATATTAGCACTCTGTCAAAAGTTGTGTGTGGTCTGAAGAAATTTAAGCTGACCTCCTTGGGTGTTTGTGAAAAACTCATCCCTTCCGTTGCTTAAAACGCTTACTATTCAGACAAAGCCAATTTAGTCAGGCAAAAGTTGTTCTGGCCAAATAATGTCTGAAGAAAAACACCACTCAACATTTGGAAAATGAATTGGAGAGCAGCAATGACAGCAGTGTACAACACAATAAACCACCTAAACCTGTGTGACAAATTTCATAACATGATGAATGACAATCACTTACTAGAGTTCACCTGAAGATTATTTTTTTTTAACCAAGAATAAGGCAAAAGCTTGAGCTCTCGGAAAAGAGAGCAAAGCAACTTATAATCTTTTTATCTTTGTTCATTACTCTTCCTTCCACTAATTTCTGACCTGTTTTTCTCTTATTTTATACCTTATTCTTTTATACCTTCATTTGTAACAATGGTATGTTCAGGGCATCATTTTAACATTTTTCAGACGGTTTTACTTTGCCAGGGAAGAATTAAGTTGCTTGAGCAGCATAACCATCTTTGTATAAGAATCTTGATTCTAAGATTAAAAAAAAAAAGAAAAAAACATGAATGAGGTTTATTGACATGTCATTTAGAAATTTAAACCACGTGACCTCCCAATGGAGACCCTTTAACGTTCTTTTTCTAAGGTTATCACGGGCTTCTTGGTCAGGAGTTTCAATCTCATGTAAAATCATTTCCATTCTATTTTTTAATGGATTTTCTAAATGAAGGGAAAGTTCTAGGGGGAAAAAAAGCAGTGGAATTAGTGAAGACTATTTCTCATTCTGTAGGCTGCCATTTTGTCCTATTGATGGTGTCTTTGACTTCAGTAGCTTTTCAGTTTCATGAGGTCCCACTTATTAATTGTTACTCTTAGTGCCTCTGCTAAGATTGTTTTTCTGTTCAGGAAATTGTCTCATTGTGCCAATGTGTTTAAAGATATTCCCCAATTTTTCTTCTATCATTTCAGTGTATCCCATTTTATGTTGAGGTATTTGATCCACATGGACTTGAGTTTTGTGCATGGTCAAAGATATGACTATTAGCATTCTTCTGCATACCAACATCCAGTGAGACCAGCACCATTTGTTGAAGATCCTTCATTTTTCCATTGTGTATTTCTGGCTTCTATCAAAACCCATCTGTCCATATGTGTGTGGCTTTACATCTGTGCTTTCAATTTGATTCATCAATCAACCTGTCTGTTTTTATGCCAGTGCCTTGCTGTTTTTGTTACCATAACACAGCTTAAGATAAGGATAGTAATACCATTGGAGGTTCTTCTAAGGTATACGATTTTTAAAGCTATTCTGAGCTTATGTTTTTCTGTATGAAGTTGAGTATTATTTTTTTTCAAAGTCTGTTAAGAATTGTGTTGGAATTTTTTAGGAATTGTGATGAATTTGTAGTTTGTTTTTGGTAAGATGGCCCTTTTTGCTATGTTACACTTATTGATCCACATGCATGGGAGATCTTTCCATCTTTTGATGTCTTCTTTGAAGACTTCAAGTTATTGTCATACAAATCTTTAATTTGCTTGGTTCACTGTTGGTATTGATCAGCCTTTATTGTATTTAGGAAAGTTCCTTGCATCCCTGATCTGTCTGAGAGTTTTATCATGAAGAGGTGTTAGATTTTGTCGACGGATTTTCCAGCATCTACTGAGTTAATCATTTTCTTTTTTCAGTTTGTTTATATGGATTTTACCAGCAGATTTTTCCTATGTTGAACTATCCCTGCATATGTTGGATGAAGCTTACTTTTACTATTATTATTTTTTAATGTCTTCTTAGATTGAGTTTGTGAATATTTTATTGAGTATTTTGAATCTGTGTTCAGGAGAGAAACTGGTCTGTTAATGTTCTTTCTATGATGGATGTCTGTGTGGTTTTGTTATCAGGGTGACTGTGGCCGTATAAAATGAATTAGGCAATGTCCCTTCTGTTTCTGTTGTGTGGAATAAATTGAGAAGTATTGGTGTTAGCTTTTCTTTGAAAGTCTCAGAGAGTTCTGGGTCAAAAGCAGCTGGCTCTGGGCTGTTTTGAGTTGGAAGACTTTTAATGACTACTCTTTCCTTTCAGGTATAAGTCTCTTTAAATTGTTTATTTGATATGATTATTTGGATTTCCTTGACTTCTGCTCTTATGACCCCTTTACCTTTTTGACTTTGTTAATTTGGATATTCTTTTTGGTCTTTTAGTTAGTTTGGATAAGGGTTTGCCTATCTTGTTGATTTTTCTCAAAACATCAAGTCTTTGTTTCGTTGATCCTATAAATTGTTCTCTTTGTTTCTCTTTTATTATTTTCAGCCTCAGTTTGATTATTTCCTGTCATGTACTCCACTTGGGTAAGCTTGCTTCTTTTTCTTCTAGATCTTTCAAGTGTGCCATTAAGTTGCTAGGATGAGGTATCTCCAATTTATGAAGGCACTAAGTGCTATGAACTTTCCATTTACCATTGGTTTCATTGTATCTCATGAAATTGGGTATACTGTGCCTTCATTTTCATTGAATTCAAGTAAATTCAGTTTCTTTATTTCTGCCTTTTCTCAGTAGTCATTCAATAGAGAATTGTTCAGTTTCCATGATTTTTGTTGTTTCAGGATGATATTTTCTAGTTCCATTCATTTCTTTCTCCAGAGACTTGAAGTTCTTGTTGTATAGATCTTTCACTTGTTTGGTTTGAGTCACCCCAAGATATTTTATATTATTTGCGACTATTGTGAAGGTGCCATTTCCCTAATTTCTTTCTCAGCCTTTTTATCCTTTGACTAGAGGAAGGCTACTGATTTGTTTGAGTGCATTTTATAGCCAGCCACTTTGCTGAAGTTGTTCATCAGCTGTAGAAATTCTTTGGTGGGGTTTTTGGGGTCACTTAAGTAGACTATCTTATCATCTGCAAGGTATGGATCTTGAATTGTTGATCTTTCCAAGTCTTTTCACATGAAGGTATGTTGAATTTTGTCAAATGCTTTTTCAGCATCTAATGAAATGATCATGTGGATTCTTTTCCTCTGAGTTTGTTATGTGGTGGATTATGTTGATAGATTTCTGCATATTGAACTATCCCTGCATCCCTGGGATGATGCCCACTTGATCATGATGGATGACTGTTTTGATGTGTTCTTGGATTCAGTTTTTGAGATTTTTATTGAGTTTTTGCATTGATATTCATAAGGGGAATCAGTCTGAAGTTCTCATTCTTTTTTGGGTCTTTGTGTGGTTTAGGTGGCTTCATAGAAGGAATTGGGTACTGTTTCTTCTGTTTCTTTTAGTGGGATAATTTGAAGAGTATTGGTATTAGGTCTTCTTTGAAGGTCTGATAGAATTCTGTGCTAAACCCATCTGGTCCTGGACTTTTTTTGGTTGTGAGACTTTTAATGACTGCTTCTATTTCTTTAGGAGTTATGGGACAATTTAGATGGTTTATCTGATCCTGATTTAACTTTGGTACCTGGTATCTGTCTAGAAAACTGTTCATTTCATCCAGATTTTTAATTTTGTTGAATATAGGCTTTTGTAGTCGGATCTGATGATATTTTTGCAATTCTTCAGTTTCTGTTAAGTCTCCCTTTTCATTTCTGATTTTGTTAAATTTGATATGGTCTCTATGCCCTCTGGTTGGTCTGGCTAAGGGCTTCTCTATCTTGTTGATTTTCTCAAAGAACCAGCTGTTGGTTTTGTTGATTCTTTGTATAGTTCTTTTTGCTTCTACTTGGTTGGTTTTAGCCCTGAGTTTATTTCCTGCCATCTTCTCCTCTTGGACGTATTAGCTTCTTTTTGTTCTAGAGTTTTCAGGTGTGCTGTCAAGCTGCTTGTGTATATTCTCTCCAATTTCTTTTTGGAGGGACACAGAGCTATCTGGTTTCCTCTTACCACTGTTTTCATTGTGTATCCAAACTTATGAGTTTGGGTATGTTGTGCCTTCATTTTCATTAAATTCTAAAAAGTCTTTCATTTTTTCTTTATTTCTTCCTTGACCAAGTTATCATTGAGTGTTGTTCAGCTTCCATGTGTATGTGGACTTTTTATTGTTTTTGTTATTACTGAAGACCAGCCTTAATCCGTGGTGATCTGATAGGATGCAAGGGATTATTTCAATCTTCTTGTACCTGTTTGAGGCCTGTTTTGTGAATGATTATATGGTCAATTTTGTAGAAGGTACCATAAGGTGCTGAGAAGGTATATTCTTTTGTTTTAGGATGAAATGTTCTATAGATATCTGGTAAATCCATTTGGTTCATAATTTCCGTTAGTTTCTCTGTGTCTCTGTTTAGTTTCTGTTTCCATGATCTGTCCATTGATGAGAGTGGTATGTTGAAGTCTCCTATTATTATTGTGTGAGGCGCAATGTGTGCTTTGAGCTTTAGTAAAGTTTCTTTTATGAATGTGGATGCCCTTGCATTTGTAGCATAGATGTTCAGGATAGAGAGTTTATCTTGGTAGATCTTTCCTTTGATGAGTATGAAGTGTCCTTTCTTATCTTTTTTGATAGCTTTTGGATGAAAGTCAATTTTATTTGGTATTAAAATGGCTACCCTAGCTTGTTCCTTGAGATCATTTGCTTGGAAATTTTTTCTAGACTTTTACTTTGAGGTAGTGTCTGTCTTTATCACTGAGGTGTGTTTCCTGCATGCAGCAAATTGCTGGGTCCTCTCTATGCATTCAATCTGTTAGTCTATGTCTTTTTATTGGGGAATTGAGTCCATTGATATTAAGAGATATTAATTAATAGTCGTTGTTGCTTCCTGTTAGTTCTGTTTTTAGAGGTGGACTTATATTTTTGTGCCTATCTTCTTTTGGGCTAGTTGAAAGAAGTTTACCTTCCTGCTTTTTTAGGGAGTAGTTTCTCTCTTTGTGTTGGAATTTTCCATCCATTTATCCTTTGTAGGGCTGGATTTATGTAAAAATATTGTGTAAATTTGGTTTTGTCATGGAATATCTTGATTTCTCCATTTATGTTAATTGAGAGTTTTGCTGGATATAGTGGCCCGGGCTGGCATTTGTGTTCTCTTAGGGTCAGTATGACATCTGTCCAGTGTCTTCTGGCTTTCATAGTCTCTCTTGACAAGTCTGGTGTAATTCTGGAAGGTCTGCCTTTATATGTTACTTGACTTTTTTCCCTTACTGCTTTTAATATTTTTTCTTTCTTTTTTTTTTTGTGCATTTGGTGTTTTGACTATTATGTAATGGGAGGAATTCCTTTTTCTGGTCCAATCTATTTGGAGTTCTGTGTGTTTATGGGCATCTCTTTCTTTAGGTTAGGGAAGTTTTCTTCTATAATTTTGTTGAAGATACTTATTGGCCCTTTAAGTTGGAAGTCTTTGCTGTCTTCTATACCTATTATTCTTAGGTTTGGTCTTCTCATTGTGTTTTGGATTTCCTGGATGTTTTGGGTTAGGAGCTTTTTGCCTTTTTTGACTATTGTGTCAATGTTTTCTATTGTATTTTCTGCCCCTGAGATTCTCTCTTCTATCTTTACATTCTTTTGGTGATGTTTGCATCTATGACTCCTGATCTCTTTCCTAGGTTTTCCATCTCCAGGTTTGTCTCCCCCTGTGTTTTCTTTATTGTTTCTATTTCCACTTTTAGATCCTTAATGGTTTTTTTTCAATTCCTTCACTGTTGTGTTAAATATTAAAAAATGCAGAACCTTTTATCCTGGAATCATATAGAACTAACCATAATTTATTTCTGATTAGTATCTCTTCCAGCAATTCTCTGTTAGCTGAAAACTCTCTGGTTCTAGCTACCCAGTAAAATCAGGGCCCTAGCAGTCCAGCATGCATTGGACTACCGAAGCTCCCTGTCATAGACTCTGCCCACACTACCAACAACTATCCCCTGGTAGTTAAAGTGTAAACTCCCAACTACTAGTGAAATCATGACTCAATATACTGTAACACAACAATCAGATTTACATGTTAAATTCTCAGTCCACAATACATCCATGCAATAAACTCACAACCAATTGATAAAGATATAAACCACCCACCTGGATAGGATAAATTGACCTATAGAAATCCATCCTTTAAGAAATATTCATAACAACCTGTATCTATGTAGAGATGCATGGTGGTGAAGATTGTTCATGTCTGCCTCTGTGTTGCTTCTCCCTCCTCTCTTCCTTTTCTCCCTCTCCTTTCCTTCTCATCCAATGACAGGCCTCATTTTATCTTGTGTCTGCCTTCACTGGCATGATGTCTTTAATCTAAACTTTAGATTAATCTGTTTGGTTGTGTTTTTCTGTAATTCTTTAAGTGATTTTTGTATTTCTTCATGAAGGGCATCTTCCTATTTACTTGTGTTCTCCTGTATTTCTTTTAGTGAGTTACTTATCTTTCTTAAAGTCCTCCATCATCATCCTGAGATGTGATTTTACATCAGAATCTTGCTTTTCTGGTGTGTTTTGGGTATCCAGGGCTTGCTGTGGTGGGAGAACAGGGCTTTGATGATGCCAAGTAGCTTTGGTTTCTGTTGCTTAGGTTCTTGTACTTGTGTCTTGCCATCTGGTCATCTCTGGTGTCAGCTGGTCTTGCTCTCTCTCTCTGGCTGTGGCTTGTCCCCTTGTAAGCCCATGTGTCAGCACTCCTAGAGCACCAGCTCTCTCTAGGTGGAATTTGGGTATGGAGAGCTATAGCACATGGTCAGCTCCAGGGAGCCGACAGAACCCAGAAGGATCCGTCCCTGTCTGTTCCTTGGTTCCCGTGTCCTGAGGACTCTGGGCAGGTTTCTCTTGGGACTTACCTGTGTTGTCAGGTGTGTCAGCACTTCTGGGAAATTGATTCCATTTCTTATTTTCAGATCTTAAATAATTCTATTCATTTTCTTCAGTTGTGTTTTCTTCCCCTGGCTTTCTTAGATTTATTCATTTTCTCTCATTCTGTGGGTTTTCTTGGATTTCTTTATGAGATTTATTCATTTCCTTTTAAATGACCTCTATCATCTTTATAAAGTTAGCCTTAAGGTCTTGTCTTTGTGTGTGTGTGTGTGTGTGTGTGTGTGTGTGTGTGTGTGTGTGTGTGTTTCAGTTGCATTGAAATATTCAGGACTTGACTGACAGAGGGCTCTGGGGCTGACATATTGCCCTTGCTGGTGTTGATTCTGTTTCTTACACCGGCATCTAGGCTTCTGGATTTGGGTTGATTGTAGGTATAGGTGCTGATTATTTAGTTTATCTTTGTTGGATGTGCATTTTGTTTCTTGTTTTCTGTTTCCTCTTTGGTCTTATGATGACCTCTGGTCCACCTATATTGGGAGGTGAAACATATTGATAAGGAGGGGTGTGGGGATTAGGAATAGTATTGAAGAGCATTGACAGAGTGGAAGAAGTCTCAGGTGGGCTGCCTATCTGGAATCTGGATGACAGTGTAGTCTCTGGTCTAGCCTGGAGTCTCTGTCTAAGTTTGCCTATCTCTTCTTCTGGCTGGCAAGGACTCTATCTGAGCAGCAGATATCCATACAGTTGGTGGTGGGGGCATGGCAGCGGGGGTATGCTTTGGGGGCAGGAAGAGGTTGCAGTGGGTTGGTTCTTTGGGATATAAACCAAGGGTGTGTGTGGGTTCTGAATGCAGGTAGGTCTGTTACCTGTTCTTCTGATTTGTCTGGTTGTTTTTATGTGTAATATAGAATTAGATTAAGGCTAAATTTGTGATGATTTTTCCTAGAGAATAATGGATTTGTTTCTAACAGGAAAAAAAAAACACTAGAAATCTCAATTTATTGGCAAAGAGTGAGATGATTCAAAAGTGTTTGTTCCCTCTATTATAGCTTCCTTCATATAGTGTATATCTTCATCTAGTGTAGATCTTTCAGGCCTCACACCAGAGTTTGGGATTTAGGAGGCATCTTTCTCCTCATGTGTCCTTCTACACAGTAAGCCTGTTAGGCTGTTATTTTCATCTGTGACACAATTATCACAATTCATCCAATATTGGTCTTGCAAGGCTATATCAGAAGAGAAATTCCCCAAATATCACGGTCAGAGGTAGAAATTCCCTTTGTTTCCTGGGACTTAGCTTAGTTTTTAATTGGCCTGCTAAAAACCAATAGTAGTGATAATAAAAACCAATGAATACTGTGCATTATGTATGTCTATACTTTTCTATGTTTTCCCCACTGAAAATTTAGATCAAACCTTTTTGCTCTCAGCAGCAAAAATAAGCCTGTTCCCTGGTATTTCTTTTCTTTTTTTATGACTAGTGAACCGTATATTTTTGACAATTCTTTCACTTTTGTGCTTTTACATTTTTGTTTCAGATAGCTTCGTTATTTCCCATGTATGTTGTGGGGTATATTGAGCCAAGCAAATTTCAGAAGATCATTTATATCAACATGGTAACATTTTTAATATTACAAGTCTATTATTAAAAAAATCTCAATTTGTAAAGCATAACTAATTCTGTTTTATGAGGTACTTCTTTTTGGATGGCATTTCAGGCACAAGATATCAATAGCATCATGTCAGGCTGTGCTGCCCTGTGCCTTTGCTGTAAACCGTACAGCAGAAGGACTGTCCTCTCTAAAGATGTGCTTATTTTTGTGTGTGTGTATGTTTGTTGCGTGCATGCATATGCATTAAGTGTGTTCATTGCCCATAGAGTAAAGAAGAAGGCCTCAGATCTCCTGGGACTGTAGCTACAGATAGTTGAGAGTTGCCATGTCGGGGCTGGGAACTGAACCGGGATCTTCAGTAAGAGCAGCCAGCGCTCTAAGCTGCTGAGCCTCCTCTCCAGCCCTTTAGTCTTTATTTTTACACTATAATGTTGCCATTATTTTGAAATGCCTTTTCCTCCTTACACCTGGCACTGTTAACACTATACAACCGTAAAAGTCTACAACCGAGATTTTATATTGTTGCGTTTTATCTTAGTTTCCAAACACATCTTCCTTAAAAAGCACAAAAATGATAGCAAAATAAATCTTACATAAAATGATGCAAAAAATCATTAGGGAATACATATCTATCACTGTCTCATTATGTCACTTCATTATTCAAACTCTAGAAACCACGGTAACGCATAGAAGATAGTTTAAGTTCTGCTATAAGTAATTTATAAACTTGAATTTTAATACTTCAGTTCTGGCTGTGACTTGAAAATTCTATTTATATTTGATCGAACATTAATATTTACATGAGTGAAATTTATATAGTCAGTGGTTTATATGGTATGATCAGAGTATGTGGCCTATTATGTGAGAATATCATGATGGAATCTATTGTGCACAGTAAATATATACTAATAAAAATGGTAAAGACATAATTTACCTACCTGCCTCCAAAGTATGAGTGTATGTGATGACTATGAGTAATTTTGGTTTCTGTTTTCCAGGGTTCGGTAGCCCTGTGCTTCATTTTGATGTTTGGGAA
This sequence comes from Rattus rattus, assembly GCF_011064425.1. NCBI lineage: Eukaryota > Metazoa > Chordata > Mammalia > Rodentia > Muridae > Rattus > Rattus rattus. Next base: position 20,624,758 of record NC_046161.1, on the reverse strand, counting down.
CCCAATGTACTTAAGTTCTTATTATTCCTCGTGTTTGATAGTGACATGGGTAAGTTGCAGAAAGTTAAGCATAGGTTTTGACAGAAAGAAAAATGTAAAGAGTTGTGCTATTATGAAGCAGAAAGGACCTAAGAATCAAAAATGTTAGAACTCAGGAGCAATCTCCAAAGATTCAATTAAGACAGTGCACCTGGGAAAGGCAGTTGTGTTTTAGTATTGCTAGAGTATTTCACTATATAAAAATTGCAGGGAGCAGAGAATATTCTCCATTCTGGCTTATGCATATCAAAAGTGTGACTAAAAGTAATAAAATGGATTTATTGAAGCACCGCTCTCAGTTTAAGCAATAAAGTATGGTAGTTTGTTTTCAAGAGTACCTCAAGCCACCTTAGGTCCATCTAAGATATCACAACATTAGACCACTGCTGATACCCTACTAACCTAGCTATTTCCTGCCCTAAACTCAGCCAGTCCATTATCCCTCAGTTAAATCTAAGTAGAAAACCACTAACATCCAATTTTGCCTGATAAGCATTAAAGTAAATAGGATGTGACTGTAGAGAGGAACCCACTGAGGTTTTGTTGAGAGAAAAAACACAGATGTAAGGAACAAAGGGAAGTATAGGGACCCTACGATGTGTGGGATTGTGCTTTCCTGATTATGTCATCAGGTGATCATGAGGAGACAGAGGAAAGGCCATGTGTCCGCACTGTAAAAACCGACTACACACAGCACAGTTACCTTTCTCAGAGTGGTGCCAGGCTTTCTCAGTGTTACCTCATCCCACCTACTCCCCCCAGCAGCTACCTGCAGAGAAAAGATCACATGACTCAGTGAGGTAGAGACATGATTGGGAGGCAACAAATCAGCACACAAGCACTCTTCTCTATCATCAAGAAAGCTTCTGTTGTCCACAAGCTGAAAAGTCAATAACGAAGACAAACTAACAGATGCAGTTGAGATGGGAGAGAGGGATTGTACAACAAAAATATTAATTTCCTTCTTTTTTTTTGGTTACATATCTTTTAGGCAATACTGCAAAGGAAAAACAAAATCCAAAAATTGGTAGCTTCTGAACTCCAGTTTTGGGTAAGAGTTGAACAATGTTTATTTTTTTTCTTTAGATTCATCATTTTTATTTATAAGCATATATTTATTTCAATAAATTTCTCAATAAATAACTGCAATGGGATCTTCTTTTTGAGGCATTTCTGTAGCTTATGATGAAAATGGAGAAGGATTTGTCTACCAAGTAGTTGATAACATGATAATTCTAAGATACAGTAGACTTAGTTTTAGAAAAGTATCATTTTGATAAAATTAGTGTACACCAGTGACTTTACCAATGAACTATTAATAGCAGTAGGTAGAATTGTGTGGGAGCATTTAGAAAAATTTGCCAAACTGCACAGTAGCATTTCCTACTGGCAGAGACTGAGCAGGAATTCTACCAGTAGCCAGAGACAAAGGTGTAGAGAGAGACCCACAAAGTTAATCCAGGGATGTGTTCCTGATGATCTGGTACTCACTATCCCTCTCTGCCCTTGAAGGGGAGCCATAGAACCTGTATTACTTAGGGTTTTACTGCTGTGAACAGACACCATGACCAAGGCAAGTCTTATAAGGACAACATTTAATTGGGGCTGGCTTACAGGTTCAGAGGTTCAGTCCAGTATCATCAAGATGCTAGCATGACAGGCAGGCATGGAGCAGGAGGAACTGAGAGTTCTATATCCTCATTTGAAGGCCGCTAGCAGAATACTGGCTTCCGGGCAGCTAAGACAAGGGTATGAAAACCCACACCCACAAGGCCACACCTACTCCAACAAGGCCACACCTCCCAACAGGGCCACTCCTTGGGCTAAGCTTATACAAGCCATTACAGAGGCCATCAAGACAGATGACAGAAAGATAACAGCATCAGTCTTCTTTGCAGAATTATAACAAAAACACCGAAGAAAACCACCACAAAGGACAAAGGTTGTATTTGCCCATGTGTCAGAGGTGCCAGGCTATTGGCACTGAGTCATGTCGTTTCTGAGCTGCAGTGATGTGGAGCGCTACAGCAATGAGCTGAGAATGTGGTTACTCAGAGCTGTTCACCTGTGGCAGCCCGGAAGTAAGAGAGAAGGAGGAAAGGAGGGGGCAAGCTCCTACAACAAGCTCCCACCCTCAAACTGTTAGTGTAGGAATTGATATGTGGATTAACATTTGAGAGTGAGAGCCCTTTTGATCCAATCACCTCCTAGAGGCTTTGGTCCTGGCTCCTGCTGTGTTGAGCTTTGCCTCTCTGAGAACACTCTTCTTTCAACACACCTGCTTTGGAGGACATTTGAGGTCCAAACCAAAAATTTGTAAAGAATGAGCTCTCTCCTCCCTACAAACTTGGTATCTGCCACCCTCCCCTTAACGGCAAGAGGACTGATGAGGTGCATTCTCTTTTAACGGTCATGAATTTGGGTTGAGAATAAGCCATACAAGGCGCAAGGTGAACTAAACTAACAAGAACAGTTCTGCAGAGATTCTGAAAACTACATTATTTTAACCAGAGTATAGAAAAGGTCAGGGATTATATATGTTGAAATGGAGTATCGTTTTAGTTTAAAATGGGGTATTAAAACGGGCTTCACATTCTCTATTACATGATTCATAATGCACCAGATGCAGTAGCAACCGCCAATTACAGCAAGAAGGCGAAAAATTCCCACTCTTGGGAATGAGAAAAAACAAGTTAGAAAAGACAATCAGCACGTGTCAGCATTGACTAGTACGGTGGAATTTTGGAAGCCTGTCTTTAGCTTTACTAATTGTTTTAATTAGTAAAACAGATTTATAGGGTACACTGTGATCATTTGGGACTTATATATAGTGTACAATGATTAGAGTAGCTTTTCTAACTCCTTAACTGTTTGTAAAATGTATTACCTTGTAATCATTTCACGTATTTATGGTATTAAATATGATATTTCTGTTCGTGTATGCCATTGCTCTGACCATTAGGGCAACCTCTACCTTTCCATCATTACTTTATGTTTAGACCATGCTTGTCTTCTCACTTTCATAAAACACACAGTAGGCTATTTTGAACTGTAGGCATGATTTGGTGTGAAATGCTAGCACTTATTCTGTCCATATTGGAACTCTGGGTCTACAGCCAAAGAAAACAGCATCAATATGCCAGAGAGACACCTGACAGTCAGTGTTTAGGGTCACCACACTCAATAGCAACTAAGACCTGGAATCACTGTAGGTGCTTATCATTAGAAAAAGAAAATGAGGTGTGCCGATGCACAATATAATATCATCAGTTACAAATAAGAATGATATCCTGTGACAAATGGAAAATATGCAAAGCTGGAGGGCACTAAGCCTAATGAAAGGAGTCAGGCACAGAAAAACAACAGCCTGTTCTATTCCTTGTGTGGGTGTCGTACAATCCTTGACTGGAATCTATTGCTGATTACTACAGGCTGTGAAGAATGGAGCAGGAGGGGAGGGGAGACTCAATGATGGGTGTGGCATTAGGATGATCTGAGGAATTTTTTAAAACAGCCACCATAAAATGCTTCAGTAAACATATTTAAATATGAGATTATAACATATCAGGGAATGGAAAGTTTTAGAAAAGAGAATTTGAGAACAGTATAATTGAGAAATACATTTCAAGTTTAAAATCTGGTGACTATGTTTATGTCAAGAATGAATGGCAGCTGGTAACATCCCTAGTAGACAGATGGGGCAGGAGGAACAACTTGATCTAAATCAAGAACCGAGTGGAGATATGGCTGCACCTCAGAGATACATGGGCAAGAAGAAAGGAGCTGATATATTTATATTGTTGAAATTCTAGAATGGTTCAAAGTTAGGCTAGGAAATATTTGAAAATCAATGGATGAAACTTCCTGCAATCTGTCAAAGGATGAATCCTGGTTAAGATAAACTGTGACACTCAAGTCAAGATACATTATAACAAAAATTTGGAAAATGAAAATTAAAGAAACCTTGATATCAGGTGAGGGAAATAGGGTGTTGCCCAGAAGGGTAAAACAGAAGTTTTGTTTTGTTTTTTTTGTTGTTGTTGTTCTTTTTTTCGGAGCTGGGGACCGAACCCAGGGCCTTGCGCTTCTAAGGCAAGCGCTCTACCACTGAGCTAAATCCCCAACCCCTAAAACAGAAGTTTTACATGGGTATATTCTTATCTCCAAGTGTGGAGGCTGGCGGGAGCTGGCAGGAGCTGGCAGGGTTCGTGTCAATATCTGAAGGAAATATCAATTAAGAACTCTATACCCAGTGAGGGTGTCCATTTCTGTTGCTGTGTAAAATACTCTCACCAGAGGCAACTTCCAGAAGGAAGAATTTTATTTGTACTAACAATTCTAAACGGATAAGAGTCCTTCATGGTGAGAGGCAGGCAGCAAGCAGCATGCCTGGCAGCAGAAGCAGGAAGCTGAGAGCTCAGATTTCAACCACAAGCATACAGCAAAGACTGAAACCCTAAAGCATCATATGAGACTTTGAATTCTCAACGTTTCGGGGATGAACTCCTCCAATGAGCACCTTCCAAAGCTCAGTGAACAGCACTATCATCCAGGGAGCAAGTATTCAAATGCATAGGGGACATTTAGTATTCAAACCACTACAGTGTCCTTGGGAAATGAAGGCATTTCAGATATAGGATAACTAATGGAACTTGTTAACAGAGAAACAATGGAGGACTAATTCTAGTTCAAAAAACAGCAAGGAATGAGGAAAGGGAGACTTTAGAATAGGGTGGGGATATACTTATTGGTGGCCTCTGCCAAAAAGAAAAAACAGAAAAGAAGGAAAAAGAAAGAAAAAGGAAGGACATCTATTTTAACATGTGCGTGCGTGTGTGTGTGTGTGTGTGTGTGTGTGTGTGTGTGTGTGTATACACCACATTTTCATTATACACTCATCAGTTGATGGACATCAAGGCTGTTTCCATTTCCCATCTGTTGTGAATACAGGAGTAATAAACCTGGATAACCATGGATCTCTGTGGTACGATACAGAGTCCTTCTGGAGTAGTATAGGTGGGTCTATGACAGATCTATTCCAGCTTTTGGGGAGCCTTCCACATTGGATTTAATAGTGCCGGCAGCAGTTTGAACACTCACCAGCAGTGAATAAATGTTTCCTCACTCCTCAACCATGACTGTATTTGTTGTCATTTTTGTTTTTTAATATTAGTCATTCTGAATGAAGTAAGGTGAAAATTCAAAGTTTGCATTTTAATGATGGCTGAGGATGTTGAACAATTTTTAAAATGTTTCTCAGATGTTTGTGTTTTATCTTTTTTTAAAAAGATTTATTTATTTTGTGTATATCAGTATAGTGTTGCTGTCTTCAGACACACCGGAAGAGGGCATCAGATCCCATTACAGATGGTTGTGAGCCTCCATGTGGTTGCTGGGACTTAAACTCAGGACCTCTGGAAGAGCAGTCAGTGCTCTTAACTGCTGAGCCATCTCTCCAGCACCATGTTTTATCTTTTAATAATCCTACCTAGCTAGGTCCATGTCCCATTTTGACTGTTGGTCTTAATCCCTACACTCTTGGTCTTCTGTTGAGAAAGTCCTTTCCTATGCCATCAAGTCCAGGCACATTCCCTACTTTCTCTTCCTTCAAGTTCAGGATAACAGGAATTCAAAGCACATACCTAAACATAGTAAAAGCAATATATGGCAAACCAGTAGCCAACATCAAGCTAAATGGAGAGAAAGTTGAAGCAATCCCACTAAAATCAGGGCCTACTAGACAAGGCTGCCCACTCTGTCCTTATTCAATATAGTACTTGAAGTCCTAGCTAGAGCAATCAGACAACAAAAGGAGGTTAAAGGAATACAGATTACAAAGGAGAAGTCGAAATATGACTATTTGCAGATGATATGATAGTATATTTACGTGACCCCAAAAATTTCACCAGAGAACAGCTGGTAAACAACTTAAGAAAAGTGACTAGATATGAAATTAACTCAAACAAATCAGTAACCTTTCTCTACTCAAAGGATAAACAGGCTGAGAGAGAAAGTAGGGAAATGACACCCTTCATACTAGTCATAAATAATATAAAATATCTTGGTATAACTCTAACCAAGCAAGTGAAAGATCTGTATGACAAGAACTTCAAGTCTCTGAAGAAAGAAATCAAAGAAGACCTCAGAAGATGTAAAGATCTCTCATGGACATGGATTGGCAGGATTAATATTGTAAAAATGGCCATCTTGCCAAAAACAATCTACAGATTCAATGCAATCCCCATCAAAATTCCAACTGAATTCTTCATAGAGTTAGAAAGAACAATTTGCAAATTCATTTGGAATAACAAAAAACACAGGACGGTGAAAACTATTTTCAACAATAAAAGAACTTCTGGGGGAATCAGTATCCCTTACCTCAAGCTATACTACAGAGCAGTAGTAGTAAAAACTGCATGGTATTGGTAGAGAGAGAGGCAGATAGATCAAGGGAATAGGATTGAAGACCCAGAAGTGAACCCACACACCTATGGTCACTTGATTTTTTACAAAGGAGCTGAAACCATCCAATGGAAAAGAGACAGCATTTTCAACAAATGCTGTTGGTTCAACTGGAGGTCAGCATGTGGAGGAATTCAAATCAATCCATTCTTGTCTCCCTGTACAAAGTTCAAGTCCAAGTGGATGAAGGACCTCCACATAAAACCAGAGACACTGAATCTAATAGAAGAGAAAGTGGGGAAGAGCCTTGACCACATAGGCAGAGGGGAAAATTTCCTGAACAGAACACCAATGGCTTATGTTCTAAGATCAAGAATTGACAAATGGGACCTCATAAAATTGCAAAGCTTCTGTAAGGCAAGGGATGCTGTCAATAGGACAAAACAACAACCAACAGATTGGGAAAAGGTCTTTAACCAATCCTACATCTGATAGCAGGCTAATATCCAATATATACAAAGAACTCAGTTTCCACTTCATACCAGTCAGAATGGATAAGATCAAAAATTCAGGTGACAACAGATCCTGGTGAGGATGTGGAGAAAGAGGAACACCCTTCCATTGTTGGTGGGATTGCAAGCAGGAACAACCACTGTGGAAATCAGTCTGGTGGTTCCTCAGAAAACTGGACAAAGAACTACCTGAGAACCCAGCACTGCTACTTCTGGGCATATAACCAAAAGATGCTTCAACATAAAACAAGGACACATGCTCCATCACGTTCATAGCAGCCTTATTTCTAATAGCCAGAAGCTGGAAAGAACCCAAATGTCTCTCAACAGAGAAATAGGTACAGAAAATGTGGTGCATTTACACAATGGAGTACTACTCAGCTATTAAAAACAATGACTTCATGAAATTCACAGGCAAATGGATGGAACTAGAAAATATCATCCTGAGTGAGGTAACATACATGGAAGAACATGTCATGAAAGAACATACATGGAATGTACTCACTGATAAGTGGATATTAGGCAAAAACTTAGAATACCCACAGTACAACTCACAGACCACATGAAGCTCAAGAGGAAGACCAACGAGTGGATGCTTCAATCCTACTTAGAAGGTGGAACAAAATAATCATGGGAGGTAGAGGGTGGGAGGGACATGGGAGGAAGAGAAGAGGGGGAGTAGGAAAGGGGGGATATGATCAGGTCTGGGAGGCAAGGGGGAAATTGAACAGAGGTGTGTTGCAATGGCGGAGGGTGAGCTGGAGGTAGCCACCAAGTGCCAGGAAAGCAAGAGGCTCCCAAGACCCAGTGGGGATGACCTTAGCTGAAATACCCAACAAAGGGGGAGGGAGAATCTGTAGAGATCATATCCAGAGGTTAGCCATGGGTCCCCTCCCCTGGTTGAGGGATGGGGCCCACCCACTTATCTCCAAAATTTTAACCCAGAATTGCTACTTTCTAAAAGAAATACAGAGACAAAGTGTGGAGCAGAGACTGAAGGAAAGGCCATCCAGAGACTGCCCCACTTGGGGATCCATCCCATATGCAGACGTCAAACCCAGACACTATTGCTGATGCCAAGAAGTACTTGCTGACACAATCCTGATATAGCTGTCTCCTGAAAGGCTGTGCCAGAGCCTGACGAATACAGATGTGGATGCTCATAGCCAACCATCAGACTGAGCATGGGTCCCCAGTGGTGGAGTTAGGGGGAGGACTGAAGGAGCTGAATGGGTTTACCCCGCCATAGGGAAAAAATAAAACAACAATATCAAACACGCATATCCTCCAGAGCTCCCAGGGACTAAATCACCAACCAGAGTACACATGGAGGGACCCCTGGCTCCAGCTGCATATGTAGCAGATGATGGCATTGTCTGACATGAATGGGAGGAGAAGCCCTTGGTCCTGTGAAGGCTCAATATCCCAGTATAGGGGAATGCCAGGGCAGGTAGATGGTAGGGAGTGGGCGGGTAGGGGAGCACCCTCATAGAAGCAAGGGTAGGGGGATGGGATAGGGAATTTACTGAAGGAAAACCAGGAAAGGAGATTACATTTGAAATGTGAATAAATAAAATAACCAATTAAAAATCACAAAAGAAAGTAATAAATATTGCTTAGAAAAAGACAAAATATTAATATTAATAAAATATTTGTATTACTGTATTAGAGAATTGGCTACATTCTTCTCACTAACTCCTTTCAGATCCACCCCCATTTCCCTATTCCTGAATTTCACGTCCTTTCTTTTTACCTTTTTCTTAACCTATGGAGTCTCATATATAATGCTCACACAATCTAGGGTGTGTGGCCCTCCACTGGATCGTTGCTGATGTAGTAGCATTCACATTCTTAAAGAGAATAGACTTTCCCTCCCACAGAAACCATCAACTGTCTGTCCGTAGCTCCTCAGCTAGGGGTGGGTCTTTGAACTCCTTCCTCAATCATACTGAATTGTAGACTAGCGTGACTTGCTCAAGTCATGTGCAGGCAGCCCCAGCTGCATAAATTCTTGAATAAAGTGGTCCTGTCCCTGGTGTGTCCAGAAGATACACTCCCTCCCAATCTTGGAATCCTAACATTTCTTACCCTATTCCTTTATCCAGGTCTCCAATGTCTCTCTGAAGTTTGATTTTTAGCTGAGGATAATTGTTTAGGAATGAAACTGTCACTGTCTTCAAAGAGACTAAAGGGAAGTTTTTTAGTTTGTTGGCTTGGTGCTTGCTTTAGGTTTTTAGAATTATCTTTAGATTTAGGATGTGTAGTGCCCTGGTGTTTTAGGTACAACAGTGCCCCAGTGTTATCAAACTTAATTCCTTGCCAATAAGCTTTCCTTGTCCTGCCATTTCCTCTTCATAGCAGGCTAGTGCATGTCACATGACTTAGTTTGTTCTGCTACTCGTAGCAATGAACATTTGAACCAAGTCATATGTCATTTTAAAAACTTAAATCCTATTTATTTTCCAGCTAGCCCAAGGCTGTGCTTGGTGGTGTGGAACAATTATTTTGAAATTTGCGACATCTAAAATCTGTGGTGTTTCAGACCATGTAAGTACATTCTGCTTAAAAAAAATAATAAAATTGTTAGCGATACACAACTGGGTAAGAACTTGAAGCAGCCTATTCATGTCTCTTCATTGTCCAGGGACTCCTATTTACCCAGGTCCTCAGCACGTCATCTGCAACACTGATCATAAAATCCTGCAAATCAACAAGGGACAGTGAATGCCCAGGGAAAATGTCTCAGTGGCTGCCACCATAGACTTCCAAACACAAAACTAAGAATTTCTTGCGTAGTAACTTGTAATATTTCAGCTAAAGATAAACATGTGCTTAATGAGAATTTTCCTATTACTGAAGATGTTAACATATGACTAGTGTACACTTAACCTTTGAATTACAAAACTTTAATTTTTTTCAACATAGTTTTGCTAATTAAACATTAGAGGCTAAAATTATGTTTTATTATGTAGAAACATGTAAACAGCTCTTTGTCTTTATTATAAGTGGATCCCTTATCTCTCATTTTGGCCCTTATTTGTTTAAAGCAAACATTTTAAAGAAAATCCTTTTTGCAAGATATAATCCCAACTTGCTAACTAGCTTAAGGAAAGGAAAACCATGCATGCAAGTGCATTATTTCTAGCTTCCTATTAAGAAATAAACATAGCATACATGAGTATAACAGAAGAAAGAGTAGGCAGAAAGTTCCTTATCTAATACTTGTGCAGTGCTGGCTTGCCCTGTAAAGAATCACATTACCCTCAGCTACCAATTGTACCATTGCTTCTATATAAGCAAAGGAGGTGGGAATGGCCGATGGAATAGTACATACACATATAAAGAACTTCTACATGTAAAACCCTGTTTTCTACTTACTGAGATGGTAACCATGGCTGCTTTGGTATATTTGTTGTTCCCGTTTTCTAGGATGTGAGGCACCAGTTTTCTTTATTATTCTTAACTTTATTTAACTGTATTTTTATTTAACTTTATTTAGACTATTTAGACATTACTTATCCATTGGTTGACTGGTAATTTTACTTCTCACAAATTTTCATATTCTTTCTCAACCTCTGCAAATATATAAAGAATTCACATCACCATTGGAAAATTTTAGTGAAATTTTATTATTATTATTATTATTATTATTATTATTATTATTATTATTATTATTATATGCCAGGACTATCTTAAATTGAAATGGTGTAACTCTTATTGACCTAGTATTGGTCAATAAGAGGAGTCTGAGTTAGTGGAGAATACTTATACCCATCAAAGTTGGTAAAATGATTTTTGTGCCTCTCAGAGAATTTGAGAAAAGGTTTCATATACCAAAGAACTGAGTGGAAAAAATACTTGTCTCCTCGGTGGCAGAAAGCAAGGGTTCTCAATTGGCTTTGGTTGACAGTGTCATATAAGTAAAAATAGTATGGGTAGCCATGATTCCAACGAGGGAGAATTCTCATGTTTAACAAATGAATGGACACCTGAAGTTGTTAAGAAGAACCAAACACAGGCAGTATGTGAAGCTTTGTGAAAACTGAGATACACAGAAAGATTTATGACTTTCAGTTCACTGAAGGGTGAATTAAAAGTGTCCCCCTCCCTTTCATTCATATTGTAGGATTAAAAATGTCTTGAACTCCACAGTAGTGTATTTCAGGCAAACATTGGCTTCAGCCTTACACTCCTGGATGATATTTTCTCTGACTTCTTTCCATTTCCTATTACCCCTGTATTTTTTATTAGTTCTTTGAGAATTTCAAGTTTCATACAATGTATTTCATCCATTCACTTCTTCAGCTCAACTCTTCCCAGATCCACTCCCTTTCCCTACCCACCGAAGTTGTTGTCCTTTATTTTTAAACCCTTGAAGACCTGTTTGTGCTGTTCAGTTATTCTTGGATGCATGGTCTTCCACTGGAGCTTGGTCAACTTTCTAAGGGGTACCGTCTTAGGGAAAACTCTCTCTCCTTCTCCCAGCAGCTAACAGTTTCTAGTCACCATGGCTAGGGGTGGGATTGCGTTACCAACTCCTCTGCGTCTGCTGGGATCCTGTTTGACTTGGGCCTACACAAGGTCTGTGCATGCAGTCGCTGCTGCTGTAGGTCCATCGATGAAGCTTCCTTGTGCTGTCTAGATGCTTTGTTGTAGACATCAATTGCTTCTGGCTATCACACCTTGCATCACCTTCCACAATGCTCCCTAAGCCTTTGGTGGTCTGAGTATTCTCTAGTCTTTTATTCTCTGCCCCTTGGCCAGTTGTGGGTCTCTGCATTAACACTTTATACTGTACATAGAAGTATCCAAGTTGAGGGATGAGAGATAGATTGATGTATGGGTATAACCATAAACCATAAGGAGATGTTTTAATACTATGTCCATTTGCTTTTGGATCACCTCCAGGGTCTGTGACTTTTCTAGCCACAAGTTCTTGGCTTGATAATGGTGCCATGAATAGGTTGCATCATTTGGGGTGACAGGTATAGATTGTACCTAGTAGAGTGGAACTTCAGTCCAAATAGAAAGTGATGGTTTATTTTAATGACATTCATGCCCCTGTTGTCTATTGCTTTTTATAAAACCCTGACTAAAACAAATTGAGGGAGAAAAGAACTAATCTAGTTTACAGGTCCATGTTACATACAATTCATCACTGAGAATGGGGCAGAAGCTCAGTGAGGAAGCTGGAGGTAGGAACTGAAGCTGGGACCATCAAGGAACATTCCTTACTGGTTTATGATCTATTGCTTGTGCATCTTGCTTTCTTATACAATCCAATTTCCTGCTATTTGCATGACCCACAGTAGGGTGGACTCTTGATATCTATAGTTTTTTTTTTAAACGTACCACAGACATGCCCACAGTGCAATCTGACAGAGGCAATTTCTTAATTGTGGTTCTTACTTTCCAAAAGACTCTAGTTTATGTCAACTAGTCAAAAACTAACCAGCACACTTGATAGAAGTTCTATTTTCAGTAGTCTTGATAGCTCATCCATGGTATATTCATCTGTGGGTGTTTTTTGACGCTGAGGCATGCCTACACTTCTTGTAGTCACTTAAACTGTGGACGTTGGTAGGCTTGGGCAATATCATTTATCTATCACTGGCTATACCATTTGTTTAATTTTCATTCATTTTACCTTATTTTCTTCCAGATTCGCCTGAGTGACCTTATAGCAGCCAGAATCCTAAGGTACACAGATTTTGATACCTTAATATACACCTGTGCTCCTGAGTTTGACTTCATGGAACGAGCGGTAAGAATGATTAATTTTCATTCTCTGCACACATACAATGATTATGCGATATTTAGTTTGAAACAAAACAAAATTTGTACTTGGAAACACACAACTTACTCTATTTTCCTGTCGAGTTTGCTAACCATATGGTGTCTATCCCCAATTTTATCTATACAACCGATGCCTAGTAGCCTGAATCTAAAAGAAAGATGGATGACAGTTAAATCAGTGAACTGAGATAAAGTCTAGATTGAACTCATTAAAAAAAATCGCTTTGAGTAATCTAGGCGACTGAGGTTCCAGTTAGGGAAGTGAAATTAAAAAAAAAAATTTAAAGAAATTTCTAACAAGTTGTTGCCTAAATGAGTCTTTGTAAACAAATATAACTTGTTTTAAGTTATAGAATGGCGGGTCAGTCACCTTTTAAAAAGGCTCAAGCTAAGAGCCTTAAATGCATTGCCTTGCTGTAGGGTAATGGACTAAGAGGACAATAACCTTATAACATACTTCCTTCATTTATATTAGAAACAACTAGGCAAATTGGCTCTTATGGGTCCTTAAAGCCCCAATGAAGTGTTCTTCTTCAATATGCAGCTTAATTTTTCTTCTTAGACTATAAAAATGTCTCCGGATCTGTCTTTGCCTAATACCCACAAACTTTAAGTTAACATAATAATGACATTTTATTATCTTTTATCCCTTAAATCAGAAACTGTTATTGACAGAAAATTATCTGTTAGGTAGTTTATAGCAGGAGAGAGAAAAAAGACTTGTGTCTTTTATGTTTAAAAAAAATAAATTTTTTCTTCAATCTTTTTTTTTTTACAGTTCAGACTTTATCCCCCTCCTGGTCCACCCTCCAACTGTTCCACACCCCACCCCTCTTCCTCCCTGTCTCCAAGTTGATGTCCCTCCACACTCACTCCACCAGACCTCCCTACTCCTTGAGGCTCCAAGTCTTTGAAGGGTTAGGTGCGTCTTCTCTGAGTTCAGACCTGGCAATTCTCTGTTGTGTATGTGTTTGGGACCTCAGATCAGCTTGTGTGTGCTGCCTGGTTGGTGGCTCAGTGTCTGAGAGATCCCAGGGGTGCAGGTCAGTTGAGACTGCTGCTATTCCTATAGGATCACCCTCCTCCCCATCTTCTTATAGCTCTTCTCTAATCCACCCTCAGGGGTCACCAGCTTCCATCCATTGGTTGGGTGTACATATCTGCACCTGACTCTTTCAGCTGCTTGTTGGGCCTTTTGGAGGGCAGTCATGATAGCTCCTGTTTGTAAGCACACCATAGCATCAGTAACAGTGTTAGGCCTTAGGGCTCCCTCAGAGCTGAATCCTAATTTGGACCTGTTGCTGGACCTCCTTTCCTCAGGCTCTTTTTCATTTTTTCCCCTGAAGTTCTTTCAGGCAGGAACAATTCTGGGTCAGTTTTTGATTGTGGGATAGCAACCTATTCCCTCCTTTTGATGCCCTGTCTTTCTACTGGAGGTGGACTCTACACGTTAACTCTGCCCACTGTAGGGCATTTTATCTAAGGTACCTCCCTTTGAGACCTGGGAGTCTCTCACCTCCAAGGTCTCTGGTACATTGGAGAGGGTCTCCCCACCTCCTAACTCCCAGGGTTGTATATGTCCATTCTTTCAGTTGGCCCTTAGGGCTTCAGTTCTGTTCCCCTCCCCCAATACCTGATCATGTTCCCCCTCTTCCTCTCCATGTTCTCTTTACTACCCAGGTCCCTCCCTCCCTCACACCCGTCCTGTGATTGCTTTCTTCTCCCTCCCAAGTGGGATTGAGGCATCCTTACTTGGTCCCTTTGGCTTGTTAGCCTTCTTGATTCCTGTGGGTTGTATCCTGGGCATTCTTAATTTTTTGTCTAATATCTAGTTATTAGTGAGTACATTACCATGCATATCCTTTTGGGTCTGAGTTACTTCACTCAGGATGAGATTTTCTAGTTCCATCCATTTGCCTGCAAAACTCATGGTGTCTTTGTTCTTAATAGCTGAATAGCATTCCATTGTGTAAATGAACCATATTTTCTGTATCCATTCTGTCGTGGGACATCCGGGTTGTTTCCAGCTTCTGGTTATCAGAAATAAGGCTGCTATGAACATAGTGGAACATGTGCCCCTGTGGCATGGTGGGGCATTTTTGGGGTATATGCCCAAGAATATAGACCTATTCTGTCTATAGAATATAGATAGGTCTTCAGGTAGAGCTATTTCCAATTTTCTGAGGAACCTCCAGACTGATTTCCAGAGTGGTTGTGCCAGTTTGCAATCACACAAGCAATGGAGGAGTATTCCTCTTTCTCCAGGTCCTCACCAACATGTACTTTCACCTGGGCTTTTGATCTTAGCCATTTTGATTGGTGTGAGGTGGAATCTCAGTGTTATTTAGATTTGCATTTCCCTGATGACTAAGGTCTTTGAACATTTAAGTGCTTCTCAGCCATTTGAGATCCTGCTGTTGTGAATTCTCTGTTTAGTTCCATACCCTATTTTTTGATTGGGTTGTTTAGTTTGTTGGTGGTTAGCTTCTTGGGTTCTTTATATATTTTGGATATTAGCCCTCTCTCGGATGTGTGGTTAATGAAGATATTTTTCCCAATTTGAAGGTTGTCGATTTATCCTATTGGCTATGTCCTTTGCCTTAACATAAGCTTACCAGTTTCATGAGGTCCCATTTATCAATTCTTGATCTTAGAGCATGAGCCATTGAAGTTCTGCTTAGGAAAGTCCCTCGCCGCTCCCCAGTGTCAATGAGTTTGAGGCTCTTCCCCACTTTCTCTTCTGTTAGATTCAGTGTATCTGGTTTTAGGTTGAAGTCCTTGATCCACTTGGACTTGAGCTTTGTGCACGGTGACAAATAGGGATCTATTTCATTTTTCTACATACAGACTGCCAGTTAGACAAACACCATCATTTATTGAAGATGCTTTCTTTTTTCCATTATATATTTTTGGCCTCTTTGTCAAAGATTAAGTATGTGTAAGTGTGTGGTTTTATTTTTAGGTCTTCAATTCAATTCTATTGATCAATGTTTCTGTCTCTGTACCAATACCATGAAGTTTTAAATACTATTGCTCTGTAGTATAGATTGAGGTCAGGGATGGTGATTCCCCCAGAGGTGCTTTTATTGTTAAGACTTGTTTTTGCTATTCTTGTTTTTTTGCTTTTCCAGATGAATTTGAGACTTGCTCTTTCCATGTCTTTGAAGTATTGTGTTGGGATTTTGATGGGGATTGCATTGAATCTGCAGATTGTTTTTTGTTAAGATGGCCATTTTTTACTATGTTACTATGTTACTGCTAATCCCTGAGCATGGGAACAAGGGGATATAAATTAGCAAAGAAAAAGTCAAGTTATCACTATTTGCAGATGATATGATAGTATACATAAGCAACCCCAAAAATTCCACCAGAGAACTTCTACAGCTGATAAAGATCTTCAGCAAAATGGCTGGATGTAAAATTAAGTGAAATAAATCAGTAGCCTTCCTTTATACAAATGATAAATGGGCTGAGAAAGAAATTAGGGAAAAAACACTTAACACAGTGGCCACAAATAATATAAAATATCTTGGGGTAACTCTAACCAAACAAGTGAAAGATCTGCATGACAATGACTTCAAGTCTCTCAAGGACGATATTGAAGATCACAGAAAATGGAGAGATCTCTCATGCTCATGTTTTGTATCCATTTTCATTTCTGGTTTTGTTAACTTGGATACTGTCACTGGGCCCTTTAGTTAGTTTGGCTAGGGGTTTATCTATCTTGTTGAGTCTTTCCTAGAACCAGCTGTTGGTTGTGTTGATTCTTTGTATAGTTCTCTTTGTTTCTATTTGGTTAATTTTGGTCCTGAATTTGACTATTTCCTGCTGTCTACTCTTTTTGGTTATTTTTATTCTAGAGCTCTCAGGTGTGCTGTGTTATGTTGCCAGTGTAGGATCTCTCCGATTTCTTTACCAGGGCACTTAGTGCTATGAATTTTCCTCTTAGCACCACTTTCATTGTGTCCCATAAGTTTGGGTGTGCTGTGTGCTTTTTTTCACTGAATGCCAGGAAGTTTTTATTTCTTTATTTCTTTCCTAAGTTGTCATTGAGTAGAGAGTTTTTCAGCTTCTATGGGTATTTGAGTTTTCTGTTGTTTTTGCTGTTATTGAGGACCAGTCTTAGGTCATCATGATCTGATAGGATGTGTGGGATTATTTCAATCTTCTTGTATCAATTGAGGCTTGTTTTGTGACTGATTATATGGTCATTTTTGGAAAGGATACCATGAGGTGCTCAGAGGAAGTTGTATTCTTTTTTTAAGGGTAAAATATTCTGTCCATATCTGTTAAATCTGGTTCATAACTGCTGTTAGTTTCTCTGTGTCTCTGTTTAGTTTCTGTTTCAATGACCTGTCCATTAGTGAAAATAGGATGTTGAAGTCTCCCACTATTATTGGAGGTGTTCAATGTGTGTTTGAGCTTTAGTAAAGTTTCTTTTATGAATGTGAGTGCCCTTGCATTTGGAGCATAGATGTTCAGAATCGAGACTTTTTCTTGGTGAATTTTTTCCTTTGATGAATATGAAGTGTCCTGTCTCATCTCACTTAATAACTTTTGGTTGAAAGTCTATTTTATTAGATATTAGGATGATAACTCAAGCTTGTTTCTTGGGATGATTTTCCTGGAAGACTTTTTTCTAGCCTTTTACTCTGAGGTAATGTCTGTTTTTTTTATTGTGGTGTGTTTCTTGCATGCAGCAAAATACTGGATCCTGTTTGTGTATCCAGTCTGTTAAATTATGTCTTTTTATACATGAGTTGAGTCCATTAATATTGAGAGATATTAAAGTCAGATGATAGTTAATTGCTGTTATGTTTGTTTTTGTAGGTGGCATGTGATTTTCTCCTTTTGGCTTTGTTAGATTAGTATCTTGATTATTCTTTGGTGTAGGTACCCTCTTTGTGTTGGAGTTTTCCTTCTAGAATCCTCTGTAGGGCTGAGTTGGTAGCTAGATATTGTTTGAATGTGTTTCTTTCCTGGAATATTTTGATTTCCCCATCTATGCTGCTTGATAGCTTTGCTGGGTATAGTAGCCTGGGCTGGCATTTGTGTTTTCTTAGAGTTTGCATGACCTCTGTCAAGGCTCTTCTGGCTTTTAATGTCTCTGTTGAGAAGTCTGGGGTAATTCTGATAGGTCTGCCTTTATATATTATTTGACCCTTTTCCCTTGCAGCTTTTAATATTTTCTTTGTTCTGTGTAATTAGTGTTTTGATTATTATGTGACAAGAGGATTTTCTTTTCTGGTCCAATTCATTTGGTGTTCTATAGGTTCCTTATATTTTTATGGTCATCTTTTTCTTTAGGTTAGGGAAGTTTTCTCCTATTATTTTGTTGAAGCCATTTTTGTGTCCTTTGGACTGGGAGTCTTCATTCTCTTTTATTCCTATTATTCTTAGATTTGTGTCCTGGATTTCCTGGAAGTTTTTGGAGTTTTTTATGTTTTGAATTTTCTTTGAGAGATGTGTCAATATCTTCTAAGGTATGTTCTACACCTGAGATTCTCTCTTCTATTGCTTGTATTCTGTTGGTGATGCCTCTTTCCTAGGTTTTCCATTTCAGTGGTTGCCTCAATTTGTGTTTTCCTTATTGTTTCTACTTCTACTAAAGTAGAAGATCTTGAATCTCTTTGTTCAGTTCCATCAACTGTTTCAATGTGTTTTTCTGTATTTCTTTAAGGGATTTTTTGTTTCTTTTTTAAGGGCTTCTACGTGTTTACCTGTATTTCTTTCAGTGAGTTGTTTATATCCTCCTTAAAGGATTCAATTCTTTATAGAGTTAGAACAATAATTTGCAAATTCATTTGGAAAAGCAAAAAACCCAGGATAGTGAAAACTATCCTCAACAATAAAAGAACTTCTGGGGGAATCATCATCCCTGACCTCAAGCAGTATTATAGAGCATTAGTATATGGTATCTTTTGCCCCAAGATTCTCTCTTCTATCTCTTGTTGGTGATTCTTGCATCTATGACTCTTGATCTTTTTCCTAGGTTTTCTATCTCCAGGCTTGTCTCCCTTGGTGATTTCTTTATTGTTTCTTTTTCCATTGTTAGATCCTGGATGGTTTTGTCTAATTTCTTCACCTGTTTCCTTCTGTTTTCCTATAATTCTTTAAGGGATTTTTGTGTTTCCTCTTTAAGGGCTTCTACTCATTTACCTTTGTTGTCCTGTATTTCTTTTTTTTCCCTTTTTTAAAAAGATTTATTTATTTATTATATATAAGGACACTGTAGCTATCTTCAGACACACCAGAAGAGGGCATTGAATTACATATGGTTATGAGCCACCATGTGGTTTTGGGATTTGAACTCAGGACCTCTGGAAGAGCAGTCAGTGCTCTTAAGCACTGAGCCATCTCTCTACCTCCTTTGTATTTTTAAATAGAGTTATTTATGTCCTTCTTAAAGTTCTCTATAATTATCATGAGATGTGATTTTAAATCCAAATCTTGCTTTCTGGAGGTTGGGATATCCAGTGTTTGCTTTCGTTGGTGAACTGGGCTCTGGTGATGCCAAGTAGTCTTGGTTTCTGTTGCTTAGGTTCTTTGGGTTGTCCTTGCCATCTGGTTATCTCTGATGTCAGTTGGTCTTGATGTCTCTGACTGGAGTTTGCCTCTCCTGTGGGCCTGTGAGCCTGTGATCTTCGGAGCGAGAGTGTTCCTGGCAGACCGGCTCCTGCTGGCAGCTTTTTGGTGTTAGAGATGTGAAACAGCCCCTGCTCTGGGTAAAAGTAGAGATTGGAAGTGTTGCCCCAGGTGGCCCTGTTCTCCATTATCTTTATGAAGGCACTTGAACTATAAACTGTCCCTCTTAGCACTGCTTTCATTGTGTTCATAGGTTTGGGTATGTTGTACATTCATTTTTATAGAATTCTAGGAAGTCTTCAGTTTCTTTCTTAATTTTGCCTTGTCATTCAGGCAGGAGTTGTTCAGTCTCCATTTGTAGTCTTTCTGTTGTTTCTGTAAATGTTGAAGTTCAGCTTTAATCCATCTTGGTCTGATAAGATAGCAGGAGTTATTTCAATTTTTTTATTTGTGAGTAAGTATGTGGTCAATTTTTGAGAGTGTTCCATGAGGTGCTGAGAAAAAACATATCCTTTTGTGTGTTTGCAAAGTGTTTAGTAGATATCTGATAGGCCCATTTGAGTTATATTAGTGTCCATAAGTAACATTGGTTTTCTATTTAGTTTATGTCTGAATGATCTGTAGATTCATGAGAGTCTGGTAATGGAGTTCTTTGATTATGAGTATATGAGGTTCAATGTGTCATTTAAGTTTTAGTAAAGCTGGGTGCTCTTGTGTTTGGTGAATAGATGTTAAAAATTGAAATGTCATCTTGGTGGATTTTTTCCTCTTTGGTGAGTATGATATGTCCTTCTCCATATCTTTTGATTAATTTTGGCTCGAAGTCCATTTTGTTAGATATCAGAATAGCTATACTAGCTTGCTTCTTGGGTTTGTTTGCTTGAAAATCTTTTTTCCAATCCTTTACTTGAAAGTAATGCCTATTATCTTTGATGTTAAGGTGTGTTTCTTATATTTAGCAGAATGATGGATTGTGTTTTCATACCTGTGCTGGGTCTTTTTATTAGGTAATTGAATCCATTGATACTGAGCAATATTAATGACCAATGATTGTTATTCCTGTCATTTTGTTGTAGATGGTGTTGGTAGTATGTGTGTTCCTGCGTGTGTGTGTGTGTGTGTGTGTGTGTGTGTGTGTGTGTGTGTGTGTGTGTGTGTTGCTCTTTGGGTTTTGCTGGTGTGAGATTATTTATTGCCTGTTTTTTGTGTGTATAATTTACCTCTTTAGGTTGGAGTTTGCTTTCTAGTGCTTTTATAGGGCTGGATTTGTGTATAGCAATTGTTTAAATTTGACTTTGTCATGCAGTATCTTATTTGTTCCATCAGTGGCAATTGAAGATTTTGCTGACTATAGTAGTCTGTGCTGGTTTCTGTGGCATTATGGTCTCTTAAGAGATGGCAAGACATCTGCCCAGGCCCTTCTTGTTTTTAGAGTCTCTGTTGTAAAATCAGGCAAAATTCTGATAGATCTGCCTTTTAATGGTATTTAGTCTCTTTTCCTGGAAGCTTTTTTTAGCATTCTTTCCTTGTTCTTTTTGTTTAGTTTTAATTTCTCTCTCTCTCTCTCCCCCTCTCTCTCTGTGTGTGTGTGTGTATGAGGTAGGGGGGCTTTCCTTTTCTGGTACCATCTATTTGGTGTTCTCTAAGCTTCTTTTACCTTTATAGGCATGCCCGTCTTTAGGTTAGGAAAATTTCCTACTATGATTTTTAGAAATACACTTTCTGGGTTTTTGAGCTGGGATTATTCTTTTTCTATTTTTATTATTGTTAGGTTTAGTCTTTTCATAATGTCCTGAATTTCCTGGAATTTTGTGTCAGGTACACTTTATATCCAACATTTGTGTTCCTGTGTGTTTGTATGTCTCTCTTTCTCTCTCTCTCTCTCTCTCTCTCTCTCTCTCTCTCTCTCTCTCTCTGTGTGTGTGTGTGTATGTGTGTGTGTGTGTGTGTGTGTGTGTGTGTTCAAATTGGTTCTATTTCCATTTTCAGGTTTTCACCCATTTGTTTGTTTATTTTTCTTGACTTGAATGTTTTTGTTTTCTTTACGGAATTTATCGATTTTTTCCAAATTCTTGTCTTTTTCTGGGTTCTTTTTTTTTTTGTTATTCAGTGATTATGTTTAATTGAAAGATACACAAAGAATATAACATTGTTTGTTGATATGGAAATTAGAGAAAGATTAATTTAATAATGATCATACAAATCCAAAATTATAAATACTACATATTAAATATTGACTTAACCTCGATAACAATGAGTAAAATGTATCGCTAGTAGGAAAAAAACCTTTCAGGATAGTAACAATAAAATGATTCTGTGTAATTTAACAACATGGTATATGTACCTACAATTATTGAGAATAAGCTGAAAAAATGAGACATATCATGGAGTGTAGACAGTGTCTGCAAAGAGGATATAAATATTTTATCTTGTACATCTAAGCAGCATTGGTCTTTAAACATAAGAATATGCTTAATCATTTATAGAAGAATTAGCATGGAAGATGAAACAGGTGAGACTTTCTCCTTGCAGAATGAGTTGTTTGTAATGCGAACCAAGAGTCTCCATATATAAAGAGTCACCTATCACACAATAACAACACTGGACCACACACTGAGTGTTTTCAGGAAGTGGTGTTGCTTTGATGTTTACTAAGAGTAATTGTATGTTTCTGGGGGCTTAGTAAGGGTCCTCTCAAGAAAAAAGTCCTGTCTCACAGGTCAACTTCTAATCTGTGAAGGTATAAATCAAGGGCACGAGAACAAAAGGAAACTTTGGTAGGGCAGTATTTTTGTTAAAAACCTTCCATTTTCTTGAAATTCTGTAGAAGCATTTCTTATGAAACATTGTTGCAAGGAGAACCTCTATTTGCAAATTTAAAAAGTTCAGATAAGACCAGAACAGCATGACTGCCAACAATCTATTCATGTGTCACTCAGAGTCAAAAGAAAATGGCTTAACATCATGTGGTATGGCCTGAAGAAGACCAATGGGAGATTCAGATACAGACAGTAGCCCAGCTTCTGTTTTAGGGCTCAAGTGTAATTTGAAATGTTGTGACTAGGGAAACTTGTAGGCATTCTCTCTGAGACCATTCTATTAATCAAGCATTTCCCTTCATGGGGAAACATTTCCTGACATTGTATCTAAATTTTTATCTTTTGTGTGGTATTACAACAGTTAATTGAATTATCCCATTAGCAGATCTGAAATAATATTTGTCTTGTTTCCCATTTTCTTGTTCTCTTACGATGATTGTGTGGATAGAGAGCAAGCAGAAAATGAGCTGATCATTATTGTCTTGCATTTTCTTCTTCTGTTGCAAAAATACAGGAAGTGAGGTCCATAGGAAGCAAGGTGGAATATGATCAGGGACTACTGTCAGCATCTGTGCTGGGCAGGAGAGTATTTTCCTGATCAGTTTTAAAATGTGTAGCCTAGGCTGGCCTTGAACTCGTGATCCTCCTGCCTCTGCCTCCTTCAGCAAATCCTACCAGCGTGCGCCACGGTTCTTATTTCTATTTCTTCTTTAAAATTCTCTATCATCTTCATAAAGTTGATTTTAAAGTCATTTTCTTGTGATTCAGCTGCACTCAAATATTCAGGTCTTGCAGTCAGAGAATAGCTGGGCTCTGGCCATGCCACATTGCTCTTTCTGCTGCTAATTTTGTTATTATTTCTTGAGAGCAGCTTGGGCTTTGCTTCAGCAGGGTTACTCTCTTCTTCTAACTGGTGTGACCTATGCCTGAGCATTGGGAATCTGCCTGAACTGTGGGAAGAGTTCTAGAAGGCACTGAAGTAGGAGTATAGAGTGTCTTTGGGAGTGGGGCTGTTCAGGTGATAGGCAGCAGGCTTTCCTCTTAGGTGGGCTTTTCTTCCCCTCTCCTTACTAGGTAGCTGCAGGGTTGGAGTTGATTTTGATACATTCTTTTAATCTGTGTTTTCTTGCTGTGAAGTGACACTATAACTCTTATACTGAAAAGCATTTAATCCGGGGCTTGCTTACAGTTTCAGAGTTAATTCATTGTCATAATGGGAAAGAGCATGGTGGCATGCAGGCAGTCACGGTCCTGGAGAGGTAGCTAAGAGTGCTACATCAGAATCAGTAGCCAGTGGAACAAAAAGAGAGACTCTGGACCTGGCTTGAGCTCCTGAAACCTCAAAGCCCACCCCCAGTGAAACACTTTTCCAACAAACCCACACCTCTTAATTCTTTTAAATAGTGCCACTCACTGTTGACTAAATATTCAAATATGTGAGCCTATGGGGACTAAGTTTATTTAAACTAACATATACATTAAAAATCTCCTCCTCCACACTTCTCCACTAGTCTTTTCCACCTTTGTGAACTTTTCAGAAGTTCCTCTCTTCCTTTAGAGTAGAGTCTCTTGTTTTCAAAACCAACCTCATAACTAGGTCACAAAGGCAGCTTCTAGTCTGCTGTCTTCATTGGATGCTTTTTTATCGCCACTTTTATCATTTTATCCACGAATTCTTCAGTAGCATTGATAAGCACACATTTTTCTAAAGAGAAGAAAATTTTAATATTTATCAAAAATCATTGTGGTACTTAGATATTTACTGCTTCATTGTAAAATTTTGTAATTAACCATTTTGAATTGTTTGCTTTATTTCAGACTCCACTGAGATATACAAAAACATTATTGCTTCCACTTGTCCTAGTGATTACTTATCTTATCTTTAAAATGGTATGTAAAGATTTATCACTTTTTGTGGATTTACCATGAGAACAAAAATAGATTAATGCAAGTTGCTCAAATTCCTTCTCTCCTTTTAGGATGAATTCTATTTTTCTATCTAAACCATTTTATTGATGTCTCTATCTGGCACTCTACTTTTAAAAATTACATTATTAAAGATATTTTATTCTATTCTTTCAAAGGTAGTTTTCACCCATCACTGACTATATAATCACATTTAATTAGGGGTGTGATATGACAGACAAGTAAACCATGGCAACTTTTGGACAGCCCCGACCATGCATTGTGAAATGCTGAACAAGCATCTGTAGAATAAATGTGATGTCACATGCCATGAGTACAAAGGAGAGTGACAGGTATAAACACAGTCAAAGACATCATCAGCTATTTCAAGGAGTTGTGCACAGGATAAATTTATACAATCAGCAAAAACAACTACACAGATATTTTTTATGACAATACAATATCATGTTAGAAGAACTCATCTTTAAAACTTCACATGCATATTTTCATGGCTCAAGTCTTTAATAGCAGAAACCATTAAGGTACTTTTAACAGCTTTGAGCCATTTTTATTTATATTGTTAGTTGTGTCGAAGGTCAACATGTTTGTTTCTACTGTTTGGTAGATGATGATACCATGATTCCTCACCAACAATTCCATTTGTAGTCCAGTTGAAAAAAATTTCTCTACTTAAAGTTAAAACTTTTTATGTACTCCCCAGGTAGTTCCTAAGCCCCACCCCTTGTCCCCATGTTTCTGCGTAGAATATGATTAGTCTGTAAATAATGAAGACAGGCACTACTCTCCACGTCTGCACCTCTGCTATTTACACCTGACCTGGTTCTGTCCCACTGGGAGCAGTCAGGACAAGGAGAAGAACTGAAATGGGCTGGATTAGAACAAAAGCTATTGTTTTCTGTTGTCCTGGTCCACCCAAGCTCAAAGTTAAGATATATTATAGAGCCTGTTTCTACTCCATTGACGTAAATGATGGCATTCTTGACAGGCTCAACTTAAGCTTAGGGGCAAAGCATAAAGTAACTGTTGAATGTAGAGCCATCTAGCATAGTTGAAGGATAACTTGATCTACTTTTTTTTTTAAAAAAGTTAAACACAGACACTAACAAGTATTTTACTAGCATCCAAACACTGTACTGCCTAAACTGAACTCATCAATGTGTAAAGAAACACACACACACACACACACACACACACACACACACACACACTCCTGTAGCCACTAAAGTTCAATTTTTTTGCTTCTACCCTGTAAATGCTTCAGTCTTGCTTTGCCCTGTATGGCTTATTTTTTACTCGGTGAATATAGCTGATGTTTTAAATTTTTACTTATATAAAATATCCCCATAGACTAAGGATGGCATATGTAGCATGACTCCACTGAGAAAGCATAAATATGTAACTCCTCCAAATTGCCATTTTGATATTTATACCCTCAAGTTGTCAATTTGAATATGTAGCTATAATTTCATTTATATTATTTGGTACATATTGAATTAATATCATATTTATGCTGTCCTTAAATTTGTGATATTTTTCTATAAAGTATGATTTCTCCTTCAATTGCTACATTCTCATGAGAACTGATGATCTTCCTATAGTGACTACCTTGGATTGATGTAGTCAAGAAAGCAAATACACTAATAACTTCACTAATAACTTATTTAATAATTATCTAAAGCATTGAGTAAAACAGGAATCTAGGTGAGCAGAAAAGAGAGGTGAAATAGGAAGAACAACGGGGGGCATTTAGAGGCTGAAATTGTCTAAGGTGCATGGTAGAGGCTCCCACACTTAGATTGTTAACCTTACCACCATCCAGCAAATATGACGTTTCAACAATAGTAAGTAACTCTTCTCATTATGAAGCTTAAGCACTTCAGAGCTGAAATAGACTAAGCTTTACTCTACCATTCTTACTGAATACACCAGAAAGTTGCAGTCTTAAATTTATGATTTAAAGCTGGGAGTGAGCTAGTAGAGAGATTTTAACTCAATTAAATAAATTCATTTTGATGATACAGACCTGTAATCTCAGGTGGGGAAGGTGAGGTACAAGAATCACCAGCTCCAGGCCAACATAGGCCAGGAAGATATTTATACCTAAAGACACAAAAATAAAGGAACAAACAATACAAAGGAAAAGAACTTACTTGTAAGCTTGCGGGGGTTTGGTGGTTTATAGCAGCAGGAGTTTCAATGTGTTACTAGACTGTCAAAGTTTCATCAACTGATTCTGTTCACAGATTGTTCGTGATATCTTATGTGTCTTGTATACAAACACTTATCAGAGGTAATTATTTCACAGTTGTCTTTAAAGTCATACCATGTTCATTATTTAATAACATTAAATATTAAGACATTCTCAAATGAATATGCATTTATTTCAACATTTAGATAAGAACGCAATATATTTTTTCTTTTAAGTCTCTGTTTTGGATTTTTCTATATATTCAAAATAACTTAATATTTATAAATATAAATAAGAAATATTTATATAGATATTTATGTTTGTGAAACAGCTTATAGTTTAAACTCGCTCAATTTTAATATATCACCAGAGTTTCAAGTTCATAAACAGAAATAGCTTAAATTTTATTTAAACCATCCTTATTTTTAACCTTCAAAACAGATGATTACTATATTTCTAAACATTTATCAAATTTTTTTACCAAATTTATTTTTGAAAATATTTTTTCTATATTTTTAATGGTTTCAGTAGAATTTCTAAAATCAAGGCCTGGACTAAGGCCAGTGAAATACCTTATATATTTAACACATGTCACGTAAATTGCTAAGCCTTAGGAAATAATAGTGGAGGAAACTACCTTCTGAAGAAATGTTATTTCAAACTATGTTTTGTATCATTAGTTACATAATTTAATTTTACTTAATGTCTTTTATGTTTTAGACAGCTTATATTTACAGAAAAATTGTGCCAATAGTGCTGAGTGTCTTCTCAAGCCTTTATATCTTCTGTGCTAATATTTTTTATGAGCAGATTTGTGTGGTTGCCAGAGAAGCTAATGTAAAACTTTGAGTGCATTGTTGAAATAATTTCCAAAACAAAGTGCTAATAAGCACACTGTTTTCTGTACATCAGATAGGAGCTGGGGAAGTATGTCTTGACATTCTATGCAAGTGTCTTTGATAATTTCTTCTATAAGAAATGCATAAGGGACATGGTACATTTCACTGAATGAAACATAACTAATAGAGATGTGTAAACTATTCTCAGATGCTTGCAAAGTAATGAAATGTGGAAAAGGAAAGGCGTTTGGGGGGGCAAATGATTGAAAAAATAATTCAGAATAAAGAAGTCTTTCTGACTGATTAAGTAGCAGAAACTGAACTTTTATAGGTTTCCCAAGGTCTGTTTATTTTATTTCTTCTTACTGATTTATTTATTTTTAGTCAATAAACCTTTATGTAGTGCTCATGCCATATAGTTTGAAGTCTGGAATGAGCTTATAATTTATAGGTTAATTTTAAAATTTCACAACTATATAAAAACTCTCTTGTTTTCTGTGTTCACTTGTTGGTTAGAAATATTGTTGAGGCTGGAGAGATGGCTCAGTGGTTAAGAGCACTGACTGCTCTTCCAGAGGTCCTGAGTTCAATTCCCAGCAACTACATGGTGGCTCACAACCATCTGTAATGGGATCTGGTGCCCTCTTCTGGTGTGTCTGAATACAGCAGCAGTGTACTCACATAATATGACAAATAGAACTTTAACAAAAAAAAAAAAAAAGAGAGAGAAAAGAAAGAAAAAAGACACTCTGAGGAGAATACCCCGAGGAAGACACAGTTTGCTTTGTCTGAGTTTTCCAGGGGATACAGTCAATGGTTGGCATAGGGGCAGTAGAGGCCAGAAGGCTGCATGTACAGTCAGAAAGCACAGAGTGATAACGTTTGTGCTTTTCTTTCTTTCTCTTTTTATTAATTAGTCCAGGACTCCAACCATGGAACTGTGATGGACACATTTAGGAGGGTTTTCCAATTTTAATTAACTTAATCCAGATAATCTCTCATAGATGCTTTAAAGATTTGTTCATTTCCATGGTGATTTTAAATATGGTCAAGATGGTAATCTGAATTCACCACCCTGACTCTCCTCCTTATCATCTTGGCTTTCCCCAAACAAATCATTTGAAAGCATAACCTTCCTTTTCTTGCTCCTATTGACTTGTGGCCATTTCATAATATAAAATTCATTCATTGGTGTTCAAATGCTCATTGTATTTAAGAATTTTAACACGGAATGAAAGTCTGAAGTTCAAGTTTTCTCAAGACTTGAGGTAATCAATGTTTTGACTCTCTATTTTTGAAAATAGATTGTTTTCATACAATATATCTCATGTAGTGGTTTGCTTTGTTTGTAAACATGACATAAGCTAGAGTCATCACAGGGAAAGGAGCCACAGTTGAGGAAATGTCTCCATGAGATTTAGCTATAATAGCCAGAAGCTGGAAAGAACCCAGATGCCCTTCAACAGAGGAATGGATACAGAAAATGTGGTACATCTACACAATGGAATATTACTCAGCTATCAAAAACAATGACTTTATGAAATTCACAGGCAAATGGATGGAACTGGAAAATATCATCCTGAGTGAGGTAATCCAATCACAGAAAAACTCATATGGTATGCACTCATTGATAAGTGGATATTAACCCAAATGCTTGAATCACCCTAGATGCACAGAACACATGAAACTCAAGAGGGATGACCAAAATGTGAACGCTTCACTCCTTCTTTAAAAGGGGAACAAGAATACCCTTGGGAGGGAATAGGGAGGCAAAGTTTAGAACAGAGGCAGAAGGAGCACCCATTCAGAGCCTTCCCCACATGTGGCCCATACATATATAGCCACTAGACAAGATGGATGAAGCAAAGAAGTGCAGGCCGACAGGAACCAGATGTAGATCTCTCCTGAGAGACACAGCCAGAATACAGCAAATACATAGGCGAATGCCAGCAGCAAACCACTGAACTGAGAACGGGACCCCCGTTGAAGGAATCAGAGAAAGAACTGGAAGAGCTTGAAGGGACTCGAGACACCATATGAACAATAGTGCCAACCAACCAGAGCTTCCAGGGACTAAGCCACTACCCAAAGACTATCCATGGACTGACCCTGGACTTCAACCTCATAGGTAGCAATGAATAGCCTAGTAAGAGCACCAGTGGAAGGGGAAGCCCTTGGTCCTGCCAAGACTGAACCCCCAGTGAACGTGATTGTTGGGGGGAGGGCAGAAATGGGGGGAGGATAGCGAGGGGAACACCCATATAGGAGGGGGGAGGGAGGGGCTAGGGGGATGTTGGCCCGGAAACCAGGAAAGGCAATAACAATCAAAATGTAAATAAGAAATACCCAAGTTAATAAAGATGGGTAAAAAAAAAAGTAATGGAGGGCACATTTGGGGGGTTCTTCATTTCATTTATTATATTTTCATTTTTTAAATTTGATATTTTTTATTTACATTTCAAGTGTTATTCCCTTTCCTGGTTTCCCATCCATAAGCCCCTTATCCCATCCCTCTCCCCTTTCTTCCTTCTATAAGTGTGTTCCCCCTCCCAAACCGCCTCCCCACCCTGAGATTCCCCTACACTGGGGGGTCCAGCCATGGCAGGACCAAGGGCTTCTTGGAGGATGCTTCTGATCGAGATCTTGAGTCAGGAAGGCAACATGCTTTTGATCTGGATTGACACAAGATTTTAATCTAGATCTTGAGGCATAGTGGTCATGCTTACAAGACTCTATAATGAAAAGAATTGAAAGAAAAATCTTAGGTCTAGATGGAGTAGCATACACCTTTAATCACAGCACTCAGGAAACAGAGGCATGCAGATCTCTGAGTTCAAGGTCAGTCTACAGAGTAAGTCCCAGAACAGCCAAGCTTAGGCAGTGAAGGAAATACATTGAAAACAGAAAGCTGGTGAAGATGTAATTATAAGGAGACTATGTTCCAGCCCCACCAAGGAGGGGAATTCAACAGCTTTGGCCATGTGGTTCTGGCTTTAGGATTAGGGACTAAGGAAAGTTGTTAAAGCCATGAATGTGTCAGGGGTGTTCTTGCATGGAGGCCCAGAAAGGCCACTGTGTGAGGTAGCTAAGGTTGTATCTTGTGCTGGCATTTGGACCTGGTAATGTATAAGAGTCAGCAAGGTAGTATTGATTTTGAATGCATGAAGGGGTCATGCATAACAGATGAGTTTTGGCACTGTGAGAGGTCGGGAGAGGGCATTGGTGAAGCTTCAGCTGCAGTATCAGTTGAAGATCCAGGACTGAATGGGTTATGCAAAGAAACCTTGGCTTGGCAACATTTTATCACTATGAAAGGCTGTTGGTAAAAGTGCAGCCCAACTGCAGAAGACCCCATCATTTTGGAGGTGCCAGTACCATGCCGTGATGGTTTATATATGCTTGGCCCAGGTAGTGGCACTATTAGAAGGTGTGGTCCTGTTGGAGTAGGTGTGTCACTGTGCATGTGGGCTTTAAGACCCTCATCCTAGCTGTCTGGGAGCCTTCAGATGAAGATGTAGAACTCTCAGTTCCTCCTGTACCATGCCTGCCTGGATGTTGACATGTTACCACTTTGAAGATAATGGACTAAACCTTTGAACATGTAAGTTAGCCCCAGTTAAATGTTGTCCTTATAAGAGTTGCCTTGGTCATGGTATCTGTTCATAGCAGTAAAACCCTAACTAAGACACATAGGATGACCACCAAGAACAGCAGCAGCAGCAAAAGCTGTAAAGGTAAAGCCTGGATTTCCCTGGAGACCCTAAGATGTTAGAGATGCCAGAGCCGTGGTATACCTATCATGGAAAGATGGTAATGGGGTGGAACCAGCCCAAGATAAAGAGGTGTGTTGTAGTCCAAAAAGCAGAAGTTTGGAGTTTGCTTGGATGGTTTTCAGTATTGCTTTGGTCCACTATTTCCTCACTATCCTCCCTTGCCTATGTTTTGGAACATTAATGTACATCATGTACCATGATATGTTGGAAGCATGTAGTCTGCATTTTGATTTTAATTTTATAAGGGATTGCAGTTAAGCGAGTACATGAATCTCAGAAAAGACTTTGAACTTTAGACTTTTAAAACATTGTTGAGACTGTGATAGACTATGGGGACTTTTGAAATTTGACTAAATGCATTTTGCATTATACTATGGCTATAAGCCTATGGGGGCCAGGGAATGAAATGTGATTTGAATAGGCTTGCCTCCTTTAGATTCATGTGCTTTTAATGCTTGGCCATAGGGAATGCCACTATTAGGAGCTGTGGCCTTATTGGAGGAGGTGTGGTCTTGTTTGAGGAAGTGTGCCACTGTGGAGGTCTTAAATGTTCAAGTTATATCCAGGGTGAAAAACATCCAGGATCTTTCTTACTGCCTGTGGATCAAAATGCAGAACTTTCAGTTTCTCCAGCACTGTGTATGCTTGCACACTGCCATGCTTCCTGCCTTGGTGATAATGGACTAAACCTCTGAAAATGTAAGCCAAACCCAATTAAATGTTTCCTTTATAAGAGTTGCCTTGGTCATGGTGTCTCTTCACAGCAATAGAAATCTTAACTAAGATATTCTGATTAGTTTTCCCTCCCCAAATTCCTCTGAGATCCTTCCTACCCCTTCCTTAGAAATACACATCTGTCTTCAGAGAGCAAACAGGTATCTATATGATAATAATAAAATAAATAAACAAACAAACAAGCCAGAACAGGACAAAACAAACAGGAAAAGGGAGTCAAAGAAGAAGCACAAGAAATACATATAATTGAAGAAACACACATGTTCACACATAGGAATCCCATAAAAGCACAAATCTAGAAGCCATAATGAATATACAATAGACTGGAAAGTTAAAAAAAAGTCATGACAAAGCATTATGGGTTAAAGGGCAAGTATGTTCTTTGATGCTTGTGGTTTGGTTGTGTGTGTGTGTGTGTGTGTGTGTGTGTGTGTGTGTGTCTGTGTGTCTGTGTGTCTGTGTGTCTGTGTGTCTGTGTGTGTTTATCATCTACTACTGGACATGAGGATTACCCTCAAGAGTAGTTTATATACTCAGTGAGACTCCATTGGAGAGTGAATATCATTTAAAGATAGCTTCTGGGTTAGGGATGGGTGTCTATGTCCACCTCTTTCAGCTTTAGGACCCTATCTGTGCGGTAGAAGTATATGCTCACAGTCTCTGTGAGTTCATATGTGTCCCAGACCTGTTGTGTTTAGAAACCCTGATTCCTTGGTGTCCTCCATCTTCCCTGACTCTTGCACTTTTTCTGTCTCCTCTTTTGCTGATTTCTTGATCTCTGAGTGGAGGAATGTGATAGAGATATCCCATTTAGGAGTGAAAGTTCCAAAATTTCTTACGTTCTGCACATTGTCCATTTGTGAGTCTCTGTGTTTGTTCACGTCTACTGCAGGAAGGAGGGTCTCTGATGATGACTAAAAGAGGCACTGATCTATGAGTATTTCAGAATATCATTAGGGGTCATTTTAGCAGAACAGTAGTATTTAGTTTTCGCCTAGGTCCCTGGGCTATGTAATCGTTCAGTGTTGTAGATGGGTTCTGACCCATGGCCTGGGTTTTAACATCCAAGTTAACTCAAAAGCAGAAAGAGATAATCCAAATCAACAAAATTAGAGATGAAATGAGGGACATATTAAGGGGCATCATGGAAATCCAAAGAATCATAAAGACATATTTTAAAAATCTATACAACACCACCTAGTAAAATCTAAAAGAAATGATAATTTCCTTGATATATATATATGCCAATTACCAAAGTTAAATCAAGATCAGATAAGCAATTTAGAAGATTTATAACCCCTAGTGAAAGAGAAGCCATAATTAAAAGTCTACAAGGAAACAACAACAAAAAGGCCATGCCCAGATGGTTTTAGCACAGAATTCTACCAGACTTTTAAACAAGAATTAATGCCAATACACATCAAATTATTCCACAAAATCAAAACAGAAGTAACATTGCCCAGTTCATCTTACAAGGCTACATTTACTCTGATATCTAAACTTCAAAAAGATTCAACAAATAAATAGACTTATAGGAACATAGATGCAACATTTCCCAGTAAAATATTTACATATGGATCTAGGAATATATCTAATCGTTCATCCACCATGTGATCATGGTGGATCATCCCAGAGATGCAAGCGCCTTTCAATCCATAAACCTGATAAATGTTATCCACCATATAAATAGACTGAAAGACACAAACCACATGGATCTCTCATCAGTTGTACAAAAGATCTTTGACAAAAATCCAAAACCCCTTTATGATAAAAGTCCAGCAAGATTAGGGATACAAGGCACATTCCTCAACATAATAAATGTGATTTACAGCAAGCCCATATCCAACATCAACCTAAATGTGAAGAAACCCAGAGAATTTCTACTAAAATCTGGACTAAGACAAGGTTGTTAATGTTTTCCATACTTACTTAATATAATACTTGAAGTCTTCACTAGATCAATAAGACAATGAAGGAGATAAGGGAATACAAATATGAAAGGAAGAAGTCAAAGTACATTTATTTGCAGATAATATGATTGTATACATAAATGACCTTAAAAATTCCACCAGGAAAATCCTACAGCTAATAAACACTTTCAACAAGGTAGCAGGAGGCAAAATTAATACACACAAACACACATACACATACCACAGACACAAACACACACTGTATGTACAAAAGATACGCACAGAGACAGACACACACACACACATATATATATATATGATATATGATATATATCACTAGCCAAGAAGGTTTAAGATTAATATAATGAAAACTTGAAAGATACCGAAGAAAGAAACTGAAAATATCAGGAGATGGAAAGATCTCCTATGGTCATGGAAAAGTAGAATCAATATAGTAAAAATGGCCATCTTATGTAAAGAAATCTACAAATTCACTGCAATCCCCATTAAAATTCCAACACAGTTCTTTGTAGAACTTGAAGAACTTTGTAAACTTTGTATAACAACACAAAAACGTCCCAAGATAGCCAAAATACTGAACACTAAAAGAACTACTGGAGGTATCATCACTCCTGAGTTCAAGTTTTACTTCAAAGCTATAGTAATAAAAATAGAATGGTATTAGCATCAAAATAGATATTGATAAATGGAATTAAATTGAAGACTCAGACATAAATGTATGCATCTACAGGCAACTGATTTTTGATAAACAATCCCGAAATATACACTGGAAAAAAAGTATCTTGAACAACTGGTGTTGGTCAAATTGGATGGCTGCATGTAGAAGAATACAAATAGATCCATATTTATCACCTAGCCCAAACTCAACTCTAAATGGATCAAGGACCTCAGCACAAATCCAGATACACTGAACCTGATAGAAGAGAAAAGTGTCTGCCTGGCAAAAGAAACTTTGTCATTTAGACAAAGCAGGCAGATATAGAATGGGAAGAGGTTTTTGTCAAGTACACATCTAATAGGAGGCTAATACCCAAAATACATAAAGAATGAAAAAAACTTGGATATCATGAAAACAAATAACCTAATTGCAATTTAGGTACAGATCTAAATTGAGAAATCTCAAAAGATGGTACAGAAATATCTGAGATTTACTTAAAGAAAAATTTCAACATCCTTAACCACCAGGGAAATAAAAATCAAATGAATTTTAAAATTTCATTTTTCTTTGTTGGGTCTTTGTGTGGCTTAGATATCAGGGTAACTGTGGCCTCCTAGAATGAATCAGGTAGTGTTCCATCTGTTTCTATTCTGTGGAATAGTTTGAGGAGTATTGATATTAGCTCTTCTTTTAAAATCTAGTAGAATTCTGCACCTAAAACCATCTGGCCCTGGGATTTTGTTTGTTTGGTTTTTTGTTTGTTTTTTAATGGTTGAGAAGTTTTGAATGACTGTTCTATTTCCTTGGAGATTATGGAATTGTTTAGATAGGTTACCTGATCTTGATTTAACTTTGGTATATGGTATCTGTCTAGAAAATCAGCCATTTCATCTAGATTTTCCAGTTTTATTGTGTATATAGGCTTTTATAGTAAGATCTGACAATTTTTTGAAGTTTCTCAGATTCTCTTGTTATGTTTCGCTTTTCATTTCTGATTTTGTGAATTTGGATGCTGTCTCTGTGCATTGTAGTTAGTTTGGTTAAGGGTATGTCTATCTTGTTGGTTATCTAAGAAGAGCTAGCTCTTGGTTTTGTTGGTTCTTTGTACTGTTCTCTTTGTTTCTAATTGGTTGCTTTCAGCTATAAGCTTCACTATCTCCTGCCATTTATTCCTCTCAGATTTGATTGCTTAATTTTATTCTGGAATTTTCAGCTGTACTGTTAAGTTGCTAGTATAGGGGTGCCCAAATCCTATGAGGGAGAGAGCTGGACTCTCAAAAGTGTGGACAATCCTGAGAGCTCAGGGGAGACCACCACTTCTGTTCACATTCCTGGCCCAAGAGGAACCTGCCTAGAGCATTCTAGAAACAGGAACCTAGGAGCAGTCAGGGGCAGGATATTTTGGGTCTTCGCCTATGCCCAGAGCTGAAAGCCAGTCACCAGGAGTGCTGACACACCTGAAAGCAGAAGTAAGACCACCATTTCTGCTCCGAGGGACCTGACTGGAGCCCTTAGGACACATGAACACAGGATCAGTCTGGGATAGGACTTTTCCAGTTTCTGCCTACACCCACAGCTGAGCCTTTCCCACAGCCCTCTGTATCCATATACTGCTGACACACAGGCTTATAGGAGGGCCAAGCCACTGTCAGAGACAGCAAACCAGCTAACACCAGAGGCAACCAGATAGCAGGAGGAAGACTTGGGAACCTAAGCAACAGTCTTCTCAACAAAGTAAATACCAGATGTCCTAACATACTGGAAAAGCAAGATTTGGATTTAAAATCACATCTCATTATAATGATAAAGAACTTTAAGAAGGACATAAATAACTCCCTTAAAGAAATGCAGGACAACAAAGGTAAACAAGTAGAAGCCCTTAAAGAGGAAACACACACACACACACACACACACACACACACAAAACCCTTAAAAATTACAGGAAAACACAACCAAACAGGTGAGGAATTGAACAAAACCATCCAGTATTTAAAAATGGAAATAGATACAATAAAGAAATCACAAAGGGAGACAAACCTGGAGATAGAAAACCTAGGAAAGAGATCAGGAGTCATAGACACAAGCATTATCAACAGAATACAAGAGATAAAAGAGAGAATCTCAGGGGCAGAAGATACCATAGAAAACATCAACACAACCATCAAAGAAAATGTAAAACGCAAAAAGCTCCTAACCCAAAACATCCAGAAAATTCAGGACACAATGAGAAGATCAAACCTAAGGATAATAGGTATAGAGGAAATTAAAGGGCCAGAAAATATCTTCAACAAAATTATAGAAGAAAACTTCCCTAACCTAAAGAAAGAGATGCTCCTAAACATACAAGAAGCCTACAGAATTCCAAATAGATTGGACTAGAAAAGAAATTCTTCCTGTCACATAATAGTCAAAACACAAAATGCAGTAAACAAAGAAAGAATATTAAAAGAAGTAAGGGAAAAAGGTCAAGTAACATATAAAGGAAAACCTATCAGAATTATACCAGACATCTCAACAGAGACTATGAAAGCAAGAAGATCCTGGACAGATGTCATACAGGCCCTAAGAGAACATAAATGCCAGCCCAGGATACTATATCCAGCAATACTCTCAATTACTATAGACGGAGAAACCAAGATACTCCATGAAAAAAACAAATTTCACAATATCTTTCCACAAATACAGCCCTAAAAAGGATAATAGATGGAAAACTCCAGCACAAGGAGGGAAACTACACCCTAGAAAAAGCAAGAAATTAATCTTCTTGCAACAAGCACAAAAGAAGAGAGCCAAACAAACATAATTCTACCTCTAACAACAAAAATAACAGGAAACAAAAATCACTATTCCTTAATATCTCTTAACATCAATAAACTAAATTCCCCAATAAAAAGACATAGACTAGCAGATTGGGTACATAAAGAGGGCCCAGAATTTTGCTCCATACAGTAAACACACCTCAATGACAAAGACAGATACTACCCCTGAGTAAACGTCAGGAAAACAATTTCCAATCAAATGATTTGAAGAAACATGCTGGAGTACCCATTCTAATATCGAATAAAATCAACTTTCAACCAAGAGTTATCCAAAAAGATAAGGAAGGACATTTCATATTCATCAAAGGAAAATCCACCAAAATGAGCCTTCAGTCCTGAATATCTGTGCTCCAAATGCAAGGGCACCTACATTCATGAAAGAAACCTTACTAAAGCTCAAAGCACACATTCCACCTCACACCATAATAGTGGGAGACTTCAACATACCACTCTCAGCAATGGACAGATCATGGAAACAGAAACTAAATAGAGGCACAGAGAAACTAACATAAGTTACGAACCAAATGGATTTAACAGATATCTATAGAACATTTCATCCTAAAACAAAAGAATATACCTTCTTCTCAGTACCTCATGGTACCGTCTACAAAACTGACCATATAATCAGTCACAAAACAGGCCTCAAACAGATACAAGAAGATTGTAATGCTCCCATGCATTTTTTTCAGATCACCAAGGACTAAGGCTGGTCTTCAATAACAACAAAAACGACAGAAAGCCCACATACACATAGAACTTGAATAACGCTATACGATAACTTGGTCAAGGAAGAGATATAGAATGAAATTAAAGAATTTTAAAAATTTAATGAAAATGAAGGCACAACATACACAAACTTATGGAACACAATGAAAGCAGTTCTACAAGGAAAATGCTTAGCTCTGAGTGCCTCCAAAAAGAAACTGGAGAGAGCACACAATAGCAGCTTGACAGCACAAGTAAAAGCTCCAGAACAAAAAGAAACTAATATGTCCAACAGGAGTAGATGGCAGGAAATAATCAAATTCAGGGCTGAAATCAACCAGGTAGAAACAAAAAGAACTATACAAAGAATCAACAAAGCAGAGCTGGTTTTTGGAGAAAATCAATAAGATAGATTAAATACTTAGCCAGATTAACCAGAGGACACAGAGAGAGTATGCAAATTAACAAAATCAGAAATGAAAAGGGAGATATAACAACAGAATCTCTGATTTTCTGAGTAAATTCAGAAAATCATCAGATCCTACTAAAAGCCTATATTCAAGAAAACTGGAAAATCTGGATGAAGTAGACACTTTTCTAGTAGTCTCATAACTCCTAAAGAAACAAAACCAGTTATTAAAAGTCTCCCAACCAAAAATAGCTCAGGAACAGATGGGTTAAGTGCAGAACTGCCGCGCGCCCAATGTCTCGCCAGCAAAAACAACGTGAGGCAACAGGATTCTTCTGCGAACAAGCCTTTACTGTACAGCTCTCTTGAACAGGGACAGGGGACAGGGGACCCCGAGGGAGGAAAAGGCACTGCTTATATATGCTTAGGAGACTCGTGTCGCTACCCGATTGGTGCAAGCCCCAATGCCCAATTTGCATGCCCCGAGAGCGGGCTGTGACGTGCTTGGCTCATGCGCACTGCGTCCTTCGGGGTGGACAACAGCTGTGCCCTGTACTAACAGACAACAGCTGGTACGGGTGGCTACCAACACAGAACTCTATCAGACCCTCATAGAAGACTTAATGCCAAAAGTCTTGGAAAGATCGGAATTTAAGGCCCATACCTAAACATAATAAAAGTAATATGCAGCAAACCAGTAGCCAACATCAAGCTAAATGGAAAGATCTTGAAGCAATCCCACTAAAATCAGGGACTAGACATGACTGCCCACTATCTATTCAATATAGTCCTTGAAGTCTGAGTCAGAGCAATCAGACAACAGAAGGGGGTCTTGGAAAGGAAGAAATCGAAGTATCACCATGGTCTGTGGGATCCAGAGGAGGCATGGACAGGGTGGGGAGAGGCTCTATCTGGCACAAGGGGTTGGGTTTGCTGGGGAAATGAGAGAATAGAAAATGTCTGCGGGCAGCCTGCCTGCTCTTGTGGCAGCTGTGGCCTGTGGTTGAACACGCATGCCCCTAATTCTAGTTTTCTACATTGAACCATCCTAAGGACTGAATCCCACTTGCTCGTGCTTTACAATGTCAATGCACTGTCAGAGTCTGTTTGATTGTATTTAATTAGGATTTTTGCATCGTTTAATATAGTCAATGGGGATGGAGCTTGTGGTGGTTCTACAGTGTCTTTGGTTGTGTTGTCAGAGTAGTAGTGTTCTGAGATGGGCTTGGGAATATTCTTTAACGTTATTGAAGTGTTTGAGGAATAGTGCCATTATAAACATGTTTAATAATTTCCCTGTGATCTTCTTAATTGGTGCAGCATTAGTCATAATTTCTTTTTCATTATAAATATATCCTTAGAATGCCTTCTGTCTTCTTAGTCTAGTTAAAGGTTGATTTTATCTTTTAAAAGCAACATAGTTCATTTGTTTTAATTTCTATGAGATGCTTTATTTATATGTCTTATTGTTTGTTATTTACTTTGCTAATTTTGTATTATATAGTTTGTTTACAAATTATCACATCCTGGTGTAGGTCGAACTGAGAAGGCAGTAGAGAGAAAGAAACTGGGGAGGAGTGGCCAATCTCAGGATTTCCTGGAAACCAGCTCTTGAGAACCAGCTAGACTCCCACGAG
Source organism: Rattus rattus (assembly GCF_011064425.1). NCBI lineage: Eukaryota > Metazoa > Chordata > Mammalia > Rodentia > Muridae > Rattus > Rattus rattus. Next base: position 20,584,985 of record NC_046161.1, on the reverse strand, counting down.
GCCTAGTTTCCAAGTGCGTGCTTCCAGTGCCATGATGCCTCTCTCTGTTGATTGTTCTTCTTTCTGCGTTGGCAAAGCAAAACAGTAACAATAACAGGAATAACAGGAATAACAAATAACAACAGCCTTCACATTTCTTTACTCTTGCTTCTTTCATGCACGTTAAGCCAATGCCAGGTGGGTGGATCTAAGAAGCCCTCTTTTTTTTTTTAATTAAAAATTTTAATTTTTTTTACAGTCCATTCGTTGCCCCCTCCTGATTCATCCTCCCACAGTTCCTCATTCTTTTCCTCCCAAACCCCCCCACCCCCGTCTTCAAGAGGATGCCTCCCCTAACCAGGTCTCCCTACTCCCTGGGGTCTCAAGTCTCT